>NC_079315.1:79669345-79985283 GCF_029931775.1 Euleptes europaea
ATAAAACTCACTGTAATTAATTTTTGGTATGTTTCATCATAGTTGCATGTGCATTTCAATAATTCTGAAAAAAGTAAATTATTCTGAAAATTCAGTTTGGGTCTGAAAAATAAATAGGTTGTGATTTATTCACTGAAATCAGAAATGCCATATTTTCCAACAAAATACTTATGATTTTGAATGGGTAACAGATATACTTTTGAATCAATATCATAGGATAAGTAGCATTAGTAGGATTAGTAACACTGAATGCCTGCATTCCTTTTTAAAAGTATTGGTATAATCCATCCATTCATATCGCATTACCTTAAGGAAATCCACAGTTGTTCTTATGGTAGGGAATGTGAGAAAAGTAACATCCTGTATCACAGTGAATGAAGGGTAAGAAAATAATATCTAATTCCTAAATTGCCCCCCACCTCGTGGATCAAAAAAACTGCACAATGAGGATACTTGGAAATTAGTTCTAGAGAGGTAGCTACATTACTCTGTTGCAGCAAAATAACACAAAAGTCCAATAGCTTCTTAAAGACTAACAACATTTATTTCATCCTGAGCTTTCATGAGTCAGTACTGACTTCTTTAGATACACAGAGGTATACATGCATTAGGGTAGGTTAAATACCCAGCAGAAGGGGGGGATGGAATGTTACAAAGAAAGGCTGTTGTAAAACAATATCCAAGCAAAAGAGAAATCGTTGCATCCAGAGTAGGTGTGAAACATTCCCAGGCAACAACAGCAGAGTAGAATAAACATCAAATCTAATGAGAGGATGAAATTAAATAGTGGAACAAATCAACAACTGTGAGGAAGTCTGTCTTAATCCCCAGTGGGAACATTTTCTTGAATTTGTGAATGACTCCTAATTCATTATTCACTGGTTGTCTCTTACCTGTGAAATCTTAAGGAGTTTTTTCAGTGGAACAAAACATTGTGAAATTTTGGTGAGCACTGAAAAAAAAATCCCTTGTACTGTAGATGTACACAACATTTTCAAGATGTTTTTGTTTAAATGTAAATAATTTTGGCAATGATTAGTATGCTATGTTTAGATAATAGATGGTGTGTTTAATGATAAGCAATTTCTGCTGATTCCCACTTCCTGCTTCAGATCTACTTCTTGTCATCCCTCATGGTCCCCTATACCCCAGGGGCACCATTTTTGTGGAGATCACTGGGCTGCAGTGGGAGAGGGAAAGTTCCATTCTGATGTTGGAATATTAGGCTGGATCCAACCCTATTAAAGAGTTCCGTTTTTTCAATTTTAAAAGGTTTAGCTTAATATCCAAACATGCAGGTAGTCCTATCTGTTGTAACTCTGAGAAAAGTTCTGTCCAAATAGTAAACTTTTTTTTGTTTATTACAGGATTTGTTTTCTACATACCTTTCTCTCTCTCAGCTCTAGACTACACCAGTCAGTTCCCCTGGAGAAAATAGCTACTTGGGAGGGTGGACTGTATGGCATTATACTTACTGAGGTCCTACCCCTTCCTACATACCACCCTCCCCAGGTTCCACCCCCAAAGCTCCAGGGATTTCCCTACTTGGAGTTGGAATCCTTGCTATGGTAGAATAAGGTGCAGCTATTTGCAACTGTTTCTGAAGTATTTGGCATACTTGCAATTTTTCTTATAGAAAATGAAGATACTAATACTTTTAAATTCTCTAAATATGCCAAACAGTACAATTTTATATGCTAACTAAACTATAAATAATGCATTTTATGTTATTAAATCAGTAAAAGAAGTTTTGGTTTCATAGGAAAGTAAGTACTGCATATATTTCAACCCTCTCTCCCACATTTTGAGTTTTTTTTTGGGGGGGTTGTTTACTGTTGTGTCAAAAGTTCCAGAAAGTTTTTTATCTCTGTACATTCTCATTTAGAATATTGAAATATCAGTATTTGCTGGTATAAGAAGAGAATGTATTTGCTTGTTTTTTATCCCAGGCTTGAGGAATTTAAAGAGGTTTAGCCTCACAACAACCCCTTTGAAGCTGATTAAGCTGATTGGCAGTAGCTGGCCTAAGGTGCTTCATGACAGAATTTGTTTCTTTACTATATGTTCTTCCTTCTGTTTGTGGCTCAAGGTGGTTTACAAACCCAAATTTAAAACATGAGATTACTATGTTTAGGAATTACCAAACATTTAGGAAGTAGCAAAGCATTTAGTAAGATGTAATGCAATTTTCAGTACTTCAGGGGTGTTAGCACTGGACTGTGGCAGCTGAGTGATCAGGCAGGAGGGAGAAATATGTAGAATACACTTTGATCTGGATGTCAGTTATAACTTAGGTACACCAGTAGAAAGGCCTAATACACCACCTGGGCTATTTACGGATCGTTTTGACCCAGTTTCCATGCTGACAAGATCCTGGGATCTTTGAAGGCCACTGCTTGTATCCACTCAAAGTGGTTATTCATCGCTACTCAAAACCATCTCTGCAAAAAAAAAGAAAAAAAAACATTTATGTGCCCAATTATCACCTGGTCACTAATCTACTATTTCTAGACAAAGTGATTGACAGAGCGGTAGTGAACCAACTCCAAGTCTTCTTGGTTACTCATCTGCCTTAGACCCCTTTTCAGGCCAGGCTATATACAGAGACATTTCTGTAGCTTTAGTTGATAACCTCCATCTGAGTGTAGACAAAGGCCTAGCCTCTCTGTTGCTGTTATCAGATTTATCTGCAACCTTTGATACAGTAGATCATGCCATATGGTTGAGGTGCCTGGAGGCAGAGGTAGGTATCAAGATGTGCATTGAACTGGTTTAAATCATTCCTCATGGATCTGACTCAAAGAGTTGCTATTCGAAACCTGTGGGACCTATCATGTGGGGTTCCATAGGGTGCAATTCTATCCCCCATGTTATTCAATCTCTATGTAAAGCCCTTAGGACAAATCATTCATAGCTTTCATGTTGGTTGTCATCAATATTCTGATGATACTTAGCTGTAAATATCCTTATCCAGATCTCCTGGTGATGCAGTAGAGGTCTTGAATCACTGCCTGGCTGCAGTGGTTAACTGGCTAAAAGTGGACAAATTGAAACTAAATCCTCAAAAGACAGAGGTCTTTTATACATGGGGTGGATCACCCTGCTTGGACCTGGGTTCATCACACATTAAAGTAACCTGGGTTGGGGGGGAACGGTATGCATTGGCTTGAATGATCAGGGACGAAACTGTTCTAATCAAGCCATGAATACAGAAAAGCAGTCTCCCAAGCTCAAATCAAGTCCCACCCCTTTAAATGCTGCTCTGTAATTGGCTTACTTTGCAGTTCTCTGTGAGAGAAGATTTCCTTGCCCCCAAACCCAACTGCAACATAAAAAAGCATTTTAAGAACAAAAAACGGAGCAATCTGAAAGAAGGGGGGGAGAAATCCAAGTTTCGTTTTAAAAAAGCCTTTATTTTGCTCAGAAAGAGCTCAGAGGTAGCAGGAAGCACTTGAATCCCTGCCTCTTTACACACTCCTTTGTGATTGGCTGTGAGAGAAGCCAATCTTCTGTTTTCCCCTCTACATGCTGCTTTGAAGAGGGCGTTGGAAAAGGGTGACGCGTGATGGCGCGGGGAAGCTCAATTCAAGAACAGAGTATGCATGCTCTGTGACTTCGGAATGAGCCAGGATGAATGGTTTAATTTGGGCCAGAAAAGAAATGGGAAAAGCTGGGTTCGTTTTGCGTTGAAACAGCATTGAGCTTCCAAGGAATGAGGTATCGTGCCTACTGAAAAATTTGATCCTGGCTGAAACGGGGAATAAAGGAGGTTAAAACAACCATTCATAAATGACCAGAGGTAATGATGGTTTGGAAGGAGGTCTTGAAGGACATTGCTTTCCCCACTTTTAATGGCATTCAAGTGACTTTTGCTGACTCAGTTAAAAGCCTTGGGGTCATATTGGATCTAGCTTTATTACTGAAGAAACGAGTTAATGCAGCTACAAAAAAAGGCTTTCTACCAACTCAGCCTAGCCCATAAAATGGCTCCTTACCTTGATACGGCTGACCTGGCTACCTGGATCCATGCCACAGTAAAATCAAGACTATACTACTAGAATGCACTGTACATTAGTCTCCACTCAAAATCAACTTGGAAACTCCAATTGGCCCTAAATGCTGTTGCCTGGCTATTAATGGGAGTTAGACAGAGCATGCATATTACTCCCATTCTTTGCTGCATTGGCTGCCCATATGTTACTGGGCTCAGTTTAAAATATTGGCTAGCACTTACAAAGCCATTCATGGCTTGCAAATGGGAAAAATCAACAACTGCTCACACATGTGCTTTCTCTGTTGCTGCTCCCACTTGTGGAATGGCCTGCACCGAAGAAGTCAGGAAAGCAGGCAATGGCAAACCACCTCCGAATGTCTGTTGCCTTGAAGACCCTACAGAGTTGCCATAAGCCAGCTGTGACTTGACCACACACATACACTAATATTTTATTATGGCTAAAATGTATAAATTTGTGTTTCCTTCCTCATGGAATCTCAAAGCAGCTAAGGTGTAAAGTCATAACTTGAAAAAACTATTCCAAATAAAACCGTTAGCTTCAAATAATCCAACTGCCTTCTTTGGGAAGAGAGTGATGATTGTGGTGCTGCCATCAAGAAAGCTATGCTTCTCACATAAATTTCACTGACTCGGAGTATAGAGCCCATAGGTCCTCTCCTCAGAGCTTAATGGGCACTGGCAAACTGGCTGGAGGTATTAAGGATACTATGCGGATATAGTTTTTTATTTTGAGAAGTAATAACCAGCACAGACTTTGTGCCCAAAATCTAAGCTATATCCAGGGCAACTAAAAAATCACAAATTGTACGTACTAACAGTAACCTGTGTATTGACTCAAGCTATTTTTGCAGTTTTTGATCAGTTTTCAAGGGCAGCTGCTTGGAGTATATTGCAGCAACCTTTCCTCAAAGTTGTAGAGTCTTTTATTTATATAAAAAGTTATACAAGTTGCTTATTTATTCATTTCTTATTCTCTACTGTTCCAGGAGGTCTGTACATAGTTTTCCAGGAGGGTGGTGCATCCAGATGCTGACCAGATCTATACCTGCTTAGTATCAACAAGGTTACTGCATTCTATGACGTTCCAGCTATACTCTGGAACCAGATTAGCAGGTCCCTATCCTCCCCAGAGGATCATAGCTGACATACAGATTTTACTGACCAAAAGCACTAATGACCCCACCCCTTGAGTTTCCAAGCGTACCTCCATGTTGTGGACGTGCTTCTTCTGCCAGAATAGCCAACCTACTAACTAGATTGCAAAGTTTATCTAATATCATTGTTGTGTTGATTTTAATCAATTCATTAGGGATTCAGGCACAGTGTTAGGATGGAGATGACAATTAAACTTTGACAATTAAAAAAAATAGAACTTGGTATCTTAAGCATTCTGAGAATACTTAATTCAAAATTGAGCTTATGAGGAGTGGTTAAAACGCTTAGGGCTGTTTAGCTTGGAAAGAAGGCGGTTAAGGGGAGACATGATAGAAGTCTATAAAATTATGTATGGTATGGAGAAAGTGGACAGGGAGAAGCTTTTCTCCCTCTCTCTCGAGGGTGAGAGATTCAAAACAGTTAAAAGGAAGTATTTCTTCACACAATGCGTAGTTAAATTGTGGAACTCCCTGCACCAGGATGTGGCTACTAGTAAAAATGGATACTAGTCATGATGCCTACGTATTCTCTCAAAGAACAGAGGAACATGCCTATGATATTAGGTGCTTTGAAACACGGCCAGGACAATGCTGCTGCAGTTGTCTTGTTTGTGGGCTTCCTAGAGGCACTTGGTTGGCCACTGTGTGAACAGACTGCTGGACTTGATGGATCTTGGTCTGATCCAGCATGGCCTTCTTATGTTCTTATGTGGATTCGTATAGAGACTCAAATATTGAACATGATCAGTGAAAAAGTGAGATTCTTGTATAACACAGGATAGTTCCCACGAATGTGAAAAGTAGCTGTATTTTTAACTTCCCTGGGTATCAAAGACTTAAACCACCTGAAAATACTGTATTGTGATGCCTTCCCAGTACCTTTGGATGACCATTAGTATTGAAAGTCTCTGAGAAGTTCAGTAGAATTATCAGTATTATTTCCCTTGTCAGTCTTTATATCTACATTGTCTGCTGGAACAATCATCTAGATCTTGGTTCCAAACAAAAGCCAAATCTGACTGGAAAGAATTAAGAACAAAGCTTTTCCTATAGTACTATTCAACTAGTGTACTTTTATTTCCTGGTCCACTCTTTCTCTTTTTTACTGGTTACAGAATCAAAGTAGTCAAAACAATTTTAATCTTCATCCTAATTTTTTGTGGTGATGATGATGTGAGATGATGTAGTTTCAGTGATAGCTTATCAGTTGAATAAAATATAACATACATTTTTTTCTTTTTCAGCTTCTCAGGAATATCCTAGACAAGGGGAAAAATTTGGCTTAACAATAAACCAACTGAGATGCCTCTCCCACCTTGTAAAGCTGTTTTTGGTGATGGAGGAAAAGGTTGAAGAGCTTGCTTCACCATGTTTTTCTGACAACAGATATGTTCAAGGTAATACACATTTATTTTTATTCAAAAGAATCACCTTGCAGAAATTAAGGAGGTAGAATAACTGGAATGGGAAAGTAACATGATATCTGTCTTAGTCCTGTAATATGAACTTCTGATATATTCCAGTGTCGTTTTAGATAATCCACCGGGCAATGTTCATAATGAATTAAATGAACTAGCAAGCACATCAGATTTGTTAAAACAGTGGGAAAAGTGAATATTGTTAATTTTGAACCAAAAAGCAAGCAGATTAGTATAGCAGGAAGAAACATGATTGGTGAATTGCCATCACATCACTTCAGTTTACTTTTCTGCTCAGCGGTGCCCCAGATCTTTGCCCCTTCCTAATCCTCATTGTGGCCATCCAAAATGGAATGACAGTTAAAAGAAACTTGGCCTGAATTAGCAGAGTGAGAAGATATAAACTGAAAATATGTTATAGAAGGAACTATATTGTATAGGGAACAACAATATTCCAACAGGGGTAATGTGAGGAATTTCGAGGCAACACAGAGGTGCAATAGTACTATCTTTGGAGACATCACCACATTTCCATTCAAAAAATTACAGCATTAATAAAATAGCTGTGCTATTTTGTCAATGGCTTGGTTTTTCAGAATATGGAACAAATTGGAGTCTTGAACTCTTGTGAAGAGGCCTTTATTAGCTCTGAATTGAAGTCATGCTAGGTAATTGCAGAAAGGGAAAAGTGAGTATAAGAACAAAAAGTTTAGTTATTCTTTGCTCAGCGTATCATATGGAGCCTTTAGGCTCAATGTACAGAACATTTGTAAAGCTCCCTCAGAAATAAAGTAGTTCTTTGGGAAGTTCCTCATATTTTATTTTATTTTTGCCAAAGGTGGTATCTGAGTTTTATCTAAACCAGGAGGTTTCTTGGCCATCATTTTTTCCCTAGACCCAGCGATGACAAAGAGCAATGGCTGCATAAATTGGATGTAAGAAGAACACTTAGGGTTTATCTCAGAAAAATCAAAGATTTCAGATCTTCTGACAGATTGTTTGTACTCTTAGGGGGTCTTAAGAGGGGTCAAATGGCTTCTAAGAGATCCTTAGTTAGATGGTTAAGGAACTGTATTAGGAAGGCGTATGTAGTTAAGGGTAAAGTGGCTCCCAGGGTTTGTAAAGCTCATTACACTAGGACTATAGCTGCTGCTTGGGCGGAGAGGTCGAAGGCTTCCACATTGGAAATTTGCAAGGTGGCCACCTGGGCTTCTCTTCATACGTTTTCATAGCATTATCACTTGGATGTAGTCTGTTCTGCAGATTCTGCTTTTGGTGGGAGGTTGCTTGTGAACCAAAAAAAAGAACTGCGAAGAAAAGAGAGATGCATAGTTCACACTACTTCTAGCTGCCATCAAGACAAATTCCTTTGCAGTTTGCACAATGGAAACCTATGAAGGCCAATTTAGGTGGCTGAAAATAGAAGTTACAACTCAAGGAAGTACTGATCACTGAAGCTGCCTGACTGTAATCCCATGGCATACAATAGCACCAAGGGACACAGTGGGAAAAAGTGAATGTTGACAGATAATACATTTAACAGTCATACTGAAGTGATCTGGATTTTTTTTTTGTAATTTAATTTGTACATCCTTCAATTTAATAAATAAATGTAACACATTTTAGATTTATTTCTAAAAATAGTGTCATTTAAAAGAACAATATAAAAAAAATTCTCGAACTTCAGTATACTTGTTTTTTGTTCATTTAATTCTTTTTATTCATATTACATTTTAATTCTGGTTGAGGATTTCAGTCATGTGAAGCGGTAATTATTGAACTGAAAACATACTTGAATAATGTTCACAGCAATGTTCTTTATGTACATGGACTCAAACACTGTTGACTTCCAATTCTGTTGACTTTAAAATTGAGGCTGGAAGTACCATAAATTCCTACCTCAGAGCAATTTGAGCTGGGGGGGGGGGACTTTTTAAATTTCACTACGAATACAGCACCAAAAGTAACAGTCTCCTTTTCCAGCAAAGGCTTAGGACTTTTTCTAAGAAGTCTGCCCCAACTCCTCATCTCTGTTCTTCCAGAATTAACAGAAATTTCAAGAAAATAAAAGAACTGTAATTCACTTTCATTTGGGGTACTGAGAAAAATTACCTTTTCTTTGATGGCCTTTGACCATTCTTGCAGTTCTGTTCTAGCTGATTTACAGTACAATTAAATTAGTGAAATGTTCAGACATACCTAGTACATTCATTATCACAGAAGAAACGATTCTTTGAAGAAACCTGGAACATTCAGCAGCAGCAGAATGGATAAAGCACAATGTCCTATTTAGAATGAGGAATGCTTGACCAAATTACATTCTCCTTCTGCCCTTCTGGTGTGCTTTCCCTTTTCCTCTGGTGTATCAGAAGTCTCTTGTTGAGATTTTCAAAAATCAAAAACATCTAACACACGTTTCATCTTCCTCTCACCTTTTTTCCCCCATTTCAGTGAGAAAGGTGAACTTTAGACAGATCTGATAATGAGTGCCAAGAAAAGCTTTTTTCCAGTGGAGCTCTTTGAAACCACTCTGGGCAAACTTGTCAAGGCCTTAGGTTTTCAAGCTTTGCCTCAGGGGACTAGAAAGATTTGCAAAGGTCTTTCCTTCACACATTAAGAAGAAATCTATTTCTTCATATAAATCTCTAGAAAGCACTATAAAAGAACAACACAATCAGATTTACGAAGTCATCGCCCTAATGAGCAGCTTTTGAAGCCATATAAATTCTGGTAAGACATGTTAGACTCTGTGTGTGTGTGTGTGTGTGTGTGTGTGTGTGTGTGTGTTTTCTAAAAGTAGCTGCAACAGCTTTCCTTGAAAAGTCTATTTTCAAGGAGTGGGTTGATGGAGAGATGGAATTTACACTCAGGATGTATCAGAACTAGACTTACTATCGTTAGTTTTTTCAAACTTTTTTGGTGTGGCATAATAGCTTTTCAGATGTGGGATTAAAGTTTAGATAATTTTGTGATCATTTATCAGTTAGAGTTTGAAAACTTGTTAGTAAATGGATCATAATATTGCAAACAGTTGTGTATATGAACTAGCAAATAGGGTATGTACAAATATGATTGGGATAGAATTGTTTTACAATTTTACAAGAATCAGTAATTTTTTTTAAAAAAAATTCTTACCTCTGTACAATGGCATCATCCTGACCTGTATCGTTATCTGTAGTCCAAATCTCATTCTGTTATATATTTCAAAATACCAGTCCAGCACTCCTTATTGTAGAAAAGATTATATGTTGATGGGGAAACCCAGAATTGGTACAGATAGCAATCGGCACACTGAATACAAATTTACTAATACTGCATGTGTTCATAGGAATGTAATGTTAATAATGAAATACGCCATTACTGTGGATTATAATTTAAAATTGTTGTTTCTCACCTCTAGACTATATCATAGTATTCTCAGAAGATCAAATCCATCAACAAAGTCAAGAACTATCTTCCATGAAACACATCTGGTAGCAAAGTCCTGAACATATAGATGTGGAAGAAAGTTCCATTGAAATTAGGATTCCAACTAAATGTGTTCAGCATTCCAATTTCAGAAGCATACTTCTTCTGTGTTTTCTTTTATGCCCTCACTCCAGCTTTACTCATGATTGGGTAGACTTACATTTAAAGATAAATACCTGCTGCCCTCATATACTTTAGTGCTATGGACAACAAGAACAGGGCAGGTTCTACCATTCTAAGCACTCGAGAGATTGCAGGTTTATTTATTTATTTACAATATTTGTATCCCACCTTTTTTCCTTAAGAGGGCCACCAAATCACATTGTCAACTCTTTAATAATAATTTTAATGGGCAACTGATCTAAACATCAGTGATGAAATCAAATGTTATATACTTTTATATGTACTGTTAAGTAAAATGCAAAATGAGCTGTGTAACTTGTAAAAACAATTTCTGTTTGTTGCCTGAATTTTGCTTTCTTTTACTCCTATCTTTACATTACAGCTTACTTTGTAGGACACGCTGATATATCAGGTGTTGCAGGTTAGCCAACTTCCTTCAGAATGAATCTTAACTTTGATCCCCTTTGTCATACTGTGCAGGAGTTCTGAAGAAAGCTGGTGGGGATCTTTTAATAGGGGAGAGTAGAACAAATGGAGCCAGTATGCTTCCTGAACAGTTACTTCAGGTAAAAGAGGTGAGCGGGAAAATAATCTGTGATCATGGAAGTTTGTTTGTCAGTAAGTGCAAATTAAAATATTAATTACAAATTCTTACACTCAGCTAAATTTCAGGGGTATTATTAATTCAGCAAAGACTGAAGTTGTGAAGAAAAAACCGTTTATAACAGTTGCATATGAATATAAAAGAGGCTGTTCAAAGGTCATTTTTGCAGTGCTGCTCTCAGAAGAGCAAAGAAAACAGTCTAGTTGTTTCCATGGGAGTGATGGAAAGTACCATCAACTCATAGCGGTCTTATGATGACCCCACAGGGTTTTCAAGGCAAGAGATGAACAGAGGTGGTTTGCCATTGCCTGCCTCTGCATTACATCCCTGGACTTCCTTGGTAATCTCCTATCCAAGTACTAAACAGGGTTGACCCTGCTTATCTTCTGAGTTCTGACGAGATCATGTGAGCCTGGGCCATCCAGGAAGATAATGCCATAAAGCTATTGTAAGGCTAGAACCTAGTCATACATAATCTTGCTCATGGATTCTGAGATGGCCATTTCACAAAGGGCCCTTTTCATATCAACATACTAGTTACCCTGTATATAAAATCTGCTTTTATTTCTCACATTGTAGTGTGACCAGGGAATAGTAACTAGTTTGTGCAGCTTGTGCAGAGAGACACTGCCTAGAATGTTTCTTCCAGATCTGTAGTTGGGGCAAATGACATTTCTGTTTTGAAGTGGATGCCCCAGGCAATACATCTTGATTCACGCAGCACTCTTATGTTTATATCCAATCAAAATCAATCCCTCAGATTTATCACTTTAAAAACTCAAATTTTAAAGAAATTTTCAACAGCTCTGTTTACTGTTTGTATAAAATAGTATGGTTTACTAGTTGGATAACCCAGAAGCCAGAATCGAACGCCTTGGGCAATTGTAGAAAGCTGGGGTATAAATTAAATAAGTAATTATAAAAGGTTTTAGATTCTTAGAAAATTCTGAAATCAAATGGATCACAAAGCTGACTCCTGAGAAATTTAATGGTCATTCTCAGTTTTGATCTGTCTCTGTACCGGAACCGAAGATCCACTTAGTGGACATCCATATGTGTAGGCATTTCCACTTGGATTTATGGTGGGTTTTTTAAAAAAAATTGTGTGGCTGTCCTCCATGCTGCATCACAAAAATGCTTTTGAAAGTCCCTTCGGTATCAAAAGGAGTTTTCTGTGTGGCATGGAGACCTGAAAGAAAGCCATCTTGTGGCATGCAGAAGCAGTTAAATCTTTGGCTCTCCGTGTTGATTGATTATGTTAAAACTCACCAAACAAGGATGGTCATAAAATCCTATTAAATCTGAGTTCACAATTGAATTCCCCCTCCCATATGAGATTTCTGAGAAGAATTCTGACCATGGTTCTGCTCCATTTTTATTTCCTGTTGTCTTCAGAGAGGACATTGGAGAAGGGGAATGAAAAAATTTTCTGTGTCATGGGTGTATGGCTTGTGAACCTACTATCCAGGTCTCGTTGGAAAGAGAATTCATGTTTTCCTTGGTATCTGCCAAGCATGTATACCTGAGGGGGGAATCTTTACGTCCCTGAATGCATAATTGTGTGACTGTGGTCCTTCTAGGGGGCAGCAGAACATCTTAAGTGTCTTCCGTGGTAGGCAGAGACTCACCCAGACTCAGTAGTGCTCATTAAGCTTTTCTTAATTACTATGAACCAAGGCTACACAGGTATCCACCCAAGCACGGTTTCCTTAACTCTCCTGCCCTGCGTCTTTAAAACCTCAGGAGGCTGAGCTGTGCTTCTGCCGTCGGTCTGGCTGTCTTTGTGTTGCCCAAGGCCATAACTCCTCCTTTAAGTTCCTCTTCCTCCCTTCTCTGTGCCTTTTCAGCCTTTCCCCCCCAGCTCACCTCCCCCCCTCAGTCTCCCCCCCTTGTTGCCTTGACATCTCCCTTTTTATCCCTGGGACTCCACCTGTGCTGCCCAAGCCTAGTGCTGCCACTCCCTTCTCTGAGCCCTGTTCATCTCTTATGCCCTCCCTTGCCTTATGGCACCCCAGCTGGGTTTGCATAGCGCTATCCAGGAATACTTGCTGCCAGCTGTGTCCTGGCCAGCCACATGGGCTTGCAAACCTCCTATCCCTGCTGCTATGCACAACATCTTCTTGGTGTGTGGGGGGCACCCCACTCCTGCTGGGGCCGTCATTCTGCTACTGCTGCTCAGGGCACCAGCTTGTCCTGGAGCAGCTGCTGCCTTTGGCCCAGTAGGCTGGGCCTCTGCTGCCACTTCTGTGCCACAGAAACGTATGCATCATCTGAAAAGCACATTCAGGTCTTCATGGAGATTTTTAAAAATGTGAAACAGAAAAAGGGATTAGTCAGTTATGGAGGATGTATGGGTTTTTTGGTGTGATATTTCATATTAGAGATTATTCCAGTTTATATTAAAGAACCTTGATGATGACCTGGTTTCATTTTTCTGATGATGTCACAAGTATGTATAGCCAGAAATGTCTATTGCTGTCTCACAAACACACACATTTATTGTGCCCTTTCTTTAAACAGCTCAGAGTGGCATTCATGGTACTCTCACAATCCATTTTATTCTCATAACAGACCTGTGAAGTAAATTAGCCTGAGAAGGTGTGACTGGCCCGAGGTTACCCAGTGAATGTTTTAGCAGGAATTCTCTAGTGATTCCTGACTTGTGGGATTTTGTGAATATGTACTCATGACACTTTAGATATCTCTTCCTTGACGTTAATGGGGAGTGATTGGAATGTATAAGGTCCTCATTCCTTAACTGTAAAGGCCAGGGGAATGTGGACATAGAAGTCTTGAAACACTTGAAAGATGCTAAGGCCTGAACTCTAGAAAAAAGTAGAACACCTATGCTGCAAAATGTACTGGACAAGAGAAGAAACAATTGTGTCATATTATATGATTTAATTACAATTGAGTGATTGTGATCACACAGATATAAGCATTGAGTAAGGCCTGAACTCTGGCAACTTTCCTAAGAGGAGGAAGTTCATAGCTGGGGGGACCTCTCTGAAGGTCATTGCTCTGTGCAAATGGCACAACAATGGTAATTGTGCAAGAACAGGGCTTATTATAACTGATGTGTTATTTCATTTTTCCAGTCATTTCGCTGGAGCCTGTGTAAGAGATGTTCCAGGTAGATTGTGCTCTGAATGTTTGAAGACCTCCTCTAGATTATCTATATAGTTTGGGATCATTCAAACAGCAGCATACACTGTTCAATTTTTGTTGTGTGCTTATATATTTCAGTCTACCATCTTAGCTTTTGGCTGGAGAAATGCATTTAAAGACCTGTCCTCTTCAGTAGCATACTGTATAACAACTGCAGTTGAAGATTTTTCCACTAAAATTCTTCAACATGAACAGAAAGAACAGTCTTCATCTTTCAACTATGTGATAAATCTTGTAAATGTACAGTGCATGAAGAAATCTTGGGGAGCTCTTCATGAGAAAGAGCAACCAAAACAAATTTTAAAGGTATGTATAAAATGTTCTGAAATTTGAGGATTTATAGAATGCCGGACCTTGAAGTACTTGCGATACCAATAATACTTCAGGACTCAAACAAACAGAATGAATAAGAAAATTTTAAAAAATTGTGCTAAATTATTGAACAGAACTTTATAGATCTCAGTCTGTAGTAAAAGAAATCAGACTTTAGAAGGTACCAGTTTTTAAAATTGCAGTAACAGCCCTAATTTATCTTCTGCAAGGAATCACCTATGAAATTTAGAAGTGCAAGACTTTTTCTTTCTCAAACACATGAGCTATATTGAGAAACTGAGGGTTGTGTACAAGCAGGCCAGTTTACCAACTTAAATGAAATGAAGAATCCATTTTGGTTGCTCATGTGACTCCATGCTTTTTGGACTATATTATACTTCAGCAGAATCAAGTGGCAGAATCAAGTGGCAAAGCTTGTACCATTTGGAGGTGGGGAATAGGCACTCAGGTATAGATGAGAAAAAATACCTTACCTTTTTTCCAGATTTTTCTAAGCCAAATACACATTAAAGAATCTCCCAACAAACCCAGTTACCCTGAACCCAAATAAGCCTGAAAAAAATCAGGTTCATTTGGGATTTCGGGATAGCTGCTGGTAAAGGTCTTCAGGCTTGTTTTTTCTCTCCTTTGAAGGTTTTGATGGTAGCAGGAGGGAGGGAGGCTGAGGCAGTTGTTTCTCTGGTACAACTGGGCATGCAAAAGTGGCCCTTTTGCTTAAGATTGTTCTGCTGGGCTTCTGTGGATTGTCCTTAGCTCTGCAAAAAAGAATTCTACTGGGATTCCTAGATTTGACATTGGTTCTGTGTTACTCTTTCCCTCTCAGTCTCAGCAGGTTTTTGGCCCTATTAGCATGTACTTAAAAAAGTTAGGATTTTTTGACCCAGTGTGCATCACCTTAACCTACATTGAACTGTTTGCCACTCACCCAGTTTGTGGAGATTCTCCTGGAGCTCTTTACAGTTGGCCTTGGTTTTCACCATGCTGAATAATTTTTGGTCATCTGCAAATTTGGCCACTACACTGCTCACCCCTAGTTTTTAGACCATTTGTAAACAAATTAAAAAGCACTGGCCCAAATATCTATCCTTGTGGGACCCCACTGCTTTCCTCCATTGAGAGAGCTGTCTATTTATTCCTAGTCAATTTTTAATCCATAAAAGGAGCATCCTCTTATCCCATGACTGCTAAGCTTATTTAAGAGTCTTTGGTGAAGTATCTTGGCAAAAGCAGTTTCAAAGTCCAAGTGTATAATGTCTACCAGGTCGCCATTATTTTGTTTACTTTCTCAAAGAATTTCAAAAGGTTGGTTAGGCAGGACTTTGTCATTTTCTGGTTTCCCTCTGGACCCTTTAAAAAAATGGTGTAACATTTGCTACTCTCCAGTCTGCTTCCCAGTTTTTAAAAATTATTTTTCTAGCAAATATTATTTACTAGTTGTATTTTCTGGGAGTTTTTGAATTGTGCCTTTACCTTTTAATGTCAGAAAATGTAATGGTTATAAAACTTTAATATGTATTTGTTCTATGACAAGTACATTATTTGTTGTGCTATGCATAAATTAAACATTTTTACCAAATAAAAAACAACTGAATGCCACATTTTCCCCCTTAGTTTTGTTCTGACATCCTGGAAGAACTTGACACATTGCTTCCACTGGCTCTGGCATGTAGAGATGACTCTCTTCAGGAAATTAGAGCCAACTTTGTAGAGGCTTCCTGCAAAGCAGCAATAGCTGTTCTGGAAAGGTTAGAGGAAAGAAGTAAAGATGTCCCTTCCAGAGCTCCACTCCAGAACTTGTATGCTGTTCTCTCCACAGCAGTGCATGTCTATCACCATTTTAAGATGTATCATGATTTAATGAAAAAGAAGAGTAAGAAGTGAGTCTCTTCCATTCCATTAGTTTATTTCACAATAAAGTGCATGTATATGAAATTATTTCATTCAGCAGTAGAACAGATTACTTAAAATCAAAACAGAACCTCAAAGAAAAGGTCCATTTATTCCTTTCTGTCTTGATTATCTCTTTGGTGTAATGTCTTTCTTGGCCTGTTACATAGTTTTCAACCTTTGTACTCTACTGGAACTGGTAATCTCAGACTCAGTGGCTGCATTTAGATGTCATGAACAAACCACGATTTGTTAGTGTTGACAACAAGCCTGGCAAAGTTTGGGCTCTCACTGTCTCCACTCATGCACACTGCTATTGAAGGCTTCCTTATTTACAACTAACTGCAATTTGTTGTGACATCCAGGGTGGATTGTTTAACAAATTGCAGTTTGTGTCTTGCTTTCCAGTTCTCAGATAGGATTAAACTACATATCACATTGTTCAGAAATCAGCATTCAAAATTGCACTTTGCAAATAGCTATTAGCTATTAGCAGCAAAATAGCTATCTGAGATAATGACAGGAGTGCCCCCCCCAAATAGTAGATTGACAGTTCTGTTTGCTTAAAGCAGAAGTGCAGTACCTATTTGTAGAGCAGCAGATGTAGATTTTCAAAGAGCCTCTGTAACAAAAACCAGATTTTAAAGTGTATGCTGGTTTGGATTCGAGAACTAAGAGGAAATGAATGATTGATACTTAATAATCCAAACCATTTGTAGAACTGTAGATTGATACCTCCTACTGCACTGACCTTAAATCTTTCTCTCTTTGATCATTCCATTTAAACAGGCCTTTATTCCTGATGCCTCTTCACCGATATCAGGAATTGATCAGTGTTCTGCAATTTCAAGTTAAAAACTACTGCCTCAGAGTTTGTGCTACAAGCATTTTACAGGATGCTGAGAGTCACTATTGGGACGACTACAAAGCTTTTTATGAGGTGTGAGGTTAACTTTTTTATCCTTCTATTTTATATAATATGTCTTACTCTTTTCTGCTTTCTGAGTAATTTGAAACATAGCTTGAGCACTATCTCAACTCAAAGTTACATTTTATGGCTGCAGTTTTTCAGCAGTTGCTAATTAATTTATTTTTGTTATTTATAGACCATCTTTCTCACAGGGAGTCAGGGCGGATTACACATAGTGAGTCAGTGTAATCACAAAAATGGGATGTTCAAATAACCAATGCATTAGGATTTTAGAAGACTGGAACTACCAGAAAAAACCTGAAGCATAGCATAGTATTCGCATGACACATTAAGCAGTACAGAAGATACATAACTAGAATCCTACTTACAATAAGCTAAACACAGCAGTATAGATCAGGGCCTCTTAAACGTTTTCCACTCACAATCCCTTTTCACCTGAGAATTTTTTGTACAACCCTGGGTATATATGTATATAAAATAGGTATACAAATCAAACATTTACTGATAATAAATCATAAAGAAATTTATTTTAAAATTTAAAAACAATTTTGCAACCCCCACATTCAGTTATGTGACCCCATATGGGGTCATGATCCACAGTTTAAGAAGCTTTGGTATAGACCACAGTTCTTAATCATTTATCCGAGCAAGCTTGTAAAACCATTTTGTACAGTGCAATCCTATTACCTTTGCAGAAAAGTCCTCTTGAATATTTCAGTTTTACATAGTTCTGGAAGGACTGGAGTGTGGGAGCCTTCCTGATCTTAGGCAGGCCATTCCTCAAGGCCAGAACCACAATGGGGAAACCACATGTACAGGCAGTTGTCAGTTTTCTCCCATTTGCAGGTTGGCACCTGCAGAAGACCCTGCTGACTTGAGTGAAGTTGTCACTGTGGAACATAGGTAGAGAGGTGGTCCCATAAATAAAAGGGTCCAAGGCCATAAAGGGCTTTGTAAGTTATAGCTATGAAAATGTATCATTGAATTCAGAGTTCTTCAGACTCACGTAGCAATGGGATAGATTGAAATTTCAGTGTTATATTTGATATAACAATATTAAGTGAATCCAGTAGCAGCTTTAAGACTACTCAGCCATTCTCAAGCTTAGGCAACTCGAGGACTCCTGTTTTGATTAAAACATTTTATAAGATCTCAAAATTCACCCCTCCACTTCTCTGTCACTGGTGCCTGCCAGGTACTGGACAGTTTCTTTTCAAAATACATGTGGTGGAATATGCATGCATTGTGAAGGCCTCCATCCCCTTATTTTCACAGAACAGTATCAACGACACAATAAAAGGAAGTTTAAGAAAAACATATATACTGTGTATACATGGCCTGCAAGCTTATGTCTCAGAGGGTCTGATACTCTAGGGCCACAAATCGAAACTCACCACTTGATAGGAAGGGGCTTAGTGCTGGAGAGAGTAAGAAATGTCTTATTGATAATGTACTCTTCTAACCAGATTAATCGGTGAGAAGGCCTGAAGTTTTTTCAGAGCTGCTCGTAGGAGTAGAATCATTGAGGTGGAAGGAACCTCCAGGGTCCTCTAGTCCCACCTCCTGCACAATGCAGGAAATTCACAACTGCCTCCCCCCCACACACCCCAAGTAACCCCTACTCCATGCCCAGAAGATAGCCAAAAAAAAAAATCCTCCAGGATCCTTGGCCAATCTGGCCTGGCGGAAAATTGCTTCCTGGCCCCAAAGTGGCGGAAAATTGCTTCCTGGCCCCAAAGTGGCATTTCTCTGGGCAAGTAAGAAAGGACCATGAGAGCCAAACACTGATGCAACCCTTCCTGCCCTTCTCATGATCTGCCTAAGTTGACAGAATCAGCTTTGCTGACAGATGGCCATCTAGCCTCTGCTTAAAAACCTCCAAAGAAGAAGAATCTACCACCTCCTTGCATCCCCTTGCATGTCCTATCACCACTTTGGGGTCAGGAAGCAATTTTTCATCCAGGCCACTTTGTCCAGTGATCCTGGAGGGTTTTTCCCCCCTTTTTTGCTATCTTCTGGGCATGGAGTTGGGGTCACTGGGTGTTTGGGGGGGGGAGGTAGTTGTGAATTTCCTGTATTATGCACGGGGTTGGACTAGATGACCCTGGTGGTCCCTTCCAACTCTATGATTCTATGATAAGCCTGTTCCACTGCTCTGCCCCTGTTCCTAGAACACTGAAATGGCTCTGTTTACTTGTAAGCTGACAAGAACAAGAAGGGCTTTCTCTCTGTTTTTACAAAGGACCCCTGGAGGTACCCCCATAGACCCTTGGGTCCCTAGATCCCAGTTTGAGAAACACTGGATCACTTAAACTAGTTTTTCCTACAAAGCATAAAGCTTCAAAGGGTGTTACCAACTCCATCAGGTACTAGTGGCTGTGTTAACTGCAAGCTGGAGTTTGATATAATATACACACTTGTACAAGAGCACCTGCATATATCCTATATCTTAATTTCAGTTTTTCTTGGAAATTGGACATAAAATACCAGAGGCCATTATTTCTGCATCTAATATTCTGTTCAATGGCTCCAAACGATTTAATTCAGCAGTTCCCAGATTGTGTGCCAGGGTAAACTGCAGTAAGAGAACTGCTAACGTGTTATGTGCAATAATTTAATTACATAATTGAAGGCTACGGTGAACTGAAGATACACACCCAGAAAAATGCCTGATGCATCTTTGAATGATTTTGTGCTGTGGCCTCACCTCCTATCAGTCAGCTTCTTCTTCAGACAAGTGATTCTGCTATTTCTCAGCACCATGTGCTTCAGCTATACAATTACACATGGTTCAGGGACTCAACAGAATGACCTGCCGATAGAGGAAATATGCCCCAGAATTGTTACTTATGCAGAATTTAGTGAATGGGTCAGGGTCAACGTCCTACTCTGAGGTAGGACAGCTGCTGGAGCCCAGGGCTTCCACCAAGGCCCACTGCCTCCTCCCCCACCATGACTGTGCCTCCCCTGCCACCTGCCTGTGCACACTTCCCATACCCGCTTGCTTGTGCATGCTCTGGCATCCTTGCTCACAGCTGCACATGCTGCCAAGTATGCGGTAGTGACAGTGCTCCTGGTGAACAAAGTTCGAGCAGTCCCAGCTGCATGCATTTCCTAGCACCACTGGGAAAAGAGCACAGTTGATAGGAGAGCTTGGAGTAGGCAGGAAAAAGATGCATAAGTAGGTGGGGGGCATATAGATGGGGGATGGGGAAATACAAGTGGGAGTCGTGGTGGGCAGAGGACAGAAACCCTGAGCATTCTGCCCCCCCCCCAAAAAAAACCCCTGGAACTGGCCCTGGAGTGGGTTCCTCTGAAGACATGTCATTCATAGTATTTTGTCCTCTAACATATTTTTACGTATGTAAGAATAAAGTGTACCTCCAGCTTTAATTCAGAAACAAAACTTACTAAATATGGGAAACAGGTTTAACTACATGTAGCCTGGTTCTTGGAATGTATCATATGTCTTCTAACATTCAGTTCTATTTTGGAGTTTGCTCATCTTGCTCAGGGTAGTAGTTTCATTTCAGCCTCTTATTGAAAGGTATCATGTGATGATCTAATTGGCTAGCTGGGAAAACTGGGAGTTGTACAAGTCTGACATCACTGTTATATGGAATAGAAATATGTGAAATTATCTTGGAACCATGGCTAAAATCCTAGATAAGCAGGAGCCCACAGTCAATGTCACTGCTGGTGTAATATTTTACAGTGTAGGTGGGCATTTGCAATTTGCACTCTAAAATAGAGGGAGTATGGGGAAGCAATTTAATACCTTGCAGTCTGCTCCCAATTGCTTAACTGTGGTTAAGTAGTTGGGAGTGTTCCAGCTGCACCAGCCCATGACAGAATATAAGAACTGCAAATCTCACCAGCTGAATGAATACTTTTTTGCTGCCCAAGTGACCCTCCTGTTGATATCTTAGAATCAAACTTTTAAAAGCATCTGCTGTAATTTTCAAAACTTGCTTTCTAATTGTCAAAAAATAAACGTGTCTGTTTGCAGACTATATTGAGTCGTTTATGTAATACTGCCCAACTCCTGTTTTCTAACATACAATTTAAATGAACGCTAACATCTGTCTTATTGTATGAAGCTTGCAAAAATAGCAGATGTGTATCTGTGTGAATACTTACAAGTAACAACAAATAGCAAACAGGAACAAATTAAAATCTCCCATGAGTACTTTTAACATGTTCACATTGTTTATTGCTAAGCTTATACTTTGAGATAATGTAATGTGAGATATTGTTAATAATAAGGAAAGGTAATATATACTGACAGGTGTGTGGAGCTTCAGATAATTTATAAACAAGTCTTACAAATAACTACATTAAAAGTACTTAAAATACAATAAATTAAATATAGAATACATAGCAGGTAGGACACACTGTATATTTAAACATATAGAAGGAAACAAAAACTTGTTATAAATGAGCTTGTTTCTAAATGCTTAAAATGTATTGAATAGTATGAATTAAAACAGATTTTTTTAATGTTTGCTAGAGCAGGTGATTTACTTATAATGCCTTTATATTATTTTACTACCATTGCTGAAAGTCTACAATAGTTAACAGTTTTATTAGCATATCATAAAACACATACACGTTAAAATACAAAACATTAATAAAGTGTCCACATATAATTATTTGATATGACAGTAATCATAGAAACATAATGTGCAGAGATCTGTATCGGTAAGGTTATTTTTTGATACTTATGCTTCATTATATTGACCCATAATAACAGAACTGTATAGTATATTACATATTAGACAGGAAATTATTATAATCTCTGGTCTCAGACTATATTTGTATGAAAAACTCTACCAAGACATTAAATTGCGCAGAGCTTAGACTGTTATTATATTTATTTCTGGTTTGTTAAAACATAATAAAGAGATATCAGTCTATTTTTAAAGAATCCTAACAATGAATAGACATTTACATATCCAGCAAGAAGTGTTGGATTACACCGCTAACACTTCTGCTGTTCTTTCAGCTATAGGTAAACAGGACAATCTCATAATCTGGCAGTTTAGGGAAGTGTATGAGCAATTTCATTAACTGGATTTTTGGGTATGAGAAAGTGCTTCTCTTTTGCTGAGGCAGGATGAAAGTTTTCAGTGATTACCAGTCTGTTGCCCAAAGCAAGGCTTATTATGATATACGTTTTACTTACTTACTACATTTATATTCTGCCTTTCTTCCACAGAACTCGGTGGGGTATACAGGGTAAAGGCACCTAGATGATTTCCTATCCAGGTACTGACCAGATTCAGACCTGATTAGCTTTAGCAAGGTTGCTATATCATGCAAATTCCCTTAAACTTTTATGGATACCATCTGCCTGTCTGCCACTACTATTCCCAGCTTCACAAGTAACATTATGCAAAACTTTTAATACAAAAATGATTATTAATTCCTTCACTGGAAATTATTGGCTCAAGCTATTCAGTAGGGATGATGGAGCATTTAGAGATGTGTTAGCTGCACAGAAATGTATTCCAGCTGCTAACAAAAGCCTAAGGCAGAACCTTGGGATAGGGGAATATTTGGTATGCATGTGAAGATCAGGTGAAGCCTTAGCCATTATGTATGTGGGCTGAGTGATGAACTGAGGGTACTAAGGAGACACAACAGGGACTTGCTTCTGTGGAAATTGCCTCACAGTTTATCACCCTTTTGTTTAGTTCATTCAATTTATACCCCGCCCTTTCCCGGCAAAGCAGTTACATTTTCACAGCAAATATATGTACTAGCAAAAAAATTGTTATTTTGGAAGTGAAATAATAAAGGTATAGGAAGACATGTTTATGATGGTTCAGATTCTTGTGGTTTGAATTTTTGAAAGAACACCAGTGTGCTAACTGAAACAGAACATGGTATGCGTGTGTCAAAAATATGTTTTACATCATGTGAGGATTCTGTTCTGGTAGTTAAAGCATCTCAAATTCTTTAGCAATTTCCTTTCAGCCTGAATGGATTAGTTTCACTGAATCCAAGCTGACGTTTCGGAAGATGTGTTTCTTTTGTTTAACATTTGGTGGTTTTGCCAGGGGGAAAGATGCTCATTCTCTGTCCAGATGTGGCATTATTTCTGCTGTGCTCTTCATCATGATCTATGGACTGTTCTATCCCCTGTGTTAGCCCAGGAGATTCTAACAGAAGTGCTAGAGGAATCTTTGGCAATTTTGGCTTGCAGATATTTTCAAGCCCAGCCCAGTTACAAAAGAACATCTCAGATAAGGTAATGATTTATTAGCACTTTGTTATTAATTTTATCTTTTGTTCTGTGTCTGAACATAAAACCATCTGGTTAAAATCCAAAGCAGAATTAAGCATGTGTGTAAACGAAGTTAATCTAGACACATATGGAACCATTGCAGACTTCTGCAAAAAAGCTTTTCTCCTGGATAATAGTGACCTCTCTTTGAGAACTATGGCATTCATATTTTGCCCAGACATGAACTTTAGCTTGTTTTTTATCCTCCTTTCCCCATCTTTACTCTGATGGAGATTTCCCTCATTAAAACTGTTAGTTTTTAACATGACATACAAAGAAGGAGACATTAAACTATACAGAAGGCAGGGGCGTAAAATCCAAATCTCAAGTTGTCATAGTCCCACTCTATACCACATTGGTCAGGCTACACCTGGAGTACTGTGTGCAGTTCTGGAGGTCTCACTTCAAAAAGGATGTGGACATAATGGAGCGGATGCAGAGGAAAGCGACGAAGATGGTTGGGCCTAGAGACCAAGCCCTATGAGGAAAGGCTGAGGGACTTGGGAATGGCTAACAATGGGTAGCCGTGTGAGTCTGTCTGTAGCAGTAGAAAAGAGCAAGAGTCCAGTAGCACCTTAAGGACTAACAAAATTTCTGGCAGGGTATGAGCTTTCATAAGTCACAGCTCACTTCTTCAGACTTAGGAATGGTTAGTCTGGAAAGGAAGAGGTTGAGGGGGAACATGATGGCTCTCTTTAAGTATTTGAAAAATGGTCACTTAGAGGAGAGCAGGGAGCTGTTCCAGTTGGCAGCAGAGGATAGGACTCACAATAATGGGTATAAATTATGGGTGGAAAGGTACCAGCTGGACATTAGGAATTTTTTTTTTTTTTACAGTAAGAGTAGTTCAGCAGTGGAATCAGCTGCCTAGAGAGGTGGTGAGCTCCTCCTCTCTTGGCAGTCTGCAAGCAGCGGCTGGACAAACAGTTGTCAGGGATGCACTAGGCTGATCCTGCATTGAGCAGGGGTTTGGACGAATGGCCTAAATGGCCTCTTCCAACTCTTATGATTCTATGGTTCACCTGTAGAAGTGGTGTTTGTGGAACAATATTAGAAGAGTTTTTAGAATTTTAACAGAAAAAGAAGTCAACTGCAAGGCTGAAGCTGAGCAAATTAATTTGTCCAGTTTCACACACCTTCAATACGTTGGTACAAAATGTACTATTGAGGGTCACAGAACGACTGAGAACTGTGTGGAATATGTGCCACAGTGCTTTCATTTTTCATTAATTATCCCTTGGGATTCTATTGAGTTTCAAGAAAACAGAAAGAGGGGTTTTTGTTCGTTTTAGACTAAAGACCCTCCCTGCATTATTGCAAATGACATTACGTTGTGGCTTGTAGTGTATCTTCTAATGGCTTTTGGGATTCTTCTTTTGTCTTATACAGAATAGATTGTACAGCAATTCTGATGACCTGTGAAAACATGTTGTGGTCAGTCTGTGGCTCCGTGCGTGAACTCTTGAGCCCACATCAAGACAAAGATCCTCACATTTATAAAATATACAAGCATTGCAATGATCTTCTTATAGCAGCTGTCATTTTAACTGCCCCACTGAAAAATCTGTATGAGTAAGTGTGAATTTAATATTTTTAAATACAAAAACATTTTCACCGTATACTAGGAGTATTGACTGCTCATCCATCCACATGTGGTGGCTCTATCCTGTTTATGAAGGCAGCAGCAGTTTATTGGGTAAGACATTTTTAAAGGTGCTTTTACTGTTTTGTTTGTATTTTGTAAACTGCCTTTAGATCTGTTATGTTTAGAGAAACTGAACAAATTAAAGCAACTAGTTTTTCACAATTTTACTGAGGGATTTATACGTAATTTTACTTCAGCTTGGAGGGAGTCATCTTCACATAAGATTTTATTATAAAATTCAGGGTATACCTATAGAAAGTGTACAATGCATTATTAAAATTAACTGGTATTCTGTATCGTTTTTCTGATAACTTCAAGTTCCACCAGATAATTAACATCAACTTAACTAAATAAACATACAACACTCCAGCAGCAATAAATATATAGTCATTGGCATATCGATTAGCTTAAATGACTTAATAGCAATAAGCCTAAATTGCCCACATGAACAATACATTCTTACGATAGTCTACCGCTGTCTACCAGAAATACAGACCATATAAGACCATCTATAAAGAACAACCTTTGAATCCTAACATATAGTAAGGCAATAATAAATCAACAACCCTTGCCAAAAAGTGGTATAAGACAAACAAACCGTCCAAACCTTTATAAAACTAGAAGCAGAGTCCTATCAGTACATATAGTAGGTCTATAAAATATCATTAAAATACAATAAACCATCCGATACCCAACAGGACATTGGGCTAAATACAATTCACCTTATAAGGGAGTAGAATAAAAATACAAACAAGGTCCCACAAAAATTGTCAAAAATATACTAAGGCCCGTACTAAAGGCTGCTCACCTAGCTCTTATGGAATCAGAATTCTTACTGAGGCGGGTGAGATGTGCTCGCAGCTTGGGTCACCAGCATAGCTAGCAGCCATCTGTATAATAGAACTGCAATCAAGTTGAATCATCCCCCACCTTGCTGGGTTCCTCTCACTGGTCATATCCCCATTGGGCATTCCTCACTTAGGCTAGGCAGATGCTACAGGACCATGTGCATTTTTTCTAATTTTTATGATTTCCTCTTTGCTTTGCTCTGGTACCAGACTTGGGCTTTAGAATTTTCAACAACCTTTGTTCAGAAGTGTATGGAAGAAGCAATTGGAAGCCAAAGAACCCAGTAATAATCAGTGTGGCAAAAGATATCTGTTTGTCGGAAATTCTTGGTTCTTATCACTTGTGCTGAGAGCATGTAACAAGGTGATATCTCTACCAATCTGGCGGGCTGGCATCAAAGGTGAAAAAATGCTCAATTGTGGCTGCCGATAGGCCAGCTGCCTAGGGCCTTAAATAAAGTTGGTTGGAAAGATCATGGCTTACATTAATAGAACTGAAAGTTATAGAACAGAAACAATATTGAAACCCATCCTGATCCACTTTCTCCAGGAATGGATGCACTTGGCGAGCTACCCTAAGCTTTTAAAATGTGCTGCTGGCTAACTGCACACCAGGACAATGATGCATCCCAAGGAACTCCCAGATTGCAAGCTTGATCTTTCAGCGAGACTACAGCACCATTCAGAATGTACCAGTAGCTTCATATCTAGATGTCAGATAGGGCTTCTGACAACTCCGTTCCCAAAAAAGAGGGTTTCCCCGCAAACAAGATGGAGTTCTCCGTGCACTCCTCCCCCCCCCGTTTTGCACACGAGCTCCGGCTAGGGATTTACAATTGTATTGGGACCCGCCCGTGTAAATCTCCGATCTGATATCGGGTCCCGCGCACAAAGCCGAGAGCTCGGCCATCTCCTCCACTGATTGCTCATAATTGTTTCTGTTTCAGTTTTACTTAAGTCGTTACCGGCAGAAAACGACTACATTGTCTCTTTGTTCCTGTAACCCTATTGTATCAGTCCTATATATGTATCCACACTCCCCCAGTCATGTATTCTGGCCTTGCTCGTCTCCTTACTGAAATCACTGACTTTCGGAATAAATCCTTGAATCACTGCTCCGTCTGGATTTGAGTGCTATTGCCTGAAACGCCATGCATTTGCTGAAGCCTGACACTAGAGCACTTATCCTTTATGGTTTTTACAGATTTTCAGGATGTTTGTTCACATCCAGCCTCTAAATGATTTTAGACACTGGATCAGAGTTTCCAGCTTGCTGGGGAGGGCGGGTTATAAGTCTAATAAATAAATAAACTCACTGGAATTGAAATGGTACACACTTCAGTCTCCATATGACCTCTCCCAGTGGTTCCATATAGATGTTGTTAAACACCATGGGAGACAAGATGGAGCCCTATAGTACCTATAGGTCAATGGCCATGGGCCACAGCAGCACTCTTTCAGACCACCTTCTAGGATCTGCCCTCCAAGGAAGACTGGAGCCACTGTAAAACGGTACCCTTCTAGCCAACTAAAAAGAATGCCATGGTTGATTGTATTGAAAGTCACAGAAAGATCCAGGAAAACCAGCATGGGCATAATCCCCTTGTTAACTGCCTAGCACAGATAATCACTCAGAGGACCCAAGGAGCTGTGGGAACCCTACGAAGGTCAGAAGAAAAAATAGAAAGGTAGGTCAGCTCTCTCGTCCAGAAACACCTGGAGTTGAGAACCCAACTCTTCTCCAACTATTTGCCAAATTAAAAACCTGCCAGCGTTTATTAAATCGGGATAAAAGCCTTGCCACAGCTTTCTTTGAAAATGGAGGCACTGATCTTTCCATTAGTGAGGCAGATCCTCCCAGGGAGACTTCACAAGCCAGTGTCGTCATTTATCAAGTGGACAGGTGGTGGGTCTCGCATCTCTAAGGATTCTGTCTCGTTCTCTCACTGCTTTAACTGAAAATATTGCTATGAACATGTCAAGTGGAAGCCGCAAGTTAGTGTTAATCACATCTGTATCTGTATGATCAGTTTTATCTGTAAAGTGTTTTCAAGTTGGTCACTGTGAGGGATCAACTCTTTCTTCCTGTGTACCTCTCGAAATAACATTGCTGAATGGCGCTGAGTGGATGCATTGGTAGTAGAATAGTGTAATTTCTTTGCTGGAATAACTACCGCAGAATGGACACAAAATTGGTTTTCAGTTTGTGTTCTGTCAGCTTCTCCTCTGAGGCAAGGGCATCTTATGAGTGGGTGTTTTCCTGCTCTTTCCAGGAGGCAGGACAAAGCTTTATTTCCTGTCGTCTTGGCGGGAAGACCGCCCCTAATCCCCAGTTTCCGTCCTGCCTTTGCTTGGAGTGCAGCGACCGTAGTCAGCTCCGACCGCAATCTATTTTAAAGAGAGATTGTTGTGTTCCTATCTTTTCCCATAGTGTGTCTATTTGTGATCAGCATTCCTCTCAGTTGTGCCGTTTCCCTCAGTGAGTCTATTCTTCCTCAATGAGTTTATTCCGTCCGTGCCTCCCACCCCCCACCCCCGTTCCCGTCTCCTCTAGCCAATTTCGGCTATAGTTAGACAAAATGGCCGACGCCATGGTGGGGAGGGAGGACGACCTCCTCTCAGTGGAGGATTATCAGAGCGGAGGGCTGGTCCATTCCGCCCAGAACGATAGCCCCTCCAATGGTCGCCCCAGCGAACCCTTAGGGACGTGAAAAGCGGCGGCGGCTCAGAGTGCAGAGAACGCGGAGCCCGCGCTTCAGGCGCACAAGAAAAAACTGCGAAAAGCTTGGATGAGTTTTCTTCCACAGTCACTTCAAATGTAATCTCTGCCCCTTCATTGCCACTATCTCTTCTGAGACAAAGGGAGGTGAATGCGGGTTCTTGTGCATGGAAGAGGATGCTGAGGAGCACTTGTGTCTATTGCCTGTGTGGCTTCTTGATTCCAGAGGTCCACCAGGGCATTGCCTGAGTTGCCAGCCGTGTCAGCAGGAAGTTTCTGCAGAGCCTTCAGGAAACTATTTGTATCCATCACTTTTGAGGGGAGGAGAACCATTTTGATTCATGACCTAGGTAGCATACATTAATGAACTAAAATAGTGAGACCTCACAGCCCTTGACTGCTGCATTTCAGTAACAAATGAAAGATTCTAATGTTTTTAGAAAAAATCTCCTAAAAACCATCCAATTATACTTCTTTCATTTTAGGTTTGTTAATTGGTCCATAAATACTGGTATTCCAATGATACTTCTGTTTACTAATTGCACTTTTCTACTATAAATGACCTAACTGTTATTACCAAATGTCCTGCAGGATCAACATGTCTTGTTCTTTCTTTTCCATTCTGTAAAGCACTCTGAATAAATACAACATAGGTGACATACTTGTCTGAACTATAGTCTGAACTGTACTGTCCAATATCATTTTCTTGTCATTCTTCATCTTTTCACTATATGACCATATATGCAACAGGTGTGCTTCTACTCATGTGCCTTGTGAATTTCGCTCTCTACTTCTCCCAATTAATTATTCTGCTTCTTTAAATAATTCATACATAGCTTAGCTTGTGAAAGTATTTTTTTGTATTTTCAAAAAGAAGTCAGTTGAAACACACACAACTTGATAGTGTACTGAATTTAAGATTATTTCTGACACAAAATTCTTTAAGTTCTACATTCAACATTATTAGGATTTCTTATTTAGGCATTCATCATTTCACACCAGCACTGAGATTTACAGGATCAGTTCTCACCTTGTCATATACTGCCGAGGAATAATACAGCTCCAGCACAGAATTTTGCCTTGGTATCAGATATTCTCACAGATGCTTTCCCCATCTTTGAGACTAAAGGCAGATGCTATAGCAAATTTTGTACATAAATAGTGCTACCCTAAGCAGAGTTATACCCCTCAAAGTCCATTGAACTCAGTGGGCTTAGAGAGGTGTAATTGCATTTAAGATTGCACTGGATGTTTATGCCTTTTTATCTATAGTTATGATTCAATTAGCATACTAAGAAAATTTAAATTTATAGTTCTGCTGTTAATATTGTCATTGCTAGCACCAGTCACAAAGATCTACTAAGCCAAACAAGTTCTTCATTGACATTATTCTCTAGCTAAATTTCTGGTATATGTTAATAAATTGTTTAACTTTTAAAATGCTTCTTTAAAATTTATCACAGTTTCAAAATGGTTTTAGAAATTTGGTTAGAATGGTTTCATCCAATCTTAGAATTCTGGCCATAAAGGTTTTTTTTCATGTGCTCTCAGCTTTGAAGAATTATACCTAATTTATACTGTTCATCCAGATTCATTAATCACTTAGTTAATATGGCATGTTCTTATACATATTTTAATGCAGAGATTTGTTTTTGCTTCATTGGTGCTTGCTCTATTTCTTATAGTGTACAAAAGATATTAGGTTGGATCCTACACTACCGCAAATGGTGTCAGTTTTCAAAAGTTATTTTTGCTGCCTCCTTTTCATTGCAGCCCACTAAGTCCCACTTCTAGCAATTCCTGAGTGCTAGGGGGTCTTTGGGAACAACTTGGGTTGTGACATTGTTAGAGGCTGCACCCAGAAAGGCTGTCTGTCTCTCCTACAGTCTTTTCCAGGCGACATCCCATGATGTTTCCAAGCAACCTATAACCTTAAGGATATCAGTGGGCTCCAGTGGTAAGGGAAACATCACTTCTTCAAACTTGCTGTGTTGACAGAAGTATAGGTTCATCTTCGTGGCTTCTGTGCAGTCCCACATGGGAACCGTGCTTGTGCAGGCCAGCCCCAGAGATAGATTCGAAACCTAACTCTCTCTAGAAGGTCCGGAGCTCTCTCCCTCCCCTCCAATGCAAGCCAGAGTTTTCCCGCTCAATCCAGTACATAATGGAGGTAGGGAGAGTGCTCCTTCCCTAAGTCCTGTCTTTGCCATTGTGGAGACAGGATGCTCCTCACTAGCTCTTCTGACTTATCTCAGCATCTTCACCAACTCCCCGGTCAGTATTTTCTCTTTTCCCCTCTTGTCGGTGCCACCTTCACTAAAAAGAAAAAAAATAGTTGTTTTCGGTTCATTCATGTTGTTACCAGCCTTTATTCTGTCCTTTATCCTGCTCAGTCTATTTTATTTATCTGGTCCCAACTTGATTCATGTCAGGGGCAGACCTTTCTGCCACATGACAGGGCTGCTACCTTGAGGTATGTGGTATTTAGATTTACCAGGAATAGGTTTCTGTTGGCTGAAGCGATTCAGAGGCTTTTAGGTCTCATAAACTCAACTACTTGTGTGGTGCCTTTTGCCTGCCTTTTTATGAGAACTCTGCAGAACTGGTTTTTGAGATCTTTCAATCTTCAGAAAGATTCATAATGGAAAAGGCTGTCCATACCTAGAAAGATAGTATGCTCCTAGGCATGGTGATCCTCATGGGGCAATCTATTATGGGCTTCTGTTTTTGGCATTCCCCTTTATGACCTCCAAGTTTTTACGGACACCTTGCTCTTGGGTTGGGGGGAACATTGTGGTTCCTATTGTGTTCGTGGACATTGGTCTACCTCCAAACAAAATTTACATATCAACTATCTAGAACTCAGCAGTTAGGTATACTTTGGTAACTCTTGCAGCCCTTGTCACCAATAAATAGGTTCTAGTAGCCACAGAAAATAGTACAACAAAGTTCTGTATAAACAAGCAAGGGGGCATAGGCTTGGTCGCCCTATCTATGGAAGCATCCCATTTGTGGCAATAGTCTATCCAGCATGGCACATCTTTAGAGGCCATGCACATTACTGGAGTTGCAAATTTGATAGCAGACTACCTCAGCAGAGAGACCACCTCCATACACAAATGATGCCTTATGATGTATTCCCTGTGCTTCTATGCTGGGGCTCATGTGGACCTCTTTGCTTCCCATCTGAATGTCAAGTATCCCCAATTCTGCTCTGTGGCTGTGACTGATGCAGTTCTTCACTTTCCCACCCATTTCTATCTGGAGCAGGGTTCTAGCCAAACTCATAGTGGACAACTCCTACTGCATTCTAATAGCTCCCGTCTGGCCCAGACAGGTGTGGTTTCCAACTCTCTGGTCCCTCTTCAGGGGCGTTTATCTCCCCTTGCTGGAGGCAAAGGACCTCCTACACATAGGCCCCCTCCATCATCATGATGTACAGTCCCGGCACCTAACAGTGTGGTTGGTGGAGAGACTTTAGACTGGTCCAATAGGGTTGCCCAAGTCCTCCAGATGTCCCTTTACCAGGAAGTCCTACGCTTCTAAATGGTCTAGATTTCTTCTCTTGGCATCTGTTTGTGGGATGCGACCCGAGTCTTGCCCTTTGAACAGTGTATTTGATTATCTGTTGAACTTAAAGGATAGTGGGTTGCCTGTAACCTCTGTTAAAGTACATCTCTCTGCCACCTCAGCTTTCCACGACTCAGTCAATGGTACCTCTGTTTTTTTCTGCCCAGATTTCAAAGATGTGTTTTTTAAATTTGTTTTGTTTTAATTATATGTATTTTTAAAGTTTGTTTTAATGTTTTTGATTGTTTGCTGCCTCGGTGATCTTAGGTTGGATGGAAAGATAACATTAAAATGTTTAAATAAAATTAATAATTATTTAATTTGAAGTCCAAAATCATGTGATATACAAAGACTCATGCTTCCAAATTAATCCACTAATAGATGTTAGTACTTAGTACTATTTCATTAGATTTTGTCATAAATCTTTGGGGGACCATTGTAATATACCACAAAAATTTAACAATGTAAAGATGATACCTTAAATCATAGGAATTATGTATTGTTTTTATAACAAGCTTCATCTTGAAATTATGGAGCTTGTATAATAGTGCTGCTAGGGGTTGACTCCTTCTTCATGCTGCCTTCCAAAGGCCACTCCTGAAGGATGGGGTAACATTCTGTAACAACATGATGGGGTATATGGGATTGGTGCTGACAGGAGTTGGTGGAAATCGGATGTCTCCCCCCCTTTTGTGAGCTGACCTTTTGTTTGAGCAACAAGCACTTTTGATCAAAGTGTTTCGATCTCCCCCCCCTTTCAGTGCTTGTTGTTCAACATAATGTTTTATGCTTCTGAATTATTTTTACTTTCCAGAACATTTCAGAGTGGTTTTGAGGATCCCTTTCCTTCACTTCTTTTGGAACCTCCTGTTACCCAACCATTACACTGGTTATCTGGCATAACAGAATTTTCCCCTTCATTTCTTAAGTGAGTATCTCCAGGTGATGTTGTCGAACAGAAAGTGTTCTATTCCTGTGATGCATACTGATGTTTTTATTTCCAATACATTATAATAATGTATTTTAAATCTAGTGTGAAAAACTGTCAGAATTTTATGACATATTTTCTGAAGGAATGGAACCAGTGTAAATAACATAAGAACATAAGAAAGGCCCTGCTGGATCAGACCAAGGCCCATCAAGTCCAGCAGTCTGCTCACACAGTGGCCAACAATGTGCCTCTAGGAAACCACAAACAAGACGACTGCAGCAGCACCATCCTGCCCGTGTTCCACCGCACCCATAATAATAGGCATGCTCCTCTGATACTAGAGAGAACAGGTATGCAGCATGACCAGCATCCATTCCAACTAATAGCCATGAATACCCCTTTCCTCCATGAACATGTCCACTCCCCTCTTAAAGCCCTCCAAGCTGGCAGCCATCACCACATCCTGGGGCAGGGAGTTCCACAATTTAACTATGCATTGTGTGAAAAAATACTTCCTTTTATCTGTTTTGAATCTCTCACCCTCCAGCTTTAGCAGATGACCCCGTGTTCTAGTATTATGGGAGAGGGAGAAAAACTTCTCCCTGTCCACTCTCTCCAAACCATAATTAATTTTATTGACCTCTATCATGTCTCCCCTTAGCCGCCTTCTTTCCAAGCTAAACAGCCCTAACCGCTCCCCATAGGACAGTTGCTCTAGTCCCCTAATCATTTTGGTTGCTCTTTTCTGTACCTTCTCAAGCTCTGTAATATCCATTTTTAGGTGTGGTGACCAGAACTGTACACAGTATTCCAAGTTTGGTCTCACCATAGATTTGTACAAGGGCAGTATGACATCAGCAGTTCATCTTCCGTCTTCGGTGCAGCCCCACATGTGGCACTGCGCCTGCGCGCAGGCCTGCCGCTGGAACTTTTTTACTAGCCTTAAACCTCAAGTGGGGATGCCCCTCCCCTTGGCAGGCGGGACCGGCCTTCGTGCCGAAACCCCCGCGTGCTCCTGAGCGGGGCATCCCCTCCCTCCTCAGTTCCTTCTTTGCCTCCGCCAAGAATGGAGCGTTTCTTCGCCTTTTCCTCAAATCTTCTTCAAGATGCTTCGACTGTGAGTTTTTTCTTATTCGGAGCTGCCGCTTAGGTCCGCCTAGCCAGCCCGCTTCAGATCTAGACGTTTGAGAGGATAAGCCCAGAGAGAAGAAGTCCTCTGTGCCTCGGTCCCCTCGGCCACGTGCTGAGGGCCGTGATGGCCTCGAAGACCCCTTTCAAGTTGTGCCCTAAGTGCGCCACAAAAATTCTGCATTCGGAGCAACACAAGCTGTGCCTAATTTGCCTGGCTGAGGGGCATAAAGTGTCAAAATGCGCAATCTGCCAAGGCTTCTCCACCCGGGCTCGAAACGCCCGCGCTAATAGCCTGAATGCAGAACTATGGAGAAAGGCCCTGACGGCTCCTTCCCCGTCAGCCGGTTCCAGGACACCCGGAGATACGCGGTCCATCCGCTTCGAACCTACTCCCGGATCCAGCTCGGATCCAAAATCTTTGGATCTGACCTCCCAGTCAGATCTCACCCATGTGGCTAAGAAGCGCAAGCACAAGACCAAATCCACGGTATTGGCAAAACTCATGCTTTACCCTTTTGAACCGTTAGCTCATGCACAGATGTCATTCCTCTCTGCCAAGGTAGCATTCCTCATCGCAGTTACGTCTGCTAGACGTGTAGGGGAACTAGCGGCTCTAAGAATTGACAGCCCTTTTCCCAGAATATTTAATGAGAAGGTGGTGCTACACCCCAGTATTAGTTTCAGACCTAAGGTGATCTCAAGTTTTCATATGGCCCAGGACCTGATCCTACCAGTTTTCTTCCCACACCCGACTTCTCGAGCAGAGAAGACCCTCCACACCTTAGACCTCAAGAGGGCCATACTTTACTACATTGATAGGACCAAACTCTTTAGAAAATCAAATTCACTCTTTATTTGTTACCAAGGTCCCAAGAAGGGCAAAGCCGCATCATCCCAGTCCATAGCTCGATGGGTAGTTTCTGCGATTAGAATCATGTATAAACAGGCAGGAGTAACATGTCCTTTGGAGATTAGAGCCCATTCCACTAGGGTGCTGGGCTCTTCCGCTGCTTTCCACAGAAGGGTCCCGATCGGTGACATCTGTAAGGCGGCGGCCTGGGCATGTGAAGACACGTTTGTCAGGCACTACGCACTGGACCTGCAAGCCAGAAGAGATGCGGATGTGGGCAGAGCGGTGCTTCAGACGTTGTTCTCCTAGATCGACACCCACCTCCTGATGGGTAAGCTTGCTAATATCCCACATGGGCTGCACCGAAGACGGAAGTTGAAAACACAGATGCACTTACCTGTAACTGCTGTTCATTGACGTCTTCGGTGCAGACACACATCCCTCCCTCCGACCCCGCTGTCGACCTAAAAAAAAACAAAAAAAGGAAAATTAATAAGAGGGACAGTTTAATCAGACAAGAGGAGTTTTTCTTGGCTCCACATTTACAGCTTTCCCTGACCTCTTGGGTCTGTAGTTTCACCTGTATGGGGCATGACTACCTGTTGCTCTATCATATGTATTGGTTGGCGGTGGGCGAGGAACTGAGGAGGGAGGGGATGGCCCGCCCAGGAGCATGCGGGGGTTTCGGCGCGAAGGCCGGTCCCACCTGCCAAGGGGAGGGGCATCCCCACTTGAGATTTAAGGCTAGTAAAAAAGTTCCAGCGGCAGGCCTGCGCGCAGGCGCAGTCCCACATGTGGGGCTGCACCGAAGACGTCAATGAACAGCAGTTACAGGTAAGTGCAACTCTGTTTTTTATTCTCTATTCCTCATCTAATTATGGCCAGCATGGAATTTGCCTTTTTTATAGCAGCCGCACACTGGGTTGACATCTTCATTGAACTATCCACTACCACCCCAAGATCCCTTTCTTGGTCTGTCGCTGCCAGCACAGATCCCATCAGTGTGTGTGAAGTTGGGATTTTTTACCCCAATATGCATCACTTTACACTTGTTCACATTAAAACTCATTTGCCATTTTAATGCCCATTCTTCCAGTATGTAGAGATCCTTCTGGAGCTCTTCACAATCTGATTTTGTTTTAACCACCCTAAATAATTTGGTGTCATCTGCAAACCTGGCTACTTTACTGTTTAACCCCAACTCAAGGTCATTGATGAATAGGTTGAAAAGCACCGGTCCCAACACAGATCCCTGAGGCACCCCACTGCTCACATCCCGCCATTGTGAGAACTGACCATTGATTCCTACTCTCTGCTTCCTATTTTTAGCCAGCTCTCAATCCATGAAAGGACTTGTCCTCTTATCCCGTGACTATGAAGTTTGCTTAGCAGTCTTTGGTGGGGGACTTTGTCAAAAGTTTTTTGGAAATCCAAATACACAATATCCACAGGCTCATTCCTGTCCACATGCTTATTGACGCTTTCAAAAAACTCTAATAGGTTAGTGAGACAGGACCTACCCTTACAGAAGCCATGTTGGGTTTTGCCCAGCAGACCTTGCCCTTCTATATGCTTGACAATTCTATCTTTAATAATGCTTTCCACCAATTTACCCGGAACAGACGTTAAGCTAACTGGCCTGTAATTTCCTGGGTCCCCCCTGGAACCTTTTCTTATCCATAGATAAGGGATTGGGAGTGAGTAATGGGACTATATAAACCTTCAACTGGCCTCTTCAGTTTATAATTCAAAGTCTGTTTATCCTTTCCTCACTAAATACTGACCTTACCTATGGTTAATGCAAACTAAATCTGGCAACCATTGTTTCAAGCCAGTTTGAAATCTATTTCATGTTAATTATGTTCAGTCTGGTGATGGGGATTCACACCAGGTAGGGAAGGGCCGATTGCGGAGGGTCCTTCTCCCTAATCTGTGAACATTTGTTCCTATTCTGTTAACAGACCATGATAGATTTGTACAAGCCTGTAATTATTAAGAACTGTCTTTATAATTATTTGTAATTATTCAAAACTGTCTTTGGGAGCCAGCGTGGTATAGTGGTTAAGGGCCGTGGTTTGGAGTGGTGGACTCTGATCTGGAGAACCAGGTTTGATTCCCCACTCCTCCACATGAGCGGCGGATGGTAATCTGGTGAACTGGATTTGTGTCCCCACTCCTACACATGTAGCCAGCTGGGTGACCTTGGGCTAGTCACACTCTCTCAGCCCCACCTACCTCACAGGGTGTCTGTTGTGGGAAGGGAAAGGGAAGGTGATTGTAAGCTGGTTTGATTCTTCCTTAAGTGGTAGAGGAAGTGGGCATATAAAAACCAACTCTTCTTCTTAATTTAAGAGTAAGTCTGTAAGATGGTATCTAAGAAAAAGTTTGGCATTTGTTATGGACTCTGTCATAAGCCCGCTCTGGGTCTATGTGTGATTCCATGTTGTGTGTTTGTGTGCACATAAAGCATGTTCCACCCAAGTTAGAAATCCAGCCTCCCACATTACCAGTGACATGGGGGACACTAGCAATCCTGAGCCCGGCCTTTGGCTGGGATGGGCAGGGTAGAAATATAATAACATAAAATAAAAATAGTAAAGGCTGCTCTGAGCATGTGCAAAGGGCAGAGTTTCCCAGTTACTTCAGCCCTTCTGTATGTGCATGTCTAAGCATGAGCGAGTGATTAAGGTGCGCAAGGAGGACTTTGAATCACAGACTTTGAATAACAGGAAAGCTTTATTGATACAAATTAACCTAGAGCAGAAGACAGGGGAAATAGCTATCAAGCCTATTGGTTACAGGTTTAAGGAAAAGAATAGTAAAAACACAAAGCTAAACTAAAGTTAACAGTACAGAAGAATTAACCTACAGTATCCCACCCCCCAAGATTTTCTTGGAACAAATGCACATCCTGACCCCCACCTGCTCCATGCAGGGGAATCCAACTTCCAGCATTTGAACAAAGACTAATGGATATTACCAATATTTTAACCCTTCCTACCTTTTCTGGCAGGAAGCCTCTTAACTAATCCAGATTCAGGGAACTCTCCCCCACATGGGGAGGTGAACCCCAATCTTCCAATCAGCCCGGGGCACACGTCCCACAAATCTCATTACCCAGATCATGTTTTACAACAGCTATCCATCTTGCCCTTCTTGGCAGGTTGAGCAAATGGTTATCCCTCTGTGGAAACTCATCTCTGCACCCTTAGGACCCTTGGTGCATTTTATGTTTCTCTTTCCTGGGAAAACAAGTGGCTGGCAGGATCCCAGGGACTCCCTGGTGTGCTTCTAAGCACCTTACGTTTCCCAGCCATGACAGACCCAACCAGCTTTTCTGCTGGTAAAAAAGGCAGGAGGGATTCCCTTTGACTACCAAGAGATCACGGGACTTGCTTGTACAAAAGCCATGTGGAATCGGGGCTATAGTATGAAGGGGAATTGGGTGAGACAGAGTGAAAAAGCTGACTGGATCCAACTCATTGTATTGATATTTGATTAAGGATATACCTTGTTTAATAAAATATCCTATGCAGTACTTTGGAAATAATATAACTCAGCAAGAGACGGCTGTACACCAGGGGTCTGCAACCTATAGCTCCAGATCCAAATGTCTCTTTGAAAATAGAATTAAATCTTGAAGTTAAGATATATTGGAGGGATAGGCAGGATGCTAAATAACCAGTATATAAAGGGAATAGCAGGCAAAGTTGAGGAAGGAGGGGCCTTGTGTTGCACCTTCCAGGCTGCAAATGCCATTGAGCTGCTGGTTCTTAAGGGGCCTTTGTCTAGTTTTAAAGCGCAGCTGTAGTGGAAAAGCCCCTGCCTGCCTGATGTTCTGAAAGCCAGGGGGGACTACAGAATGGGGTGCAAGCAGTCAGAGGTGGAAGGGTCTGGAGAAGGGTTTGTCATTTGATTGGGAATGGTTGCAAACTCACTTCCTAGCATTCTGGATTGGGGAGGGGGTGGCGAGGTGCCTGAATGCATACATACATGTATCTAACACAGTAACCAAGAATCTTTTATGGGTTTTATAAATGTTGGAAGCTGCCTTGAGTTCCGCAAGGGAGAAAGGCAGCTTATTAATGTTTCAGATAAATAAAGAAAACAAAGGTTTTTATGGAACTAAAGGGCTTCTTATATATGCTTTACAGAAAGGGAAATGATAGAAGTGAACAGTTGCCAGTAATCCAGGTGTGAACCAGGTGCAGACTAAAACAATCATACAGGCTGCTTTTGTGTATATTTATTACTTATTGGGAAGAAGAAGAGTTGGTTTTTATACCTTGCTTTTCTCTACCTTTAAGGACTCTCAAAGCGGCTTACAATCGCCTTCCCTTCCTCTTTCCACAAAAGACACCTAGTGAGGTAGATGGGGCTTAGAGAGTTCTGAGAGAACTGTGACTAGCCCAAGGTCACCTGAAAGGCTTCATGTGGAGGAGAGGGAAAGCAAACCCGGTTCACCACATTAGAGTCTGCCGCTCTTAACCACTCACAACAACCAGTGTGGCCACAGAAATGATGAATTACTAAATTGGATATTTTTAGTTATGCAAATTAGCTTATTTATTCTGCTGTTTGTTGTTCTCCCATTGATGCAGTTTGATTCTTTAATTTTGAAAGGTTACTGACCCTTGCAGTAATATTTTATAGTCTAAGGAAATATGTAAAACTTTATTTGAAAAAGTAGTTACTGTAAGATAGGACAGGCTACTTAATTCTGGAAAGCACTTTCTTTTCATTGTGTTCTTCAGATTTGGTATTTTTAGAACTTATTGAATGTTTAGAAGCAAATGAATAATTTTCTTTCTGTTTGAATAAGTGTAATAATGATTTACATATGAGACATATGCTATCAACTGTACTGTCATTCCCTTTCTAACTTTGGACCAGAAGTCCTCCCACATCCATTTTACAGCTTATTTATGCTCCCCACAACATTTTGGAGTGTGCATTTTCCCCAGTGACTTCCATTTTTTGAAAGTGATTGCTATAACTTTTTATGTTTATGCTGGAAAAAAAATGAAGTATGTTTTAACTTGTATTTTATTAAATTCCTCTGGCTCCAAATTCTTGGGTATTTGTTTCTGGCATGAAGGATGCTAATACAGTACAATATGACAGCCATGATGATAAGTTTCAATATAATTTGAAGCTGGATTAGTATGGCTCATAATTAGCACAGCTCTGAATTGGTCTTGATCAAAGACATGTTGTGATTGAAGAAGCATCAGAGATAATCTGAATGCTCCTTCATTACCAGTGCAATTCTAAACAGAGTTGACCTCAGTGGACTTTGGGTGTAACTATGTTCAGGTTTGCACAAAATAGGCTCTGATCCACAATAAATGGGCTAGGCTTTATAGTGTTTCAGGACCTTTTACTTTTAACAATTTCATTTTGTATTGCAACAAAACCAATACTCTTATTAATCAGTAATTGGTTTAAACAAGCAGGATACCTGCAACACCTTGGGGGCATTTCATTTCCTCCTCCCCCACTGTTTCCTCTTTTGCTGTCCTGAAACTCCCCATAGCCTCTCCTCTTTTTCTTTTTCCTTCAACATACCTTTATCCCCCCACCCCCATCTTCATCTTTCCCTCGTTCCCTGTCTTTGACAGCCTTTCCCTGGGAAAACTCAGGCCAAGTTGTGCAAGGCCAGATCAGATATCGGCTGAGCTAGGTGCGTTTGCACAGTGGGAAACCTGCAAGGACTAGTAGGGGCCGTGTCACCTCCCCTGTATCCCCCTCCCCATTTTTTTTCTTTCCCTTCCACTGGCAGCCCCTGTAACCTCAACTTTCTCTGCTTCCTTCTCACCCACCAACCAACATATGTTTTATCCCCTCTCCATCTTCAGGTATATTTATTATTGTTAACTTCATTTATACACCACCATTTCCCACAATTAGGGACCCAAAGCAGCTTATATCATTCCCCTCTCCTCTATTTTATCCTCACAACAACCCCATTGAGGTAGCTTAGACTGAGAGAATATGACTGACCCAAAGTCATCCAGTGAGCACCATGGCAGAGTGGGGATTTAAACCAGGGTCTCCCAGATCCTAGTTTGAAACTCTAACCACTACATCACACTGGCTTTCATCGGATGGCTGCTGTTGAACAGTAGCAAATAGTCAGGGCTGTGTGAGCCAAGTGGTAGCAAGTCACTCGGTGGTTGCTGGCCCTGATGAGTCCTTCCTTAAAGGCCAAAACAGCCCTGGAAAGGGCCCTGCTCCCCTGGCTTTTGTGACAGAAACCAAGCCTAGCAACAGCCACTGAGGATATTAGTTTGTTAGAGCCACCTGGGCTGCCTCTGTCATTTCGGTCAGCTTTAACCCCCCCCCCCCATGCATTTTTTTAAGATTTCAGATTTTTCTGCAAACCTGGAGTTTTTCTCACATTTGAAGAAAAGGTCTCACTTATCTATCCATGGCTTTAGTCTCTGGATTTGAGTATCCACGGGACCATGTTGAGAATTAGATTGATGGATTATATATATTGACCTTTATTTTGTGACAGTGCAATCCTAAACATACTTACACCCTTCTAAGCCTTCGAGTCAGTGGATTTAGCAGGGTGTGGTTGCATTTAGGATTGTACTGTAAGAACCCTGTCTAAAGCTCTATTGAAACATTCCAATTTAAATGTAACAGTGGTGTAGTGGTTTTATTGGGGGTATTGTGTCAGTGATTGCTCTGTGGTACAGTTCGTACTACAGTTCATTGATACCACATTAGGGTATCTATACCTTGTTACACATGATTTGGAGAAAGTGAGGCTGCCAATAGCTCCTCTGTGAGGTATCAAATTATAAAAGCTGGCTTCAAATTGCACTGGTTTTGTGGGAGTTAATGCAAATCATCACTTGCTCTTTTCTTATTACAGAACTGAACATTTCTGTATACCATATTTATATATAGTTCACCTTTTGCCTCTTCGAGTGGTTAGCCTTGTGTTCACAACTACATGAGCTTGGAGGATAAGAGAACATATGCCTCTCCATATGTCCAATATAAAAATTTTCAGAGTCTTTACTGGTGTTACCATCCTGGCTGCAGGGAATATCTATAGTACTCTATTTTCCCTCTGAGTGAATAACGTCATTGTACATTTCAATTTGCATGATGCTGTAAGAGCCAAGAACAAGTAAATATACTGAAAGGCAATAACGGCCCATCTGGTCAATGACAGTTAAGCTTTATGACTACCCCCAGTGCTCCATTAGTTGATTTAAGTATTATTTGTGAAATACCTAACTGCCCAAAGACCTTGCTTTTTGTCACAGGTAGGGACTGGAGGGAGATGCTGTTGCTAACTTGCACAGTGTCACCTTTGCAATGGTGAAGAGAAGTTGTAATAGCAAGTAGTAATAAAAAGGAGATAAGACTAATTTTCTGAACATTATCAAATAAATTAGAAATCTTGCAGCCCATTCCTGAGGCTGGGGGGCAAATCACCTTAGGAGACAGCATCACCCCTACACTGGCGTCCGTGCCACTTGGGCCATGCAAACTGGCACAGATGCTGGCGTGGGGCCACTTACGCTAGCCTGTGTGGACCGCGGCGGCAGCGCAGCCCTCAGATGCCGGCACAACCCCCTCCAGCATTCTCCTGGTGCAAGTCCCTGCACCGGCGTCCTGGGAGATATTCCTGCGACGTCCCTTTCGCCCTGGGACGCTGGCACCTTTTTGGTGGTGCAGGCCCGCTTTCCCCTATGGAGGGAAAAAAAACCTTTTTTCCGATTTTTATATTGGGGGAAAAGACTTTCCCCCCTCCGTGGTTGCCGGGAAGCCTCTGAGGCTTCTCAGCTGCACTGTCCTGGCCGCCGTGGTTCACACACCCCCTTACACCGCGGTTCACGCTGTGAAACTGTTTGTTTATTGGACAATCAATCATAAAATTCAGCTATATAAGATAAAGCCTTTAAATTTAATGTATATTTCCTGCAGAGATGCAAATATGAGTGAATCTCTCTAGGCAGTCCATGCTTGAACATGGGATTAGCTCAGTGACCACAAATAACAACAGTTTGGACCTACATAGTAATTTCTCTCTGGCAAAGAAATGAGAGCTCTAATATAAGCCAAATGAATTTACTTTCAAACTCAACTCAAAAAGTGTGTATTTCATTTTTCTCTCCCTTTGTGTAAAGAACTTGAGTAGGGGCACAATATACCCATGTATAAGCCGTATATACCCATGTATAAGCCGACCCGCGTATAAGCCGAGGTGCCTAATTTCTCCCCAAAAATGGGGAAAAATTAGGCACCCACGTATAAGCCGAGGGTCGGCTTATAACCCCTCCCCCCCGCAGGCTTACCTGACAGGGCTCCCGGCGAAGGCAGTGGTGGCGGCGGCGGGCCCCCCCGCAGGAGGCTTCCCCCGGCCCTTCCAGGGCAGGGGGGGGGAGCCAGGCGCGCTCGGCACCGGCTTTCCCCGGCCCTTCCAGGGCGGAGGGAGCCAGGCGCGCTCGGCACCGGCTTCCCCCGGCCCTTCCAGGGTGGAGGGAGCCAGGCGCGCTCGGCAGCCGGCTTCCCCCGGCCCTTCCAGGGCGGAGGGAGCCAGGCGCGCTCAGCAGCCGGCTTCCCCCGGCCCTTCCAGGGCGGCGGGGGGGGGGAAAGCCAGGCGCGCTCGGCAGCCGGCTTCCCCCGGCCCTTCCAGGGCGGGGAAGGGGAGCCAGGCGCGCTCGGCAGCCGGCTTCCCCCGGCCCTTCCAGGGCGGGAGGAGTGTCATGAGCGGGTTCCCTGCTTCAAACGACGCATGGCAATCTTTGCTTTTTCCCCCCGGTGGGGGTCTTCGAACCGGCGTCGTAGAGCGCACAAGAACTCATCCAGGGATGCCAAAACTCGGGGCATAGTTTCCGCCGCTGTCACTGCCCACTCCACTGCCTCCTTCTCCAGCAGGCTGATCACATACCTGACCCGAGCTTCTTCCGAGGCAAAGGTCTCCCCCTGGTCCTTCATAAAGCCGGAGATTTGGAGTAAGAAGTGAGACAACTGTGAGCTGGACCCGTCGAAAGATACCTTCAGGTCTCTGGCCGTAGGGCGTCTGGGCGTGGGAGCCTCCCCAACAACGAGCGGTCCTGTAGTCGGCCGTGAACCCGTTTGGGATTGTTGCACGGGCTGTCCAAGCCCCCTCACTGCCCCTAGAACGGCTGCCAGGTCTCGCTGCAAGGTATCTAGCTGAGTCTGCAGGTCCCGATTCTGCAGAACGAGCATCTGATTCTGTCCGCGTATCAGAGTGGCCGCTTCTGCAGTGAGGGTCGGGGTGTGAGCGAGCGTGGGGTCCTTCCACCCTTCCCCTTCTCCATACCAAGCGGCCAGCGGTCCCCGGTAGAAGTCGCCTCCTGGTTCTGACGCTGCTCTCTGCCGCTGCCCGGTCTCCGAGAATCGGGGGGTCCACGTCGGCCTCCCAGGGACATCGGTAGGCCCGGGTGGGCGCTGCTCCGGGGTCGCTGCTCCTTGACCAACCTCAATATCAGCGGGAGTCTGCCGAAGCTCCTCTCCCGCGTTGAGCGGGACCGAGGGTGGTGCCGACATCCTAATACTACTTCTAACCCGAAAACAAAAAAGGTTGGGATTGTAACGTACTGTCAGGTTCTAGGACTCCGTTGCCTCTCAGGAATCATCCACTTTACTCCAGACGTTAGCAGAGAGTTTAAAGTAGAATTTATTTGAAAGGAAGGGTACAGTAACCTATGAAACACAACGTTACAATGGCGCCAAATCATTTGGAGGGTATTCTTATAGAGTACACACACTAGCATGTTTACAAGTAACATCTTTGAAATGCAAAACATCAGAGGTTCCCCAATACCAAGAGAGAGAATTCACACCTTAAGATCAGAGCAGGATTACAATCAGGAAGTCACTTTGAAGTGGAGATCTCTCGAGCCTTTTGGCTGTTGTCTCTTCCTTCCCACGGGAAGGAGAGATGAAACGAAAGCCACCTCGCTATCCCGGGTCCGATTGCATGCCCTCGCTGACAAGGAGCCAGGCGCGCTCGGCGGCGGCATCCACGCGGCTTTGCAGCGGCCGCAGGAGGCCCTCACAGGGCACTCCTGGCCAAGGGAAGCCGCATGGGCCCGGCAGCGGTGGCAGCGGCGATGGCAGCGGCAGTAAGTTGCTCCCTCCCTCCTCCCTCCTCCCCCTCCCCCCTCCCCTCCCCTACCGTATTGACCCGCCCTTTTTTTGGGCTGTAAAACTCGGCTTATACGCGAGTATATACGGTACTGGGAAGTTCCCTCATGTAATCCTCAGGAAAACCAAAGGGAACTGTCCAAGATATGGGTAGTTTATCCATTTCAATGGGAAGAGCTTCCTAGAATAATGGGCTCCCATTAGCTGGAATATTTTGGAATTTCTATAGCCAGGCTAGCTAGTATCGATACCACCTAATAATTTCTGTTTAGCACCATATTCCAGGAATAACCTTGTTAGTCTGCTGGCGCCAAAATGACAAAGAGTCTTGATTTCAAAAGATGTCACAAAAACAGTTTAAAGTGTATGCTTATTGTTTCTAGCACTGGTCTTTAGTTAGCCATTTCCAGGTCCAACTCAGTAGGTGTTTCTGTTTTATAGACAGGACATATTTTTGGAGACTGTAATTCTGCCTTATAGTATTTGTTAGTAGTATTATAGTATTTCAGTATTTGTTACTTATTCATTTTATAGGCTTGATTTCAAATATTTTATAACATCAATCTAAACAATTAAATATAACACTGAACTATTATATAATGCGTCAAATTTATTCAGGCATTAAAATCATTTTTGCCTCATGAAACAAGAGCATACAGGGTCCCAATGAAAGAGATAAGTGAGGTTACTTTGTATCAGTTATAAATTTGGCAGTCTACCAAATGTTAATTTGCTTTTAGCTAGTTGAGATTAAATGTAATTCCTTCCCTGAGCAGCCTTAAAGTAAGCAACCATGAAAGCATTTTCAGAATAATCTGGGAGGAACTGACATTTAAAGGAGTTAGCATTACATCTGCACTTTAAGGCTATTAATTTCATAGATAAATTAACTACATTATTCTGTCTTTATCTTACATTTTGAAAGGACTCCATCAGCCAGAGAAATGGCAGCTTGGGGTCAACTGAAACTGCTCTTATCCCAACCGCATTGTAATTGGAACTTGCTTTTGGAAACACTGCTACATCACGATTGTCTCCTAGTAAAAATTTTATTGAGAAGTTCCAGTAAGTATCGATGCTATCTATATTTGTAATAGTATCACTGTGGAAATACAAACACACTATTCAGGATTGTCACATGTTTCACTGATTAAATATTAGTGGATAAATTGTAGGCAGATTGTGATAAATTGACATAAGGGCATATCCTCAGCCAGTTGCATACCTTTCATTACTGACATACTTTTTATATCTGAATATTTGCATTTTGATCATAGATGATGTATTGATAAGGGAGATCATTTTCACAACACTGGTTCAGTATGCCTTTAAGAATCAATTGATATCTCCTTAGATTATTAGACTTTATTATTCAAACTAGTGTGTCATATCCAACACAAAATTTATGTTTGCCTTAGAGCTCTCACACAAACAGAAATGCAATAAAAAGATCACGGTAGCAAATTGTGCTGAGTCATACTTGCATTTCTGCACAACATCTTGTGTCACCAATTTCTGGGCACTATAATATGTAGGGAGGAAAGTGGAATGTGCTGCACATGTTCTTGTTGAAGCAGAACTGTGCTGAATCTCTTTCCGCTTGTGTATCACTATATCAAACCCAGTGGTTTTTAATCTGGCATGATATCTTTTTTCCCTTTTGTTTTTTGCTGTCAAGTTCCAACTGACTTATGGCAAACCCTGTGGGGTTTTCAAGACAAGAGACATTAAGAGGTGGTCTGCCATTGCCTGCCTGGTTAAGAGGTTGTCTGCCCGGACTTCCCTGGTGGTCTTCCATCCAAATACTAACCAGGGCCATCCCTGCTTAGCTTCTGACATCTGACAAGATCAGGCAAGCCTGGACCATCCAGGTCAGGGCATGATATTCTTAGGGTGAAGCTAGATGGCCATTTGTCAGCAATGCTGATTCTGTGAACTTAGGAGATCATGAGAGGGAGAGCAGGAAGGGTTGTGTCAGTGTGTGGCTCTTGTGGCCCTTTCTTACATGCCCAGGGTAATGCTGATTGCCACCTTGGGGTCAGGAAGCAATTTCCCTCCAGGCAACATTGGCCAGGGATCCAGAAGGGGTCACTGGGGGTGTGGGAAAGATAGTTGTGAATTTCCTGCATTGTGCAGGGAGTTGGACTAGATGACCCTAATGGTCCCTTCCAACTCAATAATTCTATGATTCTAGGGGCATCCCTGCTTAGCTTCTGACATCTGACAAGATCAGACAAACCTGGGCTATCCAGGTCAGGGCATGATATTCTGGGGTGCAAGAAAGATGAGACATGGAAGATTTATCCTCAGTCTTCTGAAGTTTTGATTTTAACTTACAAATTAACTGCAGTCTACTAGATTAGAACATTAGTTCTTGGTGAGGAATTTAACTGTTACTAGCCATATTTCCCAATCCACATCACACATGCCTCTGAAGCTGCTGTTTGCCCCAGTGCAGCAAAAAGGTGTCTAAATGTGTACCTGAGCAGGGCTAATGGCAGCTTCAGTAGAGTGATTTGTATTGGGCAGATGTTGGGGGGGGGTAAATTCCCCCTTCCACCAGCACAAACCTCCAGCAGCTGAATTTAAGTAGTGTTCATGCTTGTTTTGGCACTTAGAAAATGTCAGCCCTTGGCCCACAGAACCAGAAATCACCACAAAGTCATATAGAGTCCAAACAGATGGCTTTTACTGGTCAAATAGGCATACAGTGCAAACGAATAAAATGACAGCTATGAGAGACTCACTAGCTGGGAGATATTATAAGGCAGGAAAGGCGGGAGATTACACGCATAGGCTGAATACAGTTTCCCAGGAGCTGAGTTCCCAGGCCTAGGTATGCGACCTTGGGGGGCAGACAATACAGCGCAGAGACAGAGACAATAACGAAACCGAGATAGCAGCCTGACATTCTGCTCCCCTTAAGGCCCCCTCCCAGTTCGCAAGGGGGCTGGCCTATCCGGGTAAGCAATGTGAAAGGCGTCGACGAGGTCGGGGGCGGAGACATCCCGTGCGCGCACCCATTCGTCATAGGCAGGGGGGAAATGTTTCCAACGGACTAAATATTGCAGGTTGCCATGGTGAACACGGGAGTCAAGGATCTTGGAGACTTCGAAGTGTTCCTCCCCCCCCACCATGATGGGTTGCGCAGGAGGTGGGTCCGGATGCCACTGTGGAGAAGCAACATGGGGTTTGAGGAGGCTAATGTGGAAAACAGGATGCACACGCCTCAAGGATTTGGGGAGAGCCAGTTCCACCGTGACAGGGTTTATGACCCGGGTGATGGGGAAAGGGCCAATGAATTTAGCACTGAGCTTATGGCACGGTTGGGTGGAACGGAGATTTTTGGTGGAAAGGTAAACCAAAGCACCCACTTGCAGATCACCCCCGGGGGAGCGATGTTTGTCAGCTTGCACTTTGTATTTACGTTTGGCCCGGTCGAGGTTGCTAACGAGCCAGGGCCAAGTGGTACGGAGGGCGTGTGCCCAGGAGGCAATGTCGGGGTTCCCCTCCCCCTCCACATCATCTGCAGGAGCGATGGGACTGAAATCTTGCCCATACACAGCAAAAAATGGGCTAAAACCTGTGGATTGATGCATGGCATTATTGTAGGCATATTCTGCTAAAGGTAACAGTTCCACCCAGTTATCCTGGTGGTAGTTAACATAACAGCATAAATAACATTCAAGTACAGCATTGACACGTTCAGTTTGACCATCAGTTTGAGGATGGTATGCACTAGACAACCCTTGTTCCACTCCCACCAACTTGAGGAAAGCTTTCCAAAACTTAGAAACGAAACCACTTCCGCGGTCACAAATTATCTTACGCGGAAACGAATGTAAACGAAAGATATGCGTCACGAAGAGGCGGGCCAGTTTCTGAGCAGAGGGGATCCCTGCGCATGGAATCAAATGTATTTGCTTAGAAAACAAATCAGTAACAACCCACAACACAGTTTTACCCCCACTGAGAGGGAGATCAGTCATGAAGTCCATAGCAATCACTTCCCAAGGTTTGCTGGGCGTTTCAAGAGGTTGTAGCAGTCCCGGGGGTTTGCCCTGCGATCGTTTCGCAGCGGCACAAACGGGACAGCTGCGGATGAAGGAGTCAATGTCGGAACGCATTCCCCCCCACCAGAACTGTCTGCGCAATAAGTGAAGGGTTTTCAGAAACCCAAAGTGCCCAGCTGTTTTGGCTCCATGGGCTAAATGTAAAACGTCCTTCCGGAGAGCCTTGGGGACATACAATTTCGAGTCCTTGTACCAGGATCCTCCTTGTTCCAAAACACCAGGAGGTAGGGTATGAGCGGAACGTTCTAAAAGGCACTGGTCCCGAAGGACAGTTAAAAAGGACTCGGAGATGGGGATTTTGGAGGGGGCCCCCCCGTCGGCCGTGGAGATCTTAGAAACAGTTATGGGGCTAGTGCTTACGTGCGGCGGCGCGCAGACTGCAGGCGGCTGGGCGGTCGGAGGGGTAGGAAGGGCGGGAACTCCGGTTTGTTGCGGTGGCGGCTGGGCAGCCGGTTGGGCTGGCGGAGCTTGTAAGTTGGGTAAGGTGTGCTGATGCTGGGATCAAGTTTGCACAGCCAGCATAGGTAGGGCCCCACGTTGCATAGGGGTGAACAGAGAGTTGGTGGGTCTCTCGAGTTTTACCGGATATTGTGGTAAACGGGAGAGGGCATCCGCGAGAACGTTCTGCTTCCCAGGGACGTGCTTCAGGGTGAAACGGAACTGAGCAAAGAACTCCGCCCACCGTTGTTGTTTCGCCGATAGCTTATGGGACCCCGTGAGGGCAGCTAGATTTTTGTGATCGGTCCAAACCTCAAAGGGGACTTTAGACCCTTCCAAGAATTGTCGCCATAGAGTCAGTGCATGATGAACTGCTGAGGCCTCTTTCTCCCAGATGGGCCAGTTTAATTGAGCGTGCGCAATTTTTTTTGAAAAGTAAGCGCAAGGGTGAAGAAGACCATCCGGTCCTTGCTGGAGGAGAGCCCCTCCCATGGCTACATCGGAAGCATCGACTTGCACAATGAACATTTGATTTGGGTCTGGGTGCTGTAGCACCGGCTCCGAAGTGAAGAGGCGTTTGAGGGCCAGAAAGGCGGCTTGGCATTGCTCAGTCCATAGGATTTTTGCGGAGGGCAAGGCAGCCGAGCTTACTTTTCCCTTAGTTTTCAGTAGGTCCGTAATGGGTAGAGCCACCTGGGCGAAGTTAGGGATGAATCCTCGATAGAAGTTTGCAAATCCCAGAAATTGCTGTACTTGCTTACGGTTGGTGGGGGGAGTCCAATCGAGGACGGCTTGGACTTTGGCGGGGTCCATGCGAAGACCTTGGTGGGAGATGATGTATCCCAAAAACGTGAGTTTGCTTTGGTGAAATTCGCACTTAGCTAGTTTTGCGAAAAGTTGATGGTTACGCAGGCGTTGCAGAACTTCCCTGACCAGAGCCACATGCTCGTCCATAGTTTTCGAATAAATGAGAATGTCATCTAAGTAGACCACCACCCCACGATATAGAAGGTCATGTAGGATTTCATTGATGAGTTGCATGAAGACCCCCGGGGCCCCTTTTAATCCGAACGGCATCACAAGGAATTCATACATTCCGAAACAGCTAGAGAAGGCAGTGAGGTGCTCATCCCCTTCGCGGATACGGACTCGGTAGTAAGCTTCCACCAAGTCTAATTTAGAGAACACACGGCCTTCCTGTAATTGTCCCAAAATATCTGATATTAATGGGATAGGATAGGCGTTGGTCTGGGTAACCGCATTGAGCTTTCTGAAGTCAATGCACAGGCGAAGGTCGCCCTCTTTTTTCCGGACGAAAAACGCGGGGGCCGAGTTTGGGGCATTCGAAGGGCGAATGAACCCTCTGGCGAGGTTTTTGTCCAAAAAGTCCCGGAGGACAGTGCGCTCGGAAGCGCTCATAGGGTAAATCTTACTCTTGGTCAATGTGCAGTCCTTTACCACTTCAATCGCACAGTCTGAGGCCCGGTGGGGGGGTAAGGCATCACATTCCCTAAGGTCGAAGACATCTTCAAAGTCCCGGTATACAGCGGGTAGAGCCGGTGGTGTTGGGGCGGTAGAGGTTAATGCTGGAACGGGCGGATATAGCAGAGCAAAGTTTTGCCGATGCTGGTCGCAGGTGGGACTAGCGAAGGAGATAGTGTTTGTTTCCCAATCAATACTGGGACTATGTCCTTTAATCCAGTTAATTCCCAAGACCACTTCAAATCGGATAGGGGCTATAGTGAAGTCTATTTGTTCCCAGTGGGAACCAATTCCCATTGCCACCCCTATGGTGCGGTGATCAACTGGACCCCCCTGGAAATGGCTTCCGTCCATTTGGGCAAATTGGACGGGGGCGGGTAAAGCCTCAGAGTCGGCTCTGAGTGCAGCAAAAGTGGCTTCGCTTATGAGAGTGCGACAGCAACCGGAGTCAATTAGTGCTTTGACGGGGATTTGTGGGCCACCGTTAAGTTGTTGTAAAACTGCATCCACGTAGACGGTGGAGTCCACTTCTTTGATTTTGGTAGGAGCATTCGGTTTGATAGGAAGATCCTGAGAGGTCTGTGGAGACGCTCCATTCACCACAGACCGGAGCCGTTTTTTGACAAGTCGAGGGGAGATTCCAGGTTTAAGGCTGGAGAAATCCAAGGATTTTCCTCATCCGAAGAGGGAAAGTTGTCCCCCAATGGGGCACTTGTAATCCGAGACCCGGCGGGGTCGTTGGTAGTAGGCAGGGAGGCTGGGTCCCCGGCATGGAGTGCAGAGGGTGTGGGTCTTCCGGAGCTGCGCTGCGGGTGGCCGCGGTGCCTCTGCGTGGTGGACGACCTCGGGCGCGGGTTGTCGTGCTGGGACGAAATAATTCCTGGCGGCGCGGGCAAACGGCTGCAAAGTGGCCCATTTCTCCGCAAGTAAGACAGGCACCCCTCTGAAATCGGGCTTCACGTTCCTGGGGCGGACGTGGGGGATTTCGTGGGATGAGCAGTGGTGCCTTGGGTTGAGGCTTTTGGGTGCCTTTTTCCTTGTGCTTTTGACGGACGAGAGAAATAAAGCGTCGGCGGCTTTCCACTTCCTTACCCGGATAGGCCAGCCCCCTTGCGAACTGGGAGGGGGCCTTAAGGGGAGCAGAATGTCAGGCTGCTATCTCGGTTTCGTTATTGTCTCTGTCTCTGCGCTGTATTGTCTGCCCCCCAAGGTCGCATACCTAGGCCTGGGAACTCAGCTCCTGGGAAACTGTATTCAGCCTATGCGTGTAATCTCCCGCCTTTCCTGCCTTATAATATCTCCCAGCTAGTGAGTCTCTCATAGCTGTCATTTTATTCGTTTGCACTGTATGCCTATTTGACCAGTAAAAGCCATCTGTTTGGACTCTATATGACTTTGTGGTGATTTCTGGTTCTGTGGGCCAAGGGCTAATAAAATGACAGCTATCAGAGACTCACTAGCTGGGAGATATTATAAGGCAGGAAAGGCGGGAGATTACACGCATAGGCTGAATACAGTTTCCCAGGAGCTGAGTTCCCAGGCCTAGGTATGCGACCTTGGGGGGCAGACAATACAGCGCAGAGACAGAGACAATAACGAAACCGAGATAGCAGCCTGACAGAAACAGCTACATTTCAACTCTGGTGAATTTGCTAAAAACTGCTATAATTTGTTAAAAACTGTTAATGTGGGATTTTCCTTCATTTGGGCAGTCTAAATTCTGGTTGTTTCTTTGTTTGTTTCATTTATATAGTAGATGTCATTACATAAGAAATAATTTGATCAGGGAACAAATAGTTAAAAGAAATTGCTTCATTTTGCATAGTAATTCACTTTGTATTCTATTAATGCTGTGTTTGAAAAGAATAAATGTTTGCAATCTATTAAAATGTTAGCTACAACTATTTTGTAATGCTGTTAAACTGCATAATGTTAGCATTTATTTTTATCATCTCTTCACAAAGCAATTTCATATTGGTTATATTAAATTCACATACTATTTAGTTCTGTCATTTTAAAGTGGTCTAACATTTGTCAGGAGCACATCACCATTCAACTTCTGTCATGTTTCCTATTGAATTCTACAATGTATTCACTTACCTATTCAGATACATGTCATCTTCTACAAAGACTGATAAATGTCTGATGATGATCATGTTCTTAATTCGTCATAGTGTTCTTGTATTACCCTGTGTTGAATTTTGCTGGCTGTTTCAATTATCACAAGGATTAAGGGGCAGAAATTATTGATCTATTGACTGACAGTTCCCTTGAGCTTCAGCAGAATGTACCCTACTTAGAAATGTTCAGCCTTAAACAAGTTTCTTTACAACTAAATTTATTTAATTATGTGGAGGCTATCTTGGAGTTTGTTGTTCATCTAAGAATATTAACTGTTGATTAAGTATGGGGTATGGGTGCTAGCCTTAAAACAATTTTTATAGTAGGGATACAGAGGGTGGATGGTAACAAAGAAAAATAGTGATTAACCCCCACAAACTTAGATGTATGTTAGTATCATGAAGATTGATTATTAACGTTGTTTATAAAAACTCAAGTCAATGTAGTGTTGAGTATTCCAGAAGCCTCCTCCTCTGGTAGGGGAGCAGGCTGGGAAGGTACTTGTGCTTCTTATTATTAGCTTCAAAGATGGTATATGTTTGCAAAGTTTCACTCACCGAACACATTGAGTTTGTAGAGCCTTGAGATCTTTTCCAGTAGCAACTATTACTTAATCATATTTGTAAAGAGGAAGTTTTTGGAATATCCTCAGTTATAATGACCTTGGCCCTTATCAGTTAATTGGAGCCAGTTTGCTATTCCAGACAGCATCTCATTATTTCAGACTATTAATTGAAACACCTGGCAAAAGCTGTCCCATCCTGATAAAAATTGATTTTTTTTCATTAGCTGGCTCCTTTTTCTCAAAGTATCTGAGGATGGTCTACATCTCAGTTAGAATAGCTGTTGTCCTCTTTTATTATTGTTATTGCCGTTGTAGAAGCATTTGTTTATTATAGAATCATAGAGTTGGAAGGGACTGCCATGGTCATCTAGTCCAGCCCCCTGCAAAATTCAGGAAATTCACAACTACCTCCCCCTACACCCCCAGTGACCCCTACTCCATGCCCAGAAGACGGCCAAGATGCCCTCCCTCTCATGATCTGCCTAAGGTCATAGAATCAGCATTGCTGGCAGATGGTCATCTAGCCTCTGCTTAAAAACCTCCAGGGAAAGAATGCTTACCACCTCCCGAGGAAGCCTGTTCCCAGGCAGTTCCCAGGCAGTCCCTGCCCAGGCAGTGACCAAGTACAAACATGCTTACCTTAGCAAGGTTGCTGTATCATGTGCCTTTAGACCATGCCGTAGGTGCCAGAGATTTATGGAGATGCCTGCGTAATTGCTCAAGAAAGAAAGATGTTATGAAGTGGCAGGGTACTACTGCAAGGGGATGGAGAAAACCTGGCTGGTGTTTGGCACTTAAAGAGATTTAAAATGCCAGATGAGGTGTCCTGTTGCAGTGATACTACAAAAAGCAATTTGCTGCTGAAGACTTTTAAAAAAGTGATTTTAAGACTTTTTTAAAATGATAAAGGTACAAGCAGTGTTGGTGGTGTTAAAGAGTTATGCTTAGAGTTGCTACTGAAATCCTACCTCAAGTGAAATTCTAAGTAAATTTGGGAATTGTTTCTCTGTGAAATCTTGGAAGTGATAAAAGAGGTTTTCTAAGAGTAGTTGTATTTCTTAGTAAGGCTTCATACATCGTACATTTCTGGGTTATCACCAGATTTCACCTATATTGAGGATAGGTGGGGTAAACCCTTCCGGCCATGTCATATTTCACTGTGCCTCCAGAGTTCCTATCTGCTCTGTGGGCAAAAATCTAAAGGTTCTATTTGGCTACTTGTATGTTTTCCCTAGTGAAGAAAATAGCCGCTCTGGGAGTCAGGTGGCTAATAGTCCCCCATTGGACGCTGCATAATTGTCTATTGGATTATGGCTTGACTTGAGACTGTTTTCTTTCTTCTGTTTTCAAGAATCTGAAGTGTTCAAATGTGGAGAACAAAGTACTTGCCTTGATGAGAAAAATAGCAACAAATCAAGTTTAACGGAAGCAATCTTTACAGTACTATCTTACTGCATTTTATCTCCCAAATCACTTGGTGGTGTTCTTGAGAATTTCATGGAAAAAGAGAAGATGTGGGATTGTTTGTACAACATGTCAGGTATGAGAAACATGGTGAAATGTATGTGTCTTTATATAGATTTCATTTTCTTGGTTTATTGATACAGTATGTCAGAATAGAGGTAAAGGTAGTCTCTTGTGCAGGCAGCGGCAGGGGTGATGTCACATAATGAAGTTTACTAGGCAGATTGTTTATGGGGTGGTTTGCCATTGCCTTCCCCAGTCATCTACACTTTATCCCCAGCAAGCTGGGTACTCATTTTACCAACCTCGGAAGGATTGAAGGCTGAGTCAACCTTGAGCCGGCTACTTGAAACCAGCTTCCATTGGGATTGAGCTCAGGTTGCGAGCAGAGCTTGGACTGCAGTACTGCAGATTACCACTTTGCCAGAATACAACATCTTAAACCACATAATGTTAGAAGTGTCCTGGAGATTTATTTAAGGAATGTTGCTAGCCTCTCTACTCTCAAATCAAGATAAAACCGTGGCAATGGTAAGAAATGGAGCGTTCATAGCTATAATGTGCAGTACTAGACATCCTGTTTTCAAAAGTGACTACATCTTTTAATGTGAAAGGCCAGTTCTGGGTGGGGAGCATCCCCCCGCCCCAAGTGTGGTACTTGTAAATGAAGAAAAGAGAATCACCAACGCAAACTGGGGATGAAATATGAATGTTTAGAGTTTCTTTGCCCAGCAACTTGAGGGAGATACTCTTGGAAAATGACTGTGAAAGTATCTTAAACTATATTTTCCTGCCCCATAACGCAAATTAAAATTTGCTGTAATTCTCTCCTAGTCACATACTATAATATTTAGTTGATTTTATTAATGAAAAATCCTCCTGTAAGAACTGAGTTACAGCCCATTCCTGAGGGGGAGGGCTAAGCTGCCACCTCCAGAGGAGGATTCAGCCCCCCGCGCACTGAAGCCAGGAAGCTGCCCTTACCTTTGAGCCCCGTGGAAGTGCTCCATAGTTTTCCACAGGGCCACACCACCTAAAGACGGAACTATTCCGCCAGTCTTATGGTTGAGTCCAGCTACGGTTCTCCTATAAATATTGGCCTCCCTGGTCTCCCCTACCCCACTTGGAGGGTGAGGTAGAAATGTAATGAAATAAATAAATAAATAAAGCCAGTGGTGGACTGAAACGAGCCCCGTGTGATTTCCCCCCGAATCCTTTCTTTTGTTTTTCTTGTCAGTTGTACCTACTGATATAGACCTTTTTCTAGGTATATATGATTCCTACCAAATACCTTAATAGTGTCATGATAATTACCCAGCATCATAATTTTTAAAATGTTTTAGCAATGTATTTCTTAGAAGGTATGCATTGTTGAATACTTAATTTAGAGAGCAATCCTAAGCAGATCTATGCAGAATTCTACTCAGGTCTATTCAATGGGGCTATTCTTGGGCAGTGCTCATAGGATGGCAACGCAAACAGATCAAACTAACTTTGAGAACTTGTTTGCTCAATAGAAGAAACAGGAAGCATGGTGAATTATAATAATTTATGAACTTCTACTTAATAAGTAAAAGAATGGCAACTGAGAAAAATAATTTATAACAGTACAGTAAACGATAATATAATGTTGTTTTGAGGTGGAGATGGGACCCCCTGCTGACCCCAACTGCAACAGCCTGCTTCCACCACATTGGAAGCTGAGGTTGGCCAGTCCCTATGAGGTATAGGCTGGAGCCTTGACTAACCTTGGCAGCAAGGGACCCATCCAGTGGCGAGGGTGCACCATCCCCAGTCTGCCCAGGCCCCAGCGGCAAGGGCCTGCCTCCGCCTCACTTTGAACCAGGAGTGATGGAGGACAGTCTCCACCCAGTAGTGGCAACCCCACAAGGACTTAGCATCAGCATCCCAACTTGCTCAGCCCACCTGGAAATTGAAACAGTTGGATGGAGGGAGGCAAAGAGCTGGCTTCAGTGGGAGTGGTGTTTGGCACCTGGAGGAGGACAGAGAAGTGTTAGGAAGAGGGTAGAAGGGTAAAAAAGAGAAGAAGTGGAGAGGAGGCAATAGTGAGGCCAAGCAAGGAAGATGACCTGACAGGCACCAGCTCCTCACAGCCCAGCTTACCTGTAGAAGGGTAGGATGACACAAAGTCTGGGACTCCAACCCCAGGGTAGGATTGAGAACTGGCTATTGGGAAGTACCGTACAGCATGATGCATCTGGAAGAGAAAGTAAAGGTTTTGTTGTTAGCAGTTGATGGGCATGCGAGTCTTTCTGCACCTGCAAGGACCCACACACTTCACATACATACATATGTAAAGTTATAAATCCATCTAAGTTTATTTGGTTAAATAAAAAAAATTATTTCATTAATTACTCTGTTAATTAATAACTCTGTGAAGGAAGAAAAGTTCAGGAGGTATCAAGTGCTTTAATATCATTGTGTATTACTAGTCTTCCAAATCGAAAATGATATTCAAGTGGATAAATGTCAATAAACAATGCCTGTGGTATCAGTTGGAACAACATAGTTCAAGTCCCACAACCTTAGTATTTCAGATTTTCAAGACCTTTTAAGCAAAGGAATTAAGAATATATGATCTATGCAAATCCCTTTGTTGTTGGGATATTGGAAGTTTGGGCTAGATTAAAATAAAACATATAAATCCAAAGATATCGTTGTGAACAACCTTTGCATTCAACATCTTATCCCAAGTTGGAAGTATGACACAAATTATGTGATTTATTGAAACTCACTATATTGGGTAATGCTTAACTTTTCTAGAATTACAAAGTAAAATTCCATCTGTGGGTTGGTTCCAGTACTTCCAGCAACCAACTTATATTTCTGATAAAGTAAGAAACCATCACATACATACCTCTAAAGGTAAAGGTCCCCTGTGCAAGCACCGGGTCATTTTTGACGTATGGGGTGATGTCACATCCTGACGTTTACTAGGCAGACTTTGTTTATGGGGTGGTTTGCCAGTGCCTTCCACAGTCATCTTCCCTTTACCCCCAGCAAGCTGGGTACTCATTTTACTGACCTCAGAAGGATAGAAGGCTGAGTCAACCTTGAGCCTGCTCCCTGAAACCAACTTCCGTCGGGATCGAACTCAGGTTGTGAGCGGAGCTTTGACTGCAGTACTGCAGCTTACCACTCTGCGCCACGGGCTCTACAGGAGGTTTTGAGTTACTTAAGCATTGGGAATTGACATTGAAAAACTAATCTGGGGAAAAGGTCGTAGAATTAATCGTATGTTAAATCTTTGGCTTCCTAAGAACCCTAATGTTATTCTAGTAGGGGCTTATGTCTAAGTATTGTAAAAAGCAGAATGTAAATATGATTCTGGACATTGTTATTGCAGAAAAATCCTGATTGAAAAAAATGTAAATCAGAGATGGGTTTCAATATAAAAACATACATCAGTAAGGTTTGGCAGATTGCAGAACTGTTGAAGTGTGTATGCTTGAAGGATTGTGGACAGTAGAAACCTTGTTCATCAATAATATGGCAGCTTTTTGTGGTATTTTGACAACAAACATTACATCTGGATTTAAATGTTTTTGTTATAGTCTGTAATAGAAAAAGTGATGCACGAAGAAGTGCTTTATGGGTTTTTCTCTGCATAGATTTCTTTGTATTTTTATCTGTAATGTCAGATTCTTCTTTATTTTGTTTACGTTAATATTTACAAAAATGAAATGAAAAAACTATGAAAACTAACAGTACAATCCTAAGGACACTTTCCTAAGAGTAAGCCTCACTGAACAGATTTGGGTAGGATTCTGAGTAGACCTGCTTGGTATTGCTCTCTAAATGGCTCGGCTTAGTTAATGTCTCTTTTATTTTGCCTCCAAAGTTTCTAGTTGTGCTGAATCGGAACCAGAGGTAATCAGATGTTTGAAGCTGACTTTGATGAATTCAGTTAAGGGTATAGTGAAGCAGATCATTTCTTTGATGCATTCATGGGAAGCAACAGAGAACTACAGAACCTATCAACACAAGCAAATAGTTCCTGAAAGTTTGTTGAAGACAGTTCCAAAGGAATGGAATTATATTCCTAGAGAAATGAAGAGAAAAGAATCTGGGAAATGTAGGTGTGTTCTTCCATAAACCTATCAAAATAATGATTGCTCATGTAATGAGAATTAGAGTTGTGGTATAATTTAACAATTCTAGCAAGATAATTCCTGAAGTTTTGAGGTAATTGTTGACATATGTTGATGCAGTTATTTTCCTTGCTAAGTAATTGACAAAATACCTGTCTTTGTAATGGTGGGAAGAAGCAAGTGCTGCAAGGACTTTTTGACAGGGTACATAGGAGGCAGAATACGTATCCAGTGTTCCGCACTAGAAGAGATGCACTGATTTCCCCACTCACTCACCTGGAATCCCTGTTGATGGATGCCAAGCTATGTAGTCTCAGGAGCATGTTTTTCGCCCACTGCACTGGTGACCCCAAGCACAAAACTTTTCCCCATATTAATGAGGCATTTATTCATATGAGGGAAAGTAAAGAGGGGAACTCAGATATGCTATTTAGCTTGAAAAGGCATGTGGTGGGCAAACAAGATCACCTGGCCCACTGTGCTGTGGCCCTTGAGGCATTTTAAATGGACTAATTGTTACCTAAAATGGCAGCAACCATGGGTCAGACTTGAGGCTGCCATGATGTCTGATTTAGCTTTAAATCTCCTGGAAAACAATGAACCACTCAGTCTTCATTGGGGCATTTGCAGGAAGCAGGGGGATTTCATTAAAAAAAATAAAAACTAGTAGTTGCCTGTCTGCATGCCTAGGAGTTCCTCTGGTTGTATCTTTTTTCACTGCCCCACTAGTAGTAACAGAACCATCGTGTTCACTATTAGGAAAGATAAATAGCACATTAATGATAGATTTTTAATCATTTGGGAGATGTAGTATATTTTCATCTGTGGTAAAAAGGATAAAACGTTGTGCTAGTGATAGTCAAAGGTCTCCAATTGTTAAAACAGCCACCTGTTTTCCTTTCTGCCTTTATACAGTTTAGGAAACAGATTGCTGTTAGTGATTAGACTTTGTTGAGTGTAAATATGATATCACAGGTTTAATTTATAGTGAATGTTGGGACTGTAATGTTAGAGTGTACTTTGTCATAGATTTGTAATATGGGCATTTATAATTGGCTGTCTATAATAATGTCACTTACTTGGCTTGAAACCTTTTCCTCTAATTAGTTCCTAAAACAAGTTTAAAATACTCAACTTTATTCAAAATAGTAGCAAAGTATCCAGAATTTTAATAATGCAAATTTAAATGTTTCATTAGTTTTATGTATAAAGGGAATAGTTTTAAAGTTATTTTTAATTGCAAAATATTGTTTTTATATTCCTCTTTTACCCTTAATGTGGGAGTAATCTCTGACTGAAATGACAAAATTGTGTAAGGAGCAAAAGAGACAGTGTTAGTGGGAATCATTTTGTGATATGATATGATATCAAGTTGCGAAATGGGGGTTTACACTATACCTTTAGATTGAATGCCTGAAGTTGCCGTACACCAAGTCAGACCATTGGTATTAAAGGCATTACTGTCCATTCTGACTGGCAACAGCTCTCTAGTAGTCTCTAGTATAAGACTTTCTCATCACCTACTACTGGATTCTTTTTAACTGGAGATGCTGGGGATTGAGAATAGGACTGTCTGCATGCAAAGCAGAAGTTTCCTCTGTGCCACAGCCCCTCCTCACATTCCCTGAAGAAGTGGGAAACTCACTGAGATGTATCCCATGGTACATGAGCAAGCCCTTTGATATTCATAGATTAATTGCTTAGATCCTAGTTTCTGTGTTCAATTTCATTTCAAGACTTGCTAAGTAGTGAATTATAGTATTCAACAGTTATACTGTTGGGTAAGTAGCTTAGACTTGAGGGATAGTGACTTGCCCGAGGCTGCATGGCGAGGTTCATGGTTTAGTAGGGATTTAACTCATGTCTCTCTGTGGAGGGTGGAATGACCTTTCCAATACAAGATGAATATATCCCGGTTCATACATTATCTTGAACTGGCACTTGGTGCTGTCCTCTGTGTGGAAGAAGCAAGCTCCCGCTCTCTACACCACATAGATATCTAAAGTGAACTGGGCACTCTAGACAAAGACCTCATCACATGGGGTACCAGGTTGTGGGGTTGTTCCCCCTCAAAAAAAGACATGGAGATACGCATAAATCATGTCTCCATATGATATTATTTGCATAGTGGAAGGGATGGAGATGAAAGCTTGCTCCTTTGCCATGGAAGATGGTGCCAGCCCTATCTGCCATGTGCATCTAGGCTATGAGTCTCAGTCACTTCTATACTTAGACATTGGCAGTGCTCAAAACTTCATGTAAAACTACAGAGTTTAGTATTAATCATATCTTTTTTTTTTAAGGCTTCACAAAGCTTGCTGCTCAAGCGGTATCTATTGTAATCAGCAAGCTACCTACGGTGATTGCGTGTTTGCCTCTCCCAATTAAGTATTTCTTCTTTCTGTCCGAGAGAAAAATGCCAAAAACTTGTATTGAATCAAAAAAGGCTGGTCTTCTTGTCTGGATCTTGATTGTAATTATATGTCGGATATTTGAGGATGGAAACACCACAGAACTTTTAATCGGTACAACACTTGACAGATGGAGCAAAGAGAAGCTTAGTTTGGTTCGTGTATGTTTGGAAAGCATTATGGGGAAAAAGAAAAGTAGCCCTAAAGAAGTGGCACAGAAGATTATATGGAGCATTGAACAGCAAAGACCAAACTGGATTGAAAGCCAATTACTAAAGGCAAGAAAATTAAGCATTGACTGGTAAGGAGGTATAATACTTTCTTTTTTCCTGTCACTTATTGCTGTGAACACAACATGTTTCATAATAAAACATTTTATAGTAAAAATATTTGTAATAGCAAGTGTTAGATTCCCACAGGGATCTGATTATTAGGATAAGCTGAAAACAAGGGAAATTGTGTTTTCCTCCACTGTATGTTTGAACTGTCATTACATATATTCTGGTAATGGATTTTGCTATGGAGATTACATTAAAGAGGATATACGTACATAAAGGGCTTTTGCTGGTGTTTTGTGATTAGAAACAAGTAAGCATATTGAATTTTGCACCATACCATATCCAGAGGGGAACTGGAACATTTTGGAGTAATAGGGTGGGTGGTGGGGAGGAAGCATCCAGCCGTTTCTGATTGAGGAAAATATTAACCTTTTCAGATTTCATCCCAAGTTTCAAACACAATAATATTTTGCAAAAAGGTTGAAAACATTTAAGTGTGTGATAGCTCTCTGAATTATCTGGACTATTTTTATGCACGTAATATAATTTACTGTTAGATTTCCCTGGCATCTCTCATTGAAAGGATTTCCAGCCTGGGGCAGACCTCTGCCTGAGACTTTGGACATCTGCTGCCAGTCAGAGCAGACAATACTAGGCTGGATGGAGCAAGGGTCTCACTCAGTATGGCATCTTCATTTGTTTGCCATTCACAGTTGTTCATACAGCTTGTTGAATAAACTTACTGGACAGCAGAATAGTAACTGGGACAATAGTACTACCAAATTGAGTCATACCCTGGATGCCACTCATGATCATAATGATAAAAGAAAATGTTATCTATTAATATAGGAACATAATTCAGTTTGTAACTTTGCTGAAATTGGAAGGCTTTTTAAACAGAATCAAATCAGTAATAACTGGCAGATTGTAATCTTTATTTTGCCACAGGAATTTACAGTTATATTATTCAGATGTCATATACTAATTTTTTATTTTAAAAAACCCATTAGACGAAATATATTATAGAAAGTGTTATAGTATTTTATTACAATTTGAAATATTTAATCTGAAAGACATTTTGGTTAGCTTTACACATAAGTAAATTAGTTCGCATTCTTTTGATGAGCTGTGCACAGGGTCTTTCAAATACAAGTAGACCGTTCATTAGTTTTTTTCTTGGAAGCAGGGATCTGCAAAAGTGAAACTTCTTTCAGAAATGTGTGCGACATCATTATAATTAAACTTACAGGCCCTGATCCAACTAAAGTTAGTTATAACTAAAGTGGCACTGATTGCCGAAGGATTTAAGCTTGACTAACTTCTGTTGGATTCAGGCCATAGACTTACACTGTATTACACTTGTGGTAATGAAGACTTGTCGTGAATAGTGAGACTACCAGTGAAATTACAAGGAAAGAGAGAGAAGTGGTGGGTAAGGGAAACTGAACTCTAACCTATATGTTGGCAGTGCAAGCAACTGCCCTACAGTTTCCCTCTTCCCTACATGAACTGGCTTTCCCACTTATCCATGTCTGTTTATATGGAGGCCCATAGATTACATAACGATTGCCACAACCACTTTATGAATGGAGACTGAGGGCGAAAACACATCGGAGGTTTTGCCTTGGATTTGCCGCTCTCTAAATGCACATCCCCCCCAGCCAAATTCTCAAAACTCAAAAAAAAACAAAAAAAAAAAAACATGCAGAGTTTTGAGATTGCAGATGGGGAAAATGTGCACCTAGGGAGTGGCAAATCTAAGGCAAAACCTCCTGAAAGTGACAAACTTGATTCTTTCAAATGGCTGTACAAATTTTGTATCAGTGATGAATTTCTAGCTGACGAACCATTCCCTGATTAAAATGTTTTATGATTATCATCTATGTAATAAAATATCAGCCTGAGGTTCTGTACTTTGGACAATTTGGGCCCAGACTGAAAAATTTAAAATATGTAGTATTCCTACTCATATTTTCCCATTATAAGAATGTTTTCCAGTTATTCTTCATTTATTCTTTTATTCTATTCTACTGGTGCTGATCAAGCAAATTGTTTTGCTGAATAAAATTATGTTGATAGACCAATGGAAACAGTAAGAAAAGCCAATGAGAAAAGAGGCAGTGATAGTCGTTTCCTGTCTCCTATATTACCTACAAAATTATAGTTCAAAATTAAAATAACCTTCTTCTTTTTTTGTTAACCCCCAAGTTATAAACAGCCCACTAAAATTCTGGAGAACCCTCATCTCCAAAAAGTAAAAAAAAAAAAAAAAGTCTGTCTTTGCGAAGTAATTTGTTGAGTTGAAGATTATTATTTTTCATCATGGTGACCCTGAGTTGCCTGACTGGGTGCATATAAAGATTAAGATGAATGCAGTTATTCCTTGGCTGAGGTCTGCCTCTTTCAGGGCACATTCTCCCTAATGACATGATTGATAGGCAGTCCCAAATCCAGAGAGGAACTCATTAATCACAGCACTGACTGAATCCAATCATCTGCTTCACCTGCACAGTGATGGACAGGAAAGGATACAGTATGGGTTCTGACACTGATACACTCTTTTGTCAGATGGCCTCAACTCTTTCAATGTCATCTGCTAAGCAGTTTGACATAAAATTCAGCTATACCTCTATACTGGCTTTAAAATATGCCAAGGATATAAGTGTCCTCATCTAGTGCATCTCTCAGGTAAAATATTTCCTGTTCTTCAGCAAATAAATAAATTGCACCTTGCAGTATTTTAAAACAATTTACTGTCTAGCAAGGCACATTGTTTTGGTTGTCCTGCAGCTGTGTAGAGTTTCAGAGATCAATAAATCATCCAGAATTTTTTTGTAATATTGGCACATTTTAAATATTGAATTGTAATTTACTGCTAAAATTTTTCATATTACATTTCACTCAGTTAACTTGTTTTCATTCATAAATGCTTCTATTCTAGGCTCTATTATGATTATCATAAAGATTGTCCCATGAACGCGTAGTCTAGTCAGTTTTCATAGATGTTAAAATACCAGCGTGGTTTGAGATGCCAAGCTGCAAGACTTGAATCACACATTATTGAACCAATGTATCATAAATAGAAGGAAAAAGATATTATCTTCTCCTTCCAACCAAAAATAGAAAGTACAGGTTCTTAATTTTTTTTCAAACAAATAGTGATATAAAGTTACCCATAAGTAGGCTGTTGCAGACCTTTTAAGATATTGATTTTCCAGCCAGCACTTAGTAAAATGACCACTTCAGTGGCACTTTAAGCAGGGTTTCATATATTGTGCAAAAGGCAACACAATGCTGCAAAATAAAGAATATTAATACTTTTTATCAGAAATAAGCTTATGCTAACAGAAACAAGTTTTATTTTTATATGCTAGTATGCTTGATTTGTTTAAAAATTAAAGTTTTATAGTTTAGTTGGATTAAGGCAGTTTTGATGACTAATTATGAGAAATGTGAACTGGTGAGGAAACATACGTTTATCAATAGTTTAAAGTATCTGCTGGCATAATTTTAAACTACATAGAAGGGCATGTTTTCATAGTTTTCTCTGCTGCAAGACAAATCTATGAATACGTCTGTGTAGATTTGTATATTCTGGATTAATACACTTAAGGTAGTACCATTATTGTTTATGATTTGTGACTATTTGTGATACTTACAGGGTGTTTTTCCCCCATTCCCTCTAGTACTGTTACTGCAGCAGAAGATGGTAGAAGTTTAGAAGTGGAAGCTATTGAGCTTGAATTGACTGAGCAGAAAATAAACATGATGGTCCTGGATATCTGCCACAAACCAGGTGGCAGTGAATACCTGAGGCAAATTTATCACATCATCCAGCTCAATGAGGTAGGGAAACGGCCTTTTTTACCGAGCAATTAGGTGTGTAGTGGCCTGAGGCAGCGTCTGCTGGCAGCTAAGGGTTAGTCAAGGAGGTGATAATGCTTTGTAAAGTCAATACAAAACTCAATATTGCGCTGTTAGACTTCTTTTTAAGTGTTCTGCTTTTATTTAGAAAAGGTTACTTTAGAGGAAATTATTTGCCTTTTACTTATGAATGTAAACTGTGACATGCTTCATTAACTTGTTTCTGAGTTCTACTGCATAGACCACAGGTTATGTTAGCAGTTAATACAGTCAGAAATTAATAGTGTTACAAAATCAGTTATCTTATTTTATGGGAAATAAAATTAAAAGTAATAACTTCTTTTATCTACATTAGGGTTGCCATAAGTCAGAAGCAGCACATAACAGACAAATTAAAAGAGAAATACAACATGAATGGGTACAAAAACATTACATTAAAATTATTAAAATGTATGCCCCATTTAAACTACCCATCAAACAATTAAGATCCTTTTACTAACTCTTACTTTCTTATATTCTTTTGGATGTAATTTTCCTGTTTGTTTTTCTTGACAAACCTCACACATAGCAAATACAGTTAAAGCTTACAGTTAAGGACTGAAACTGTCCTGACACATCAAATTCTTATGCATAATTTTACAATGAAGCGATGAACTTGAGATCTTGTAGAAATATGCATGTGTGCTTTGGATTATGGGTAGTGTTTGCTTCAATATTTTTGGGCTGTAATGGACAGCAAAACCTGAATTATGAAATTTGGAACTGTGCATTAATCAAAATGAGTTCCATTTGTTTATTGTATACATTCAATTGGCTTTCTGTGGACATAATAGAAGGAATAAATGTTCCAGATAAAAGCTGCAGATTTTAAAGAATAAGAATCATAATTGTTTAGAAATATCTGGTTTCTTGCTAACCTCTCCAATTGTTATCGTCGGCCACAGAATCTTATTTTGAACATTTCCCCATCATTCCCAACTAGCCCGTCGAAGTAAATCGTAAATTAAAACAGGAGAACATAAACACAATTAATCAACAGAGCCTTATGATGTGTTTAGAAACAATGGATAAAGATCACCCCCAAAGGAGTCATTCTAAATCTTTGCCACGAAATGACTACACCTTTACTTTTACCTAATATCTCAAGTACAGACTGAATAATACAATAGTGAAATAATAATTGTTATAGAACTTTATTATTAATATTTACGGACCTTAATGTACTGTCTATAGCATGCACACAGTTGCTTATTTCAAGGAAAGTAATCCTCATGCAACACATTTGTTCCCTGCACTTGTTATGTGCAGAACGTTCCCTAGCCAGTTCACATTACTGATGGAGATGACTGTGAAGCAATTGACCCAGAATAGCAGTGTGGATTTTTTTGTAAGGAAAAGCAACATTAATAATAGCTTTTAGAAAATCATCAAACAGTGATTACATTTTTAAAAATTAATGAGAATGGGCATTTCTGACAGTTGTAATATTGGGTGCACAATTCTGTGTGGGGGGAAATAGACGCTGTAGTTGGTAAACAGAGTCACCAGTGAGGTATTGTGAAATAAAAGTGCAATGGCAGTTTAAATCATCCCTCTTTTGTGGCCAGTTTTAACAATCTTGCCACTTTCATATTCCCTCTCAAGTTTTTGCCAGCATTACATTGAAAATAGCAAATACCATAGTGCATGGATCTTTTATTGGTATTTGAAACTAGCTCAGAGTGGGAACGCAAGACCACTGGTTCTGTCTGAATGGGGAGGAAATTTCTTAATTGGGACAAGACAGAGACAATCCTAATGCTCTTTGCCCAGTCAGACGGGGCTTCCCAGAACTGTCTGACCGCAGCCCATCGTTGCAAGCTTCAGGGTTGCCAACTCTGTGTTGGAAAAATCTTGGAGATGTGAAAGTGGAGCCTGGAAATGGCAGGGTTTGGAAAAGGGAGGGAGCTCAGCAGTTTGCCATAGAACCCACCCCCCAAAGCAAGCATTTTTGGGGAACTAATCTCTGTAGTCTGGAGATCAGTTGTAATTCCTGGAGATCTCCAGGCCCCCACCTGGAGGTTGGTAACTCTACAGCCAGAGGGTCCCGATCATGTTTATGATCTCCTTTGTCCTTTTTCATGTCTTGTCTCCTCGTAAGATGCCATGTCTCCCTACTCTGGTCTGCCTGCCCTGCTTGCCTCCTCTCATTATCAGACGGTGCTGAACCTTTTACTGTGATAGCCAAATTGGCTTATTCTAGAACAGGGATCTGCATGGCTTTCAACGTGTGGGATTTTGATTAGTTGTTCTCTACGATGGAACAGAGACATTTCTTAGTTTTGGGTCTCAGAGTCAATGACTTTTTTTTTTTCAGCTTGTTACAATTTCCTCCACTTACAAAGTATACTCTAATGAGTATTGTTGTCCACCCTGTCTTAACTTTTCAAGTTATTTGGCAACTCTTTGTACATAGATGCTTCAGTCTAATGCAATGATGTCCATCACTGCGTTTTAAGTGGCATCCTGTCTTGAAAGTCCTGAAGCAGGATTTTGTAATTTCCTAAAATTGCCAGAATGGATTAATTTACACGAGTGTTTACTGAAAAAAATACATACAGCTATGTCACTTAAAACACAACAGCATTTCCGCATGCTATCATTTTAGTTACAAGGGAGACATGGGAGTATTCTTAGGGATTCAGAAAATTCTGTTTCTGTTATCATGCATTTTTGTGTAATGTTATATTCAGTTCTATACCTCTTTTTCCCACTGAACAAGTTATACTCCTCAATCATGTTATCTCAGCCATGGAAGTTAATTGCATCACTTCAGTGCTGCAAATTATGTTATTTCTGCATTTGTTTAGAGAGGACTTCTAGTTCACAATACTTGTTTTCCATAATCCATATATTTAATTGAATGTCTCTTACTAGTCATTGTTTCCAGTGAGGTATAGAGCAACAAAAATTATATTATGCTCGTTATTGAAAAAAATAGTTCATGCCACAAAGATGTGGATATTAACAAAAGCATAAAATGCCAGTTAAATCACTGAACAGGTGTTTTTGGTTGAATTTTGAAAGAGATTGCTGTTTCTATTTAAATACATACAAACTGTAGGAGAAGAGGGTGATGAGGAAACTCACTTACATGCTGTGTCTATATATGTGGAATTTGCTTAATTGGCTTTGCTGAATGCAATTAATACTCATTCACCTGGGTTTCTTTTTTTAAAGGAGTATTTGAACGAACAGCTGTCTTTTGAGGGATTTTCAGAAGAAAACATGGCAAACATTAGACCTTTGAAACTCCCATTAAGAAAAAAAGAAAATCAGCAGCCTGGTTTTGACCCTTTCCGAGTTCACGACTGGTATTGTACTAATATCTTAGAAAAGGTTAGTGACTGTTAGAAGCATTTCCACTTTCATCGTGGAAGTGAAATATTGCATAATGATGAAGCAGTTGTTACAAAGAGAAATGAAAATGTAGTGCCTTTGTCAGGTGGCTTCTGATAATGTTATTTTTGCAATAAAAAGCTAGTAATCTGCAGTTATGTCTGAACTATCCACACAGAACTATCCACTTTCTCACACTACATCCCTCTGGAAATCTTTCGCTGCAATCCTAGAACACTTTCCTAGGATTAAGCCGCAATGAGTAAAATGGGACTGGGCATTCTTAGGATTGCTAGCTTTGTTGATCCCAGGCTTTTATCACCTGAGAGCCAGGCTAATTTCATATACTGCTAAGAAGTTCTAGGGCTTTTCGGCACAGTCATGTTTTTAATGCAATAAATGCCCACTCATCTCTCAGGTTAGCACATTTGTTACAAAAATAGTATAATTTCCCACTCTCAAACAGCAACTCTTTATGCCTGAGTAAATGTGCTACTTTATGTGATTGCTGTGTAGGAATGCAGTGTACAAGTATCATCCAGGCAGTACGTATTGTTTCTGATGTTAGTAGGATGAGTGTACATCTTCCCTATCCAGCAGTACATTTGGATATTATGATTCATCCCTCCTTTTCTTCATTGTAGCACAGAAAAGATAACATTCTTGTTGTCTGTCCTTCCTGCATAAAGTCCATCTCTCCCTCCTCACCCAAGTATATTACATGGGAAAGGACAACTTAATATAGGTATTAGAGTTGGCTGTGCTCTTGGCTGTGCCTAAAATTGTCCAGTGTTCTGTAAAAAGGGGACATTGAGGTAAGGGGCATGGTCCTGTGCACACGTACAGACAGTGGCATGGATTGGCTCAGTTGAAGCAGACCCATGCAAAAGTATAATGGGGTAGCAAAGCACAGCATTCAGCCACAGATACACACATGATGTGAAGGAGATGGTAGTCCTTGCCAAGTGCAAGAGCGACTATTTCCCCCTAATTACATACAATGTTCAGGAAGAGGGGTCATGATACTCGACAGTATTAGTAATGCACCCAGTGCCCAGGGTGATCAGCAGCGTGGGCCAGCTGGACTAGGTGCCATCCCAGCAATTCTCAGATCAACAATGTGCCAGGAGAGGGGGGAGGGAGAGATCTGCATGCTTCCAAGCATGCCACTGTAGGACTAATACACATCAACACAAACAGAGTTCACCATATACAGTCCCATCCCATTCAGCCACCCCACTGTGTTCCAGTCATTGGCAATAGATGTTTGTTCCACAGTATCAAAAAATTTTAAGGGTGTATGAAAGGAAGTGGGCTGGGGGCGCATTGGATATGTCCATAAGATTCCCTCTTTATTGTTGACACAGCATGCTGCAAGATGCTTCTGGTACCTGGGTGTAAAATGGGTACTTTTTGCTCAGATGAGGAGGGCATCCTCATTGATGGGTGATTCCTACCATTGAGATTTGGAACAAGGATGATATGCAGCTTTCCATCTCAATGACACTGCTCAGCCTTTTTCATTTCCTGCCTCAGGAGTAGAAGCAGAACTGAATAAGCGCTCACATTTTGTGAGCTCCAATGGGCCTAGGCTGCCTTTATATAATCACTTTTTTCTTTTGTTCTTTCACCATCTTTCTCCCTAACCCATGAGTGGGTAAAAAAGCCACCCATGGCAAGCCACTAGAGCTGAGGCTGTGTTTGGCTGAGGTAATAAGATGCTACGCAGCAACGATGAGGTGCTGGGAGATTCTGCCAGAGGAAGAACTGCACCATGTCCATTGGAGCACAGAGGAGGTGCTGTTCATTGGCAGCCTGCACATTAAAAGATGACTCTGCAAGCTATACCGGCAGCTACGCCCCTGGGAATGCCCCCCACGCCCCACCCCTTGCCAACGCCACATATCTCTTCCTGAATTTAGGTACCAAAGACTGCGGCGTTGGTGGAGCAGTGTGCAGCTCCACGGCGCCCAGGCACCGACGGAACTGCCCCCACTTCCAGCATAAGTGCTTCTTATTCCATGATAAATGGCCACTTAACGCTGGTGGTGGGGTAACACCGCCTCTAAAGAACTTTCAGCCCCCCACCTCAGGAATGCACTGACTGCCCTCTAAATGATTTGTAGAGTGGCTATCTTCCTCCATCTTTACAAGGCACCACTGACATTCTTGCCTCAGCCAGAATATCTTTCTTCAACAAGCTGAATGAGCTTCTCAGTTTCCTCAACTGAATAGCCTAATATCTTATCCAGGTTGGACACAACTGTTGGACCTTCCATCAGTCAAGATACCTTCCTCCTCTGAGTGAGAATAGAATGATAGAGTTTCTATAGCAATTCCTTTTGTTTGGAGACACGCAGGATATCCCATCATGTTTATGCTGAGGGGAGTCGCTGGCTGTCTCTCATAGCAGAATGGATACGAAAAAACCTTACACTATTTTTTAATCTTTCTTTTACAATGTAGGTTTTTAGCTTTTATATAGATAGGTTTATTGTACACGGTCATAGGCCTTTACAACCTAAAACGTTATTACAACAAATTAAAAATTATAAAATCTTCTACAATGTATGTCCTCAACAGTGGGGCTTTTTTGTGGTCTTTGTACATAATTAGTTTCAGGTGTGCTCTGAGCATTATTCCTTTTCTCAGTCAATTTTCTCTAGGTGTTTGCTTTCTTACACAGTTTTGAAGGTATTTACTCCTTGGCTGTGGGTATCTCGAATTAAAGGAGAGGCAGTTCCCCATCCCATTGAAACAGGAAGGTGAATAATTACCCTGCTTTTCAGGCACAGTGGGAATTCACACCCAGATTTTGGGGCCAGCAACTCTTTGCTCTGTGGACCACCTAAGCTGCCTGCATTCTGGGTCAGCAGCTGACCCAACAGCCTCTGTACTACAGTTCCCTCCTCAAGATGGCCAGTGGAGGAAACACACCATACCTGGAGGGATAACATGAGAATTGCAGCAAACCACTGACTGAAGGACCCAGTGAGATCAAGCTTTGGATATAGAGTTCCTGCCTCCAGGCTAGGCCTTTCAGTTTGAGCAATTCGCTGGTAGTATAAAAACTGTAGTATTGCTGCTGGATCCTAGGGTTTGATCTCTGCCTGTGCTTAGCCTTATGCCTTTTCCTTAGGCTGCGTTATTAATTCTGACTTCTTGCTTGATCCTGAATATGTCAGATATGGAATATCAATTCCATGTCTAATACGGGTTGCTCATAGATTGGGCTCTATGGAGTGCTTCATGGAATGCTTATATTTCTGCTTCTAAGCCTGCAGGACCAAGAAACAGATAACTTGCATTTGCAGCTGTCCCTGAAATTGTCTGTGTATTCAGCAGCTTTAGCCTGAAATTCCCAAAGTCGGTTTACATAGAGGATGCTTGCAAGTATATGAGTGTACAGCAGAAGTAACATCTAGGCTGATGATCAAGGATCCCTCACCTACTTTGAAGCAGACGGTCCTGTCCCGCCTTGATATACGTGTTATGTGTAGTCAGGCTCTTCCTTCACCCCTCACCAACTGATGTTGTGAGATAAGGGAAGTAACCTTGAAACAGCTAGAGATGGATGGAGCCAATGAGTCTTGCAAAAGGGCAACAAAAGTATCAACAAGGACAGGGTATGACCACATTTTGGAGAGTAAGGGGAAAGAGGCAAAAAAGAGCCTAGAAGGGCCAGAGGCTCTGTGACATCACCAGCCTTACAAAAAAAAGAAGGGACAGAGTTTTACTTTCCATTATTAGTGGAGCTCTCCGGCTTGGGCAGTCCTTGAAACTCACAGGTTTGACCAACTTTGGGTGAATGAGATTAGCTTAGGGTGCACAAACATTTTCAATAAAGCTTTGTTTCATTTAAAGGATCCTTGCCTGGGACTCTCCATCTTTTCACTGCTGGATCAGGAGGCCACAGGCCCAGAACCCTTCCCTACGGTCTGATCAGCCCTGGGATAAGGAGCCAAGGGGCCAGAGGTACAATTTTGTACCAACCAACAACACTTCTGTTCACCCTAGGCTGCCTTTCATTGTCTTCTGACTGTTGTCAGACCCTACAGACCCGTCATCTACTTCTGATCCTCGGATCAGCTGGCCTCTGACCTGTTCTACTGAATGGCCTCATACCTGACCAGTTGATGCTGCCTCCAATATGAGGCATCTAAATCCCCTTCTTACCCCCAGGTAGAAGCAAGGCATATGTTAAGTACAGTGTTCTGATCAATAACTTGATAAGGTGAGACAAAACAGTGAGCTGTGGAGGAACAGCACTGCAGGTTGCATTTCACAAGTCCTCATAGAGGCAGTTATCTACCCCAGCTAGGCTTTGGAGGAGGAGATGGCCAGTTGAACGAAGGGTCCTACAACTAGAACAGTTTCCCCAGGCTGATGTCTGGGCCGAGTTGTTTCATGATCCCGAGCACCGGCAGCTGTGGCTAGTCGCAGAGGCTTTGGCTGCAACCCAGACTGCCCCACCCTTTCGTCCAAGCTGGAGGCATGATTGCTAGATAGCAGCTGCTAACAGGTGTCCACTTACTTGACCCACTATGCCAACGGCTTTCAGTGTGTGTGGAGTGCCCAGGGTCCTGTCCTATGATGCCAAAAAGTGGTAGTGTTGTACTACTTCAGAATTACAGAATAATTAAAAGGAAGTGCATCAGAACAGCCATCAACAGGGGCAGGAGGTTGTTCCATCTGTTATCAATGACAAGTATTAAAATATCTTAAGAGGACTATTGAAAAGCATCCATAAATTACAGCTGCCAGTTGTAACTATTTTCAGAAATAACAGATTAAAATGCATGAGCAACAGATAAATCAATATAAACATAACAAAATGAACAGATCTATTAATTGAGCATTTATCTGAAATAATGAACTCGAATTCTATGCTAGAGATATGGCTTGAAGGGGAGGGGGAAATACCCACATTCACCGTTGCAAGATTTCTTATGATTTTAAATATTTTTATTTTAAAAATAGAAATACTTGGTAGTTAATTATCATTATATCATCATTAAAGCTTGTTTTTCACATTGATATCTGAAATCTGAGTTCCTACTTTTGTTCATTGGAAAGAGAAATGTATCTCTTGTGTATGCTTTGAAAGATACACTAGCCTTGATCCAGAGAGCTTCGCTTTCATTAATGGGATGCATGCTTCCTGCCAGGTGCCAGGCCAAACAGATGGTCAATGTTCTCAGCTCTGACAGCTCTAATCGCCCATTGTAAGAGGAATGTGGTAACTAGTATCAGTGGTGCCCCAAGCAGCTGATTAACATTGTAAAGATTGGTAGTACTTAACTGTGCTTGGTAGTTTATGCTATACCAGTAAGAATGTACATGCATAGCTTCTAGCTGTCCATTTGTACCTCCTGTACAGTACTGTGTAAGGCGGCAGGACCTTGAGGTGGAGACCATGGTAGGGAAGCTCAGGAATCTTTCTCACTCACCGCCGGACAGCTTTTAAGCAGAGAAAATTGCCAGCCTGATATTTGCTGCTTTGCAGTTCCAGTGTCATGTGGTAGATCACATCTGGCATGACAGCACCCCTTCTTGTCTGCTTCCATCATGGTGTTTGCAAGGAGGGAAAGGATGGTCTTTGCGAGGAAGGAAATTCGCTTGTGCGGATTATTCCAGTGTTTATGATTAATTTACTGGCTGTTGTATCAGGAGAGAACCAAATGCACAGTGGCTTTGCCAGCTTATCCAGCTCCTGTAAGTTTGGCTCTGCCTTGAATGCCACTCACAGCTGAAGAACCTATACAACTGTACAGGGTCTTTGCAAGGAGAGGAAAATTTCTCTCATCTCTGTGAAGTGGGAACAAAGATGATGGAAACAGCTTTGCTTGTGTTGTGAGGAGTCTATAACATTGGGTCTTGCAGACACAGCCTTATGTGACCACCCAATGGACATTTGCATACTATGGAGCAAGGGATAACATCTAATTGGCTATGCCATAGGCTAAGGCTTGGATCTTCCAGTAATGACCAAATGGAGTTTGTGGAAAACATGGATGGTTCTTCTTAAAGGCCTCACATAGCCTGTGAACTTGTGTTTGGAAATCTATATAGGGGTTCTTGTAGGTTATCCGGGCTGTGTGACCGTGGTCTTGGAATTTTCTTTCCTGACGTTTCGCCAGCAACTGTGGCAGGCATCTTCAGAGTAGTAACACTGAAGGACAGTGTCTCTCAGTGTCAAGGGTGTAGGAAGAGTAATATATAGTCAGAAAGGGGTTGGGTTTGAGCTGAGTATTGTCCTGCAAAAGTAATGTGCTAATCATTGTCCTGTAAGTATCAAGATAATGTGCTAATGAGGGTATGGTATGTTAATATGGAACCATTGTATCCTGAAGTGATCTGTTAATGTGTGTAATCCAAAGCTAATCTCCATGGCTATTGTTGAATGTTGTCTTTGTTAGTCTGGAGGTTTTTTAGAACAGGAAGCCAAGCCTTATTCATTCTTAAACTCTCCTCTTTTCTGTTAAAGTTGTGCTGATGTTTATGAATTTCAATGGCTTCTCTGTGCAATCTGACAAAATAGTTGGTAGAATTGTCCAGTCTTTCAGTCTTGTCTTGGAATAAGACCCTGTGTCCTGTTTGTGTCAGTCCATGTTCAGCCACTGCTGATTTCTCAGGTTGGCCAAGTCTGCAGTATCTTTCATGTTCTTTTATCCTTGTTTGTATGCTGCGTTTTGTGGTCCCGATGTAAACTTCTCCACAGCTGCAAGGTATACGATATACTCCTGCAGAGGTGAGGGGGTCTCTTTTGTGACTCCTTTAATAAATGGCAAGAATACCTTTCCTATGGGAGACTGTTTTTCCTGAGTTTTCTGATTTTTGTTTGGTTTAATGGCCCTTCTGATTTCATTCTTGGAGTAGCCGTTTGCTAGCAGTGCGTGATTTAGATGATTAGTTTCTTCCTTGAGAAACTGTGGTTCACAGATCCGTCTTGCACGGTCCATTAATGTTTTGATTATTCCTCTTTTCTGTCGGGGGTGGTGATTGGAGTTTTTGTGTAAGTAGCGATCTGTGTGAGTTGGTTTCCGGTAGACCAAGGGAATCTTGCTGGGAATCTTTTTCAAGACTGGGTGTGGTAGATAGGGAAAGATTGATGTTGGAATGGTTGGGGAAAGAACTACACCTACATCCCTCTGCCTTCCTCTGAACATCAAACTTGAGAGGGCATTTAGCTACAATAAATATAATATCTACTTCCCAGTATTATATCTCTTTATCACTCTCTAGCATCCCTTGTTAATATGGTTAAGACATACAGTAGTGGATATGGAGATGTTAATTAAGGTATAACACTGTCGAGATAGGAGTGGGTTGTCATTAGTTCCATGGAGTTCAAAGGGACAAAATAAATAGTTGCAATTAGCAATGGAGTTAGAAAAGGGCAAAACATATCACTTCAATTACATCCTTGAATGTACATGTTTATTTTCTCCCTTTGTGATGGGGCAAATCTTCCCCAGCCTTTGACATTCAGGAATAGATTTACTTTGACATAATGTCAGATTTTTCTATTATATAATATTAATTAATGTTATGTATTAACATGTTATATTGTATATCCTTATTGTATGTAGCAATTTCACACAATTTCTGAAACATTAAATAATAAGCGAGAGAATATCACATATGTTAACATTGTATTTGTAGTAGTTCATAATAACCATTAGATAAATGGACTGTTCTCCTGAAGGGGGGGTAGATCCATGACGGTCGGGAGGAATGCAGCTGCGCTGCCTCCTCAGAAGCTTCCAAGCCGCTGAAAAGAAAGTTAAACTCTTTACAAAAAAAAAAAAAGGAAAATGCCCCCATTGGCTACAGCGAGGCTGTGCCACCAAAAAAGGTGTAACAATGCGGCAGCGTGAGGTGGCGTTTTCAGAGCGAAAAGAAGTAGGAAGTTGCCTAAAGGAAGCTCTACCCCCAGGAATGCCTCAGGAACACCTCCCAGAACACCGACATGGGGACCTGAGCTGCTGGAACACTGCCAGATGGTAGCGCCGGCCCCTGAGCCCACCACTATATTACGTCCCAACGCCAGCATGGACGCCACCTGTGACAGCATAAGTGTCCCTTTTCCCAGGTTAAATAAGCACTTATGCTGGCGCAGGGTCACGCTGGCTCCTAAGAAGCTTCCCCCCCTTCAGGATTGCAGCCTTAAAGTAGTAGATAGATAAAGCTTCACACTAGTTAAGATACAGCATAACCCCAAATTCTGGTTATGTTAAAGTTTTCCTATTGATAAACTTTTCTGGCAATTAAAAAAAAATCAAATTGCTACAAAAGATTTAAAAAATTTTGCTTTTGTAACCGAGAGTCAGACTTTCCGAGAAAGTAGTGTGGCGAAATGCTGTTAACAGTTGGAAGAGTAGCGACTTAAAATTGATTTATCTTTATATAAATAATGGCTACATCCCCAAATGGATTTATAAATTAATTGCTGTCTTGTTAGAATAAAACCCTTCTTCTGTGGGCATGATTGATGTTATCTGTCTAAGTCCTTGTTCCAGGCCCCCCCCTCCTCCTTAGTTAGTCTATCACAGCTGGAGCTTTAATTTACTGATCGTATTAACTCTGATTAATAACTAACAATACCTTCTTCTTATACATCAACAGTGCACTACTACTGAGTGGAAATGGGATTGGTCAAATCTTCTGCCAAGCTATCCCGGACTAAATAAGATGACCTTGAAGACGCTACTGATGCACAGGTAATAGCATTTTAGCATTAAAAAAATCTCTTCATAGTATTATAAGCCTTGCGTTCTTCATAGAATTCCTTTATAAGATAAAATATAGGGCAACTTGGAAAATCATATTTTAAATTAGTGGAGTAAGGGACAGAAAAGGTTAAATAAAAGTTGGAAAAGAATATGAGAAGATTCTACAGGGCTGCACAGGAAGTTTCTAGGTGTACATTAGAATTTCTGAGAGTCTCCTTCCTCCTGCAACTATCCATACTGCTTACAACAAGCTGGTCTGAAAGTTGAGGGACCCTAAAGAGCTACAACTAATGCAACAGGAGAAGCTTCTGTCCGAAGAACAAACTGTGGGAGCCTTGATGTACATGCATGGGGATGGTGTGTCCTAATGTTCAGTGTGCATAAACATGTCGGCATGAGAAAAATGTGGATTTTAGTATATTTATAACTGAATGATTACTTCATTATGTGCAGAAAAAAATAGATATAGATACATATATGAGGAAATGCCAGTGTTAGCTCGCAGTAGCATCTAAAATGTGATTTAAGAGTTCTGAACATATAAATTTTCTACAGAATATTCTTGAGCCATGTGGTAAAGATCGATTGCTTAACAATAAAGAACTACAGTTATATCTGGACCAACTGATGTACTGATGAGAAAGTAATTCCAGAGTGTTATTCTGTAGCAGCTTAATAGAACAACAGCACCTGTGAAGGCTAACAAAATTTATTCCTTTTTTTATTATTTTTTTATTGTTTCTTTTTATACAAATTTCTTATTCTACATACAATGTTTGTATAACATAGCAGCTGTAGCCGGCATCTTCAGAGGAGTAACACTGAAGGTCAGTGTCTCTCAGTGTCAAGTGTGTAGGAAGAGTAATATATAGTCAGAAATATATAGTCAGAGTAATATATATTCAGAAAGATACTGCAGACTGGGCCAACCTGAGAAATCAGCAGTGGCTGAACATGGACTGACACAAACAGGACACAAGGTCTTATTCCAAGACACTGAAAGACTGGACAATTCTACCAACTATTTTGTCGGATTGCACAGAGAAGCCATTGAAATTCATAAACATCAGCACAACTTTAACAGAAAAGAAGAGAGTTTAAGAATGAATAAGGCTTGGCTTCCTGTCTTGAAAACCTCCAGACTAACAAAGACTACAGTCAACAATAGCCATGCAGATTAGCTTTGGATTTCACACATTAACAGATCACTTCAGGATACAATGGTTCCATATTAACATACCACACCCTCATTAGCACATTATCTTGATACTTACAGGACAATGGTTAGCACATTACCTTTGTTACTTTTTGCAGGACAATGATTCAGCTCAAACCCAACCCCTTTCTGACTATATATTACTCTTCCTACACACTTGACACTGAGAGACACTGTCCTTCAGTGTTACTCCTCTGAAGATGCCAGCCACAGCTGCTGGCAAAACGTCAGGAAAGAAAATACCAAGACCACGGTTACACAGCCCGGATAACCTACGAGAACCAATGAATTCTGTCCGTGAAAGCCTTCGACAATATTTTGTATAACATACTTTTCTCATTCCCTCCCATCCCTCCCCTCCCCCTCCCTAGCCCCACTTCTTCTCCTTGTAATTTTTAATCTCTTGTCCCCAGCCACGGGCACAAAGTCTGGATCTTCCACCGAATGTCTTTTCTTCCTTCCACTGATATCCACTCTAAGTAGGGCTTCCATCTACTCGCAATTTCCCTGCTCTTGTCTTCCCATGAAGTCTTCTGGTGCATCATCTCGACGATATCCTACTGTATAAATTCAAACAGATAATTGTGCCAGATTTCTATAGTCCATTTACTTTTATCCTTCCAACCCAGAGCTATTACTGCTTTGCTTGCTAATAGCATAGCCTTGAGTATGGCCTGATCCCTCTTATTTACCCCCGAGTTCCCTGTTGTGCTCATTAACATTAGCTAAATATCTATGGTTAAGGATACTTTACATATTCTCATAATTTCTAATATTTGTGTCCAAAAGTCCCTAACCTCTGGGCATTCCCACCACATGTGGGAGAACCAACCATTAGATTGTCTACAATGCCAACACATGGGGCTTAGTCCTGGAAACATATTCGCTAATTGCGCTGGTGTTTTGTACAGTTTTGTAAAAAATTTATGTTCCAATTCATTGAATTTAATCACTTGTATTTCCTCTAGTCCTTTCATAATTTTACATGCTGTATTTTCTGATATCTGACCTTCCTTACTCCAAGTTTTTTGTAAATATGTTATTGTCTTATCTTATTTGAAATCATTTTCCTGTAGATTTTTCCTGCCAATCCTTGTTTTGATTTTTGCATTTCTTTATATATTTCTTCCATTGGTTCCTCTGACCATATTTCCCCTTTTTCGTTAATCATTTTAACCCTTCTATAAAGGCCTGTTGTTTTTAGCCAATGTTGCTTGCCTATCTCTTCTACTATCTCCTGTAAAGGTTTTAGGATTCCTCCTCTGTACATATCTCCCAATCTATAATATCCTTTTGACCTTAGGGTTTCCCACCATTTACTTTCTCTCATTTCAGTATGCATAGTCTCTAGCGGAGCCCATCTTGAAGTCCTTCTTAGCCATAAAGGTTGCCATTTATTCCTCTAGTGCTGTACGTCTGGGACATATAGTTAATTTTAAATCTTTACTTAAAACTTTTGAGAAAATGCCAAATCTTCCTATGTCACTGTTAATCTTGTTTTCAAATCTAACCCATTTCTGGTCACTTTCTTCTCCTATCTCTAATAATGAGTTTAATTGAAAGGCAGCGTAATAACTATTCAGATCTGGGGCACCCCAAACCAATTCTGATCTAAGGCTCTATATCAACCTTTTTTGAATTCTACATTTTTTGCTATCAAATATCCACCCTCTTATCATTCTATTCCAGTGTTCTATTTTTTTTGTACTAATTCCTAGTGGTATCATCTGAAATAAGTTCATTAATTTAGGCACCCAGAACATTTTAGTACTTCTGATTCTAGAGGAAATTCCTAAAGTTTTTTTTCTCCATCTTTTCATATCCTTCTCTATCTTTCTCCATACCTTGTTATAATTAACCTTGTTAATTATATAATTAATTATATAATTAATTGTTATAATTAACAACATTTATTCCAACTTAAGTTTTTATAAGTCACAGTTTACTTCATCAGATACATGAACTGTTTATCCATGGGGTAGATCAACTTATACCAAAAGTTGCAGATAAGGGGAGTGAAGCCAGTTTAAAACAATATACAGTCAAAATATTATGTGTGTTGTTAAAATGCCCTGCTGTGGAATGTTGACCTTTGTGTGAAGAAGGTAGTTTACTACTGGAGCAAAAGTTGTGTGCTTGAAATGTAAATAAATACTGAAAGTTGATCTGATAATTCAAAATTAGTTAGCTATAAGTTAAGTGGAATTGTTGCTGTTTTACCCTTTATTGATGTGTGATTTGCGCTGCAGTGGCCTTCAGTGCCATCCTAGGCAGAGTCAATGAATTTAGAAGGATGTAATTCCACTTAGGTTGGGGTGCACGTTCATGTAGGCTTTGCTCATTTGAACTAAACATACAATACAGTCCTTGGCTTTTGCGCATGATTGTTAAAAAATTGTGTGGCAAATACTATTTCCTTTTATAATGTATGTATGATGGATATTTTTGGACTAAGATTTCTTGGACTATTTCTTTCTCAAATTGATAGTTATGTAATACCATACCACCTGTAATGCTTAGAATAGCTAGCTTTTAGCAGTTTAGAATTGTCATAGAGCAAAACAGAATAAATCATGTATATTTTAGTGGATACACAGACAGCATCTGTTGTGAATGGTGGCCATATGGTGAGCTATTATGGAGGAAATGTTTACATTTATAATGTTTATTGTGTTGTTGACTATCCATATATTCAGAAAATGCTGTTTTAAAATCTTGTTCCATCAACATGCTTAAAAACTCTTTTATTGTCATGCATTTGCAAAGGGTATTAGCAAGTTCAATTGAGCGTGCAGAAGTACCTTTTTATGGCATTAAAGATGTCTAAGTCTGATCAGTTAATGTAGAAAAAAGAGGTGACAAATAGCTTTTTCATTTTTTAAAAAAACAGTGATGCTATAAACGGAGAGCCTCATGCTATGAAGAAAGTATAACTACTTCAAGTGAAGGTTGACCAAAATATTAGGAAACATATACAATACAAAGGATCATTTTACAGGTCTTTTTGTTGTAATCTGAACCCCTGTGTTTTGACACGGGCTCAGATTACAACAAAAAGACCTGTAAAAGTTCTCTGTGCTCCAATCATTGCAATGTTGCACTGGGTCTCCTCCAACAATTTTTGGAAATGATTCTCACCCAGTACACTATTGGTTATGTTCCAGAATGTCCAGCAGCACATGACATATCTGTGTTTTGATATATTTTCTGTAGTAGAACTGAATATCAAAGTAGGTATTAGTTTTTACCTTTAAAACATTTCTCTCATCAAACAGAACATTTCTAAAGGGCTTGACATTGTTCCTTACAATGGACTATTTGTAGAACAAGTCACAAAGATTAAAGAATGCAGTTTTCTTATTGATCATAGAAATTACCTTGTCTGGAGCCAGATGGGATATCCGATGTAGATCCTGTGATCACTGCAAAGGCAGGGCTGGAGGGCAAGGCCGCAGCCCGTTGGTGGGGAGAAGAGGAGAACACAAGGCTTGCCTATAGCTCCATAGGCAAGGCCAGTAGTCAGTGCCACTGTGGGGCTTGGCTTCCTCAGGCTAGCAGGAACGAGTGGTGAGCTGGCAACACAGTGGCTTTAAACTCTGGCAGGCCAGAAACAAAAGCCATGACTCCTCGGTAGCCTAATGGGTCAGGCCAGGGAGAAGGCCTTAGCACATTTGTCCACAAGGAGGTGCAGACCATTCCCAAGCCTTTTCCAGGGAAGGGATGCAATGCCCAGAATTGGCTGGTTCCCCATGAACCAGATGAATCATGGACTGCAAGGAGCTATTTAAGTTCCTACAACCCAGAGCCAAAGAGGACATGGTAGAGGGCTACTGTTCTCTCCACAGAGCTAGATCAGAGAGAAGGGCAGGAGACTGAAGGAGATCTTAACAGGAGATCAGCTAACGGCTATCGTTTTAAGCTGCAGGTTGCATACTCTTGGCTTTATGAGATAGACATTCATCTTACGCCACTAAAGAAAATTTTCCCAATGGAAAAAGCTACAGCAAAATGGGAGTTACACCGGGTCCCCATCTCGGGATAAGCAGGTTCAATTATCTCCTGTGAATCTTGTTTGCTCCCGGTTGAAGATTGTGTTTTTCCAGTCTTTGCGGAATGCACCTCTGAGATTTCGCTAGACCCGCTTCGCAAGTTCTGCTAGGAGCGTGGACTTCTGCCGGGGCTACAACTCTCTCTGGTTTAAGATTCCTATGTCATTGGCAAGGAATTATATGTGGCATTGTTCACAGTTTTGGGACTTTCATTTTGCTTTTGTATATATTGTATTTCATTGAAATGTAGTGTTTTTGAGATAATTTTCTGAATTAATATATTTGGTTTGTTTTCGCCATCAGTGTTTGCTTTATTTGCTTAATTCCACATACTTAAGCACGAGGAATTGTTTTGAACCACCTGGTAGGTGGCAACCCTGTACAAGACTCTTTTCTCAAGCAAAGCACATGGATATCCCATGGGAAAATGTAGAAAGAAGGCGAAGGAAATTAAAATAAGGAAAGATTGATTGGCTTGGTCAATGGATTGTTATAAAATTTATTGAGCAGTGACTCATGAGTGCATCAGAACCCATTGCCCTACTGTCATTTGCAACAGTGAGGGCTGAGTCAGTGGGAGTGGTTATACTCAGGCAGAGACAGGCCAGGCCTGAGCCTTTGCTGTGCTGCCTGTTACCTAATTATAGACTAGTAATGAGTGAATTTTTTTCTTAGCCTTGTAAGGGAGAAAAAAAGGAACTTAATTTGAGGTATAGTTGAACATAAGGAACATTGATCTAATACAGGCATTGGGGGGTACATACATAAACAGGGATCCATAAAAATCAATAGTTTTACCTTTAACACATTAATACTGTATCTAGAACTTGTTTTCTTGTTATGCTGTAATCACGGGTGTGTTTGTGTGTCTCCCATCATATCAATCAGTTTTTCCAGATACAGTACACAAAGGCTGCAGTCCTAAGGACACTTATTAGTAAGTCCTCTTAAGCTTAACGGGACCTACCTCTGAATCAACCTTATGCATAGGATTTAGGGCTGCTACAGCAGGAGACTTCCTAGCAGCAGTCTCCAACCCCTACTGCTTCTCAGGAGGTCGGTAGGGGGGAAATAAGCCAAAAATAGCTACCACATCAACAGCATGACATCATTTCTGAGATGAATGCAGAAGTGACACCATACTGTTAGAGTGGTGCTCTAGGATTCATTGGAATCCTATTGATGAATCCTAGGGTATTGTGTCCGATGGCGTGACATCACTTTTTGCCCTGGAAATGATATCATGCTGTTGAACCAATGGCGCTTCCCCATGTCCTTGCCCCCTAGTCTCCGGCTGTCACAGCTGCCTAATGAGATTTACAGTGAGCTCTATAACACACTCTGTCAAATTCAGTTTAAGTTTCCCATGTACACTGCTCTAGATGTTTTGCTGCCCTCTTCAGCTCAGCCACCAAGGCTCTCGTTAGGGAGCGGTAGTAATAATGGTTTGTCATCTGCCAGTGAGATGGTAGATTTTTTAAAAAATAAACATAGGAAAAGTGTACACAAAAATTCACAATCTGCAAAGTTTTTTTTTTTTTTTTTTTAAAGAAAACTTATTTCTTTGGGTGGGACTTTCCAGGAAAAAGGAGAAGGAGTTGATCCAGTCTAAATCCACTGAAATAAATGGTGTTAGACTAGAGTAACTCATTATAGGATTGCACTGTCAGAGAGAATCCCCCCCATTCTCAAATAAGCAAGCATAAAATTGCATTCTGCAGTGTTTCATTAACGATGCTCATTAGCATTATGTGTATTAAAAACATTAAGTGCAAAATTGAGAGGGAAGCCTGACTAGGTTGATATTAACTAATGATTGGAGGGCTGGTTGTAGATAGAGGTGGCTGGAAGTGGTGGTGGAGGCCACACTATTTTTTCCCTTAAGACAGTCAAGCGTGACAACACACAAGCCTACTGAACCAAGGTGAGAGACTCCTCCTCAGTTCATTTAGATGTTACCAGTTAAGAAGCAGATTGCTGAGCTTGAGTGTTCTTGATATTGCAAGGGGTAAGGATGGGGACCTAATCAGAGTTTGTTTTCTTTGGGTCCACCCACTGTTTACCCTGGCTTGGCTCATAATTTGCAGCCCTGCCCTCCACCCTACCAGACCCACAGGGTACCAGCCACCACTGAGATAAATGTATCATTTTATTTTGCCTAATGTTAAAACGCTTAGGGTTGTTTAGCTTGGAAAGAAGGCGGCTGAGGGGAGACATGATAGACGTCTATAAAATTATGCATGGTTTGGAGAGAGTGGACAGGGAGAAGTTTTTCTCCCTCTCCCATAATACTAGAACACAGGGTCATTGCTAAAGCTGGAGGGTGAGAGATTCAAAACAGATAAAAGGAAGTATTTTTTCACACAATGCATAGATAAATTGTGGAACTCCCTGCCCCAGGATGTGGTGATGGCTGCCAGCTTGGAGGGCTTTAAGAGGGGAGTGGACATGTTCATGGAGGAAAGGGGTATTCATGGCTATTAGTTGGAATGGATGCTGGTCATTCTGCATACCTATTCTCTCCAGGATCAGAGGAGCATGCCTATTATCTTGGGTGCTGTGGAACGATGGTGCTGCTTTAGTCATCTTGTTGGGGGGCTTCCTAGAGGCACCTGGTTAGCCACTGTGTGAGTAGACTGCTGGACTTGATGGGCCTTGGTCTGATCCAGTGGGGCTTTTCTTATGTTCTTAATGTAAGGTGAAATAACTTTATTTATTTATAGTCCACCTTTCTCACTGGGACTCAAGGCAGATTCAGAGTGAGTCAATATAATTAACAGGATGGGACATTCCATAAACAATGAAAATGTAACTTGGGTTGTAAAACCAACAAGAAATCTGAAAAACAGAACTGAAGCAAAGCATATGTGTTAACATGACACATTAAGTGATGCAAGATTGCATAGTAGGATCTAATTTACAGCGAGCTATACAGTGTAGTATAGACCAGGGCTTCTTAACCTTTTCCCACTTGCAACCCCTTTTCGCCCGATAAATTTTTACGCGACCCCGGGTATGTAGGTATATAAAACAGGTATACAAATCAAACATTTACTGATAATAAATCATAAAGAAATTTATTTTAAAACAATTATTTGGTATACATATAATTTTACCATTTATTAAAGATGAAAGCAAATTTTTCGCAACCCCCACATTAAATTACGCAACCCCATATAGGGTCGCGATCCACAGTTTAAGTAGCTTTGGTATGGACCTCAGTAGTACAGACCACAGTCCCTAATTATTTATCCAAGTAACTTTGTGAATCATTTTGTACAGTGCTACCGTGTTGCCTGTGCAGAAAAGCTCTCTTGAATAATTCAGTTTTGCATAGTTTGCAGAAAGCCATGAGAGTAGGAGCCTTCCTGACCTCCTCAGGCAGTCCATTCCACAAAGTGGTGACACAATGGGGAAGGTACATGTACAGGAAGTTGTCGATTCTGGCCACAGAAGTTCATGTTCAGATGAGCAAAGCTGTCGTGGTGGAGCATAGGGGGAGACAGTCACAGATATGAGGGTGCAAGGCCATGAAGGGCTTTGTGATAGTCAATACTTGAATTGAGCCTTGTAACTGATGGGCAGCGAATGGAGTGACTGCACAATGGGAGTAATATGCATGCTCCAATTAGCTCCTGATAATAGCTTAGCTGCAGCATTCTGTACCAGCTCAAGTTTTCGAACTGATTTTGAGAGGAGACCAATGTACATGTGCATTACAGTAGTATAGTCCCAATGTCATTGTGGCATGGATTCAGGTGGCCTTATCAGTTGTATCAAGGCAATTTTTCAAGCTAAACTGACTTGAAAAAAGTTTTTTGCAACTGCATTAACTTGCTTCTCCAGCAATAACATTGGGTCCAGTATAACCCTGAGGCTCTTAACTGAGTCAGCAAGAGTGAGATGAACCCCACTAAAAGTTGGGAGCATAATGTCCTTCAAGACCTTCACCTTCCTAACCAGCATTACTTCTGCCTTTCCAGGATTTAGTTTCAGTGTGCTTACTCTTACCCATTTCACCACAACAGTCAGAGATTGAAGCCCCTACAGGAGAGGCCCCACACTGATGATGACTGGCCTCCCATGGCAATTCTTTGGGTCCTGTCTGTTAGGAATGATTTGAGCCATTCGTTTTCATTCTTTTTCAGGCAGTGCTTGTTCCAACTGTTTTTGTTAGGTTGTAGGGGGAAAGTTTTCCATATAGTCCCTCAAAAGCAAAAATGGATTTGACAAGAGTTTGGAAGTGAATTTTATTCTCTAATATGTCTCACATGTTCTATGTGCATTCTGAGAAATAGTATTTCAAACCTGTTTGTTTCATTTAGGAAATTTTTATGTATTGAGGAGTTAAAATGCCATGCTTTAACCATGAACTACTGTCAAATGTATACATTATGATGCCACTTTTCACTGGTGGTCAGCATATGCTGTGGTCATTGTGTACTGTGAAATTACGGCACAGTAAGTATATCATAAAAGACAACATTGCCTCTGTTCAATCAGTCAATCAAATAGAGTGAATTTACGTAACTAAATATTATGGGGTAAAACAAGTACTGTCTCTGTGTTCTTAGACTATGTTTCACCGAGCCACTGCTTTGGGACAGTCCACAAAATACGTTACATATCAAGGAGTGGTGATATAAAAGATGTGAGAAACGAGTGATGACATATTTGTTAAAGTATGGCAAAGGATGATAAAGATGGGGCTAAAAAGGCCTTTCAAGATATAACATTCTGTTTACAATGCCTTTAGCATTGTTCAGATACAACTTAAACAAACCCAGTGGCCTATTTTGTATGGATGGGATTTTTCTTGTATCTGCAGCAAACCATTGTTTTTGTGGAGGAAATCATGTCTTGTGGGATCTGCATCTTATAAGGAAATAAGTCACTATTGTCATTCTCAAAGTTTGCAATATGAAATATGTAACTGAAGCAAGCTTTTTTATTAGCCTTTCTAGATTGACAGGTTATGACAAAACTGTATTCATGTTGCTTGAATACATCTTTTGTCTAGTTTTACATGCTTTTTGATTTGTCTAGAAAATGACATATTGAGGTTTTCATTTGCTTTAACCAGGTGTGGTTTTCTGTATAGAAGATAGCTGGGGAGCACTGCAGTTGAAAGTGAATGAACCAGTGAAGCTTGGAAGGGCCATGGCCCTTCTTCAGATGGTAGCGATAAGTTGAAAGACTCATTAATCAACAGCAGAGGCACAGGTGTGGCGGTTTTCCTACAAACTGCTAACAGACTGTGAAAGTCATATCCAACATACAATACTTTCAAAGTGGATCTACAAACACTCTTAAACTGTTTTCTCCCTTGCTTTTGGTTTTAAAATTCTTTTGTTTTAAGGAGTGAATAGGAAAAGTACGAGTTTGTAGGTTTTTAGGAACTGATTGTTACCCCCATTAGACTCTATTTTCAATTGTGCAATTTAAAACAATGGAAAATTATTGATTAATATACGTTTAGTGATTAGATAGGTAGTTTTGAATGTGTATTCACCTCAGAGGCTCCTGGTGAGTTTTTTTTATAATGAATAATAACATGTGTTTTTTTTAAATGACAAAATTCATCTTATGTTGTTACTGAATTTTAGTATGATGTAAACCACTAAAAACATCCAAGTATAGAAAAACAGAGTTGCCAAATCAATTGCAGCTGTACGTATTCTGTTTGTAAGTGTTATAGGTGAGGTGTGATGGCCATGATGCTAAGCATAATGAAAATGCAGTTCTTATACTTCTACACCTTCCATGAAAGGGAGACAGTCTTGCTACCGTGCTTATTGATTTCAGGAATGAGGCTCAACAAAAGACAGAAGATATAGGGGATCGCATTGCACAGAATGCTGATTCTACAGACCTTCCTTGATTCAAAGCCATTGTCATTGGTATTGTAGAGGGTGGAACTGTCTTTTTCTGTCATCTTTTGGACTTTTTTCCTGTTATTGTTTTAATTCAGTAATTGCACCCTTTTAAGAAGTAGCAGACTAAAATAATATGGAAATTATCTTTTTAATTGTGTTGGTAAAGAACCTTACAACCACTTATATGCAACCAAACCTCTACCAGCAAAGTGTTAGTGAAATTAACACTAAAAAAGACATAATAACTTCTCCAGAAATAATTATATGGGTAATTTAACAATACATTTGCTTAAATACTGAAAGCATTTGTATGATATAAAGGCAAGCTTTGCAAATCCTATGTAGAATCAAAGACATGCCTATTGTTGTTCAAGTACAAAGAACTCATTTTGGATGTGGAATAGTGGTATTTACTAAGAGGTAATTTTTTTTATCATTAGTCCCACTTTTAAATAACAAATTTAGTAGTATTCCACTTGAAGGTTTATTCTCCACCGCTGAAACTAGCATTGAACATACTTATTTGCCTCAATGTAAAAGAAAAGATACCCCTTTCACATCAACTACACTCTTATCTGAGATACTATGACACATGTGGAAAATATTACAATGAAAGAGATCAGCATTTTTGTATAAGTTGCTTTTATAAAAAGATGTTTTGTAAAATATGAGCTGTAATTAGAATTAAAGTAATTAGAAATAGATTTTTTATTCAGCTTATCTATTTAGCCTTTCTCATTGAGACTCAAGGCAGATTACAGAGTACTGAAAGAGGAAAAAACCATACAGTATAGGACAGTGAATGAACAATGCAATAGGACTAGGAGTACAAAAATGAATGTCAATGCCATAGGTCTAGGACTACAAAATTAAATGACAATGTGGACAGCAAATGGTCCAGGCCAGCAGAGTGCACAGAATTTGGAATTATAAATAAAAATACAGATCACAATTAGAGATGAGAAGGCCTGGGGAAAAACTGGAAAAAAATTTCCGGAAAAAAACACCTTTGGAAAAAAACGGAAAAAACCTGTTCCCCCCCCCTTTTTTCATTTTTTTCCAGGCCTTCCCATCTCTAATCACAATCCACATAATACCTTTTATTAGGACAAACCAAAATGACACAAAACAGTGTGCCACCATTGGAGTGCTCTAGAACTTTTATTCAGCCTGGATGTTACAAAATAACAGCGCATTCCTGAGATGCACCGGCAGCCACGCCGAAAGGCCTTAGGAGGCCGGCAACAGCACACGCCGGTGCAAGGGCCCACACCACCGGCGCCTGGAAGGCGCACGCCGGCGTGAATGGTCCCAGCGCTGGTGCGCAGGCCTGGAAGCTAGTCCCCGGCCGCCGCCAGAGCCTCCCGGTGGCATATGTCCCGTGCATCCTTTTTGTGCCAGGTAGAGGCAACCTCCTTAGGAGGCAACGCCGCTAGTTTGCCTCCTAAGCCCAGTGCAGGTACTCCTCTTAGGAATGCGCTGTAAGTCATCTATCACCAGTGCTACCTATGTTTTCCAAGTAATCCATAAGATTAGATTGGTTTATCCAGCTCTGGCCCGCACAGCAGAATTTAACATGATTATTTGGGCAATAAATATGCACATCAAGAATCATCACATGTGAACATCAACCTTTTATTAAAAGCCCACAACCTTCTCTAGCTCTACAATATCCTTTTTTAGGTGTGGTGACCAGAACTGTACACAGTATTCCAAGTGTGGTCTCACCATAGATTTGTACAAGGGCAGTATGGCCAGCATGGAATTTGCTCTTTTCACAGCAGCCATACACTGGGTTGACATCTTCATCGAGCGATCCATTACCACCCCAAGATCCCTTCCTTGGTCTGTTGCTGCCAGCACAGATCCCATCAGTGTTTATGTGAAGTTGGGATTTTTTGCCCCAATATGCATCACTTTACACTTGCTCACATTGAACCTCATTTGCCATTTTAATGCCCATTCTTCCAATTTGTAGAGATCCTTTTGGAGCTTTTCACAATCCGATTTTGTTTTAACCACCCTAAATAATTTGGTGTCATCTGCAAACTTGGCCGCCTCGCTGTTCACCCCAACTCCAGGTCATTGATGAACAGGTTGAAAAGCACCAGTCCCAACACAGATCCCTGAGGGATCCCACTGCTCACATCCCTCCACTCCAATCAATCTTCTATTCATTGAACTTCTTGAAACTTAGCACTTAAGAGGTAAGGGGTTGATTCTGTGTACATAGATTTGCAAAGGAGCAATGGGATTAAGGTCTTTCTGCCAACTCTGTATGTTTATTTTATAACATTTTTGCTGTGAAGAAAAGGCATGTTATCTCTGCAGAGACAAATTCACAGTTTTAAGAACTGCAAAACCAAGCATCTGTAATAATATCTTCTCGATAGAAAAACTGCCCAAAATAATCTTACAGAAACCTCTGGAAAAACATGACATTATGAATGGATTAATGTAATTCATTTACCAAAATTTTTAAACAGTGCATGAATATACAGCCTCATGCTACATAATTAAAAACTAATCCTTATTTCATGATTAATAACCTTTGGACTATAATGTTTCTTAAATAGAAAACTATTTTAGATAGATTTTTCCTCCAAAAGCATTTTATCAAAAAAATCCAATTTGAATAAAAAAATCCAATTTAGAAATAATTTTTTTGATATAAAAATCATTGATTTTTATCCACTCTGTTGTGTGTTATAAACTTCAATGGCTTGCTTATGATTTATTTATTTTCTTCATTTTCTCACTGAGACTCAGGGCTTTATGCAGACACTGGGTTAGATCCCATAAAGTGCATTCCCATGAAGAGTTGCTCCAGTCTAAGCCGATTCATTTCAATTGGCTTAGACTGGAATAACTCTCCTTAGGAATGCACTGATTATCAGCAGAAGGTACTAATGGCTACGGGTCTTCCTCAGCTCTCCCCAGCAGCCATTTCCAACCATGGGGAAGTTTATCCTGGGGTCATAGGACCTGCATGGAGTTATAGCCTAACCAGTTGGGATGTTGCAATGGGGATGGGAAAGGGTGAGAAATCACTGCCTTCAGTAGGGTTGCCAAGTCTCTCTTCGCCACCACTGGGAGGTTTTTGGGGTGGAGCCTGAGGAGGCCGGGGTTTGGGGAGAGGAGGGACTTCAATACCAGAGAGTCCAATTGCCAAAGCGGCCATTTTCTCCAGGTGAACTGATCTCTATCGGCTGGAGATCAGTTGTAATAGCAGGAGATCTCCAGTTAGCACCTGGAGGTTGGCAACCCTAGCCTTCAGCCTGTTGCATGAGCAGAGCTCCATTGCAGTAAGCAGATGATATTTGGATGTCTTACTTAAAATATAAAGCTACATAAATTTACTCTGATAAGAGAGACCTATGGAAATTATGCACTGGGAGAAAATAGTCCTTCTAGGCATTTCAACTAATAATTTCTAATAATAGCACCATATATTAGATATCAGTTATATGACTAAATTTCTCACATAATTTTTATACGGGGGTTTCCCCTTGTTCTTAATTTGATCATGAGAGGTATTCAAGAAATTTTGTAGACTGACCAGTCTGAAGCAGAATGGCTCTTCTATCTAGCCCCCCAAAAGAGGTATCCTTTTGAGTAATTCCTCAGTTACTTGACTATCACCTTATTAGTAATGAAATGTCTTTAAACCTGCACAATTCTGTATTTTTTATTTCTTTTATGAGGGTATGATATGTGGATCTTTTTCCGTTTTTGTGTCATGTTGCTTGTAAGTGCCATTCTTATGTTGTGCTGCTTGTTTCTTTTTGTCTACTGATATTATATCAGGCTTTATTATCTATTGTATTGACAAGTTTGTGTCAATAGATAGTGTTCTCTCAGACTGGATCAGGCACAATGCATCAGGGTCAGTAGCAAGCAGTCCATATTTTTTATTGTTAGCTGCCTGTGTACAGTTTTTGCACCTGAATTGTGCCTTGACAGATAAGTATAATTCAGCAAGGCTTTACTTTCAGCAGTCATGTGATCTATAGTTTGATTTCTCTCCATATTTCCAAGAACAATCTTAAATCCAGAATCTCAGAAATATATGTAAAATTTATTTCTAGCTAGTGCTTTGTTCATGACTTGGTAGAAGAAATCCTTGTTTCATGGTTCAGATAGCCAGCTTCCGGCCCATGAGTAAATAATTGTATTATTATAGTTACTTCCATCACTTAATTGCAGTCATTATTTCACAACTGTTCATTTCTCTGGAGCCTACAAAAGAGAAATGCTTTACAATTTAACTGCAACTATTACTTATTGCTAATTTTCACTATAAATTAAAAATTATATGGGTGCCCAAAGTACACGAACCATCCATTAAATAAGCAACATGTGTAGATTGGGCTCTCCCTCTGATGACCTCATCTCTTTTGTATGTGCTATAATCTGTTTTAGCAATAAGGGGTGGGATGTTAGTGCTGACTGGAAAAACCGAGGAAAGGTATGCATGTATATGTTCGTGCACTGAAAAAAGGTACACGCACATGGCTCTTGTCACATGTAGAACCTTTAAGTGCTTTCAGGCGTAGGGCAAGAAATGTATTCTGCTATCAGTTGTTCTTTGAAAATGCATCACTATTTATTGACATCATTACAGATTCTTTGCTTGAAATGATCCTCTATTGACAAGTATACTTTGACATTTCTGAGGTTTATATTATGCTAGTGAATATGCAGATAGAAGTAAGCCGTATGTTCCTCGCTGCCACTGAGAAATCCATTCTGGAGATTGCTACTTGAAAGGCAGTTCTGAACCTACAATATGTTTAAGCATGATGGATGTAACAATGTTCTATTTTCAGATTTTTCTAAATATTAGAATGTCTTAAATTACATATGTATAATTATTTTCTAGCTAAATCAGTACTTTAACCAGTTGATACCTTTGCCAATGCATAAACATAAGCTCCTTTACATATATAATAAATTTCTATTTTTAATTCTTTGAAAGCTCTTACACCCTCTCCTTCTTTTATGCTTATAGAATCATAGAACCATAGAGTTGGAAGGGACCACCAGGGTCATCAAGTCCAACCCCCTGCACAATGCCGGAAATTCACAGTTCCTCCTTGTCTCTTTCCCACCCACCAGCCACCCTACCTTTATGTGCTCCCCTTTCTTCCGCTTTCCCTGCTTCCCTCCCCCTGGCAGCCTCTACTGAGAAAACTGGGCCCAGTTGCAAGGACTTGCTGGGAGCACCTCATTTTCCTCTGTATCCCCTTCCCTACACTATTTCCCTTCTCTGGGTAACCCTCATATCCTCATCCTTGTCTGCCTCTTTCTCTTCTTCCCACCCATCAACCAAATTTCCCTCCATCTGTCCTGCATTTTGAGCTATGTTTCTTATTTCATTTAAAGCCAGCCTTTCTCCACAGTGGGGACTAAAAGCAGCTTACATCATTCTTCTTTCCTTCACTTTATCCTCACAACAACCCTGTGAAGTAAGTTAGGCTGAGAGTGTGTGGCCCAAGGTCACCCAGTGATCTTCCATGGCAAATGGGGAGTGAAACATTGGTCTCCCAGATTCTAGTTTGAAATGCTAAATACTATACCACACTGACTTTTGTGGGGTAGCTACTGTTAAACAGTAGAGAGCAGCCAGGCTTGGGTGACATCCAAGTTGCATAGTAGCAAGCTGCTTGCTGCTTGCTGGTGGGCCCGGCCTCAATCCTCCCTCAAAGGCCAGAATAGCCCTGGAAAAGGCCTTGCCCCCTCTCCCAGTTTTTTACTGACAGAAACCAAGGCTTGTGTGGTTGTGTCCTGGGTTTGGCTCCAATCCCCACATAGTCCCCCTCCCACCAGACAAGCTGCAAACAACCCGATGCCCATAGGGCCCTTACCCAGAGAGGGAGGCAGCAGGGAACCCAGGAGCAGTGGCCAGCCGGGTGGAGCAGGCGGTGACAGGTCCCAACCAAGCAGTGCCCCCCTCCACTGCTAGAAAGGAGGCTGGAGAGCAGTCCGCAACAATAACTGCCAGCAAACACTAAGAAGAAGAGGGAGGAGGGAGGTTGGGCCTGATACCTGTAGAGGCCAGGAGGGAGAGCAAAGGACAGGCAGCCCTAAGAGTGGGTACCCACCCTACTTCCAGGAAGAGGTCAGGCTGAACCCTGATTGGGGCTAAGCTCCAGGGGGTGGAGCCAAAGGTGATATATAAGGAAGGAAAAAACAGGTGGAGCGTGCACGAGTGCATTCTGTCTCCTAACTTTTTGTTCCCAGGATACACTCTTCCAAACTCATTTTCCTTCCCTCCCCCCTCACTCAGCGAGAGAGAGAAAAATATGTGCTCACTTGGAGAGTGAGCCTGAACCCCTTCTCCTTACTACTACTTACTCCTTACTATTCTGAGGCTGGTATGAAGGTTGGCCCAAACCCAGCGTGCCTGAACCCCTTCTCCTTACTGTTCTGAGGCTGGTATGAAGGTTGGCTGAAACCCATCTAGGACAGCAGAGAGCTAGCAAACCATTACAGCAAAAGGATTTCCTAGCAATCGCCACTGAGGGCATTTGTTTCTTAAAGGTACAGGTGCTGCTTCTATTATTTGAGGGATTAACCTTCCAGTGTCGTTTGTTTTTTTTTAATTTCAGATTTTTCTGCAAACCTGGGGCATTTTTTACGTTTGTAGAAGACCTGTCTTGTCTGGTCCTCAGATTTGGCCATGTTGAGAATTAGATATGTTGACGATGGATACATCCATTCTTTAGACAACTGTTTCAGATATTTTTGACTTTATATAAAATATTTATGTAATTAAAGAAGCAATCTGAAAATGACAGTAATAGTACAGACAGTGTTTCACAAGTATGGTCACTGTTCTTTTCCTATAGCTGATGTAAGTTTAGGTGAAAATGTTAGTTTAATTTTATTTTTCTAAAACAACTAGGAAAAACACACACAAAATATTCAGTGCCACTTCTGTTTTGCACATCCCAACAGCATTATAATACTTTTAATACACCATAATTAATGTATAAGTACTTGGAATGGCTGTAAAGTTATTTTATTTGCCTTTTTCTTTGTATTGGTGTCAACAAAAATTGTTCTACCAGTTTTGTTATCATTTAACTTTGAAATATAAGTATGCTATATTTTCAGTCTTTGGAGTTTGCACTGGACACCTTTACTGTTGTTTTTCCTGTAGTTAAAACTTTTAAATATGTGGGAACATTAGAAGAGGATCTTTTTTATATTTAAATGAGTGAGCTTTCTGTCTAGCAAGTGTCTCATTGTCGCAGTGTCACTACATCTCAAGATTTGACCTTTTGCACCATATGGATTCATGATAGTCTACGTATTTTTACAGACCTGATTGCTTTTGTCCCCCCGCTAGAGGGTATCAAAGCCTTTTGGACAGGAATTTTCAAGTACCGATAGATTTATAAAAACAAAACTAATTTTTTGCATATACTGTGCACCGCCAGATGTCGCAAAGGCTTCATTGATGGAGTATTTTTTATCCAAAATGTGGCATTACTGTTATTGTGTTTGAGGGGCCATAACAGGTCACTAGATTGTCCTTCAAACATTTGATTTACACACTGACAAATAGGTCAAGATGAGAAGATAACCACATGTCTGACATGGATGTTACTACCATTTAGACAACTGATGCAGTTACGTTAGTCTGTGGAATCCTTGCTTTCAGAGTAATATTACTAAGTTTTCCCTTTTAAAAAAATCTCAACCATACCTGGTAATCTGAAAAAAAAAATGCTCTTCTATAATGAGAATGTTATTTTTTTCTAGCAATTGTTGGATACATTTTTTAAAAATCAAGAATAATGTTAAGTACTACAGAATGAATTTCAGTGGAGCTCAACAGTATGCATAAATTCAAAAAGCAGAATTTGGGAACAAGAATTTGATTGATTTTTTTTATTGAAACAGATAAAGTGATCTTCCTTATTTAGAGAAAATATGGTGTTTTTCAACATGTCTCCACAGTGAATGGGATGCCTGTCAAAATCTGAGCAACACATTATATCTTTTAGAAGGGGTATTAACATAAGTATATCACTTAGTTTATGGATCAAATTTTACTCTTGTCAGTTTTATTCAGAATGTCATAAACTTTATATTGTACATCTTGTATTATTACCTTGTGTTTTAAAAAACTAATATTCACTGAAATTCATTGTACATTTTAAAATACATTTAGCTGAATAAATGCTGGTTTAGTAAAGTACATCCAAAATATGTATTCATGTGTAGGTCTTAGTCAAATCCCAGGCAGTTTTAAGTACTTAAAATACATTATTGAACAAGTAACCTCCTCTGTGTTTACGTTTAATGGGCTCTGTTTTCATATATAGTAGTTGCCAAGACAATGGTCATGTGTATCACTCAAACTCAATTATGGTTTCTCAAAAATAAGAGAAAGTTATTTTTTTGTAAGTATAGTATTTTGATTGTAAAAAATTATAAGTTGAATGATAAAAGCTTTGTGACAGGCTTTGTGACCTTGCGTCATTAAAATCTATGGGAGTTTTACTGCTGAGTTCATATGCTCATATGAAATCCAAAGCAAAACTTCTGTTGATTGCAACTGCTTACTAAACTTTCCTAATCACAGCTACTTAATAGTTGCAATTTATTTACTCCTATTTTAGTTATATTCAAGTCTCTTTTCTTTATACCTCTACCTATATATACATAATTTCCTCTTTTCAAAATAAGAATACGTACACTATATAAACCTTCTATCCACTAATTCATCACATTAGTTTAATTTAATGTCTTTAAAATAACCTGTCCTTCTGCTCTAAAGCTGCCAAAGTACTTAAAAAACACACAAACAATGAAATTCAAATAACATTTTAAAAAGCCAATACAGAAACTAGTTTTGGAGTAAATCAAGAGCTAGCCAGAAGAAATAACAAAACAGTAATCTGCTATAAGGGCTCAATATAATAAATGACTTATTTATAGCTCACTTTTCAGTGGGCAATTCTCAAAGTAATTTATGGAGCAACCCTAAGTAGGCATACTCAGCAGTAAGTCCCATTTTATTCAATGGGACTTACTGCTAGTAAAGTGTTCTTAGGAATAAATGTTCAAAAATAATAATTATGTGTTAAAGTCATTAACATAATCAAATCAATCAGCAGCAGCATCTTGTGTTATATAACATCATAATTAGAAATAGCCAGCAACAATCAAGTTCTCTCTATGTTTCAAAGGCTTGAATGGATAGAAAGGTCTTCAGAGTCTTTTAAAAACCAGCTGATCATTCGGCAGTTTTTGGCATGCTTCTGGTCCTGTAATATAGAAGACTTCTATTGAGAAGTTGCCGCAAGTCTAATGTTATGTGGAACCACCTGCAAATATTAGTGAGGGGGGAGAAACTAGGGGCGAAAACGCATGGGAGGTTTTGCCTTGGATTTGCCACTCTCTAAATGCACATTTTCCCCAGCCAAAGTCTCAAAACTCAAAAATAATCCCCCATGCAGCGTTTTGAGAATTCAGATGGGGGAAATGTGCATCTAGAGAGTGGCAAATCCAAGGCAAAACCTCCCATGCGTTTTCACTCTAAGAGAGAAGGTGCTGTGTGAATTTGATGCTTGAAAAATAAGAGTTGGTGCCTAATGTATATTTCTGGGTTGGGTATTCCACAAGTGGGGCCCAGAGACACAAAGAAAAGGGCTTCAGAATAAAGATTTGAAAAGACTTGGGTTCATATGGGAGATAACAGTCTTTCAGATAGTCTTGTCCCAAGTTGTTTAAGGTTTTATATGTTTAAAACCAACATTTTAAATTGTATTGTGAAACAAAATGGAAGCCAGTCAATATCTTTTAATACTGGTGGACCCTTGTTAAGAATTGAGCTGCCTTAACCACAAATTTCAGAAAGGCCTTTAAAGGCAGCCTCATGCATAATGGATTACAGTAAAGCAGTCTGGATGTTACTAGAGCATGGATAGCTTCACCTGCTATTCCTATCCAGCAGGGGTAGCAGCTGGAGCAGCACAACTGGTAAAATGCACCTTTTCCATGGATGCCTTTTGGACATCCAAAGTCAAGGCTAGGTATAATACTGCCTATAAGCTGTGAACCTCATCCTTAAGGGGGGGGGGGGCGGCGCAATCTTTATTTTGTTTGACCAAATATTGGTATACCTATTCAAAATAACAGTTGTTATTTTACTTTCCTATTTGAGTGTGTGTATGTGCAAGTATGCTCGCATCTCGGTCACTATTATTCATGTTATACATATATGTTTATAAAAAGTATGATCTTATCAATAGTATGGTAATGGTTAACTGGTAATTCATTCGATTTTATATGGTACAGAGGGAAATATTGGAAAATTCTGACATTTACTATTACGCGTAATGTTGAGTGCCCTCAGCATACTCCCAAACACTGTTCTCATTTTCACTATTTGTGTGTAAATAGTGTATTGTGCCTTGTGTGTAAATATCAAAACAGTCTTGTTTAACATTTTGTTTGGGGTCTTTTAAGATTTTAGGAATCAACATCCACTAAGTTTCTGACATTGCCATAATATTAAACTTATAATATTGATATGTACATTTAATACAGAAGATCTGCAGAGATACATAAGAATATATTTACATTGGAGCAACACACACAATACTGAAAAGAGCAAGCAAAACATCTGGAAGATTTGCAGTAAAATCCTAAACAGAGTCACACCTATCTAAGTCCATTGAAGCCAATGTGCTTAGAAGGATGTAACTTTTCTTAGAACAATAACTTAGTTATAGTTAAAATATCCATTAATTTAAAACAGTAACAGGTACTATCTGTAAATGTAATATTTTATGTTTACATATGAAATCTTATGCTTGTTCGATCATTCATGAGTAGAGATTCACACACACACTCACACATATGAAAACTCAATTGTGTTTTGTTCTTAGGCCTAATATGTATTTAACTGATAATTTATCAAGTTGCAAGATTTGCATAAAAGTAGATAAGCTTTGAATTAATGTAATGGTGGTGGTGTAGGATCAATAATTTTGAAATGTTAATAGCACTGAAATATAGCGTATGCTGTACAATTTTAAACATAGTTTAGTGTGAATAAAGGGCTGGCATTTTTAACAGAGCATGGTAAATGTAATCACCGGCGTTAAAGTAGAAATTGGCAAATTTAAGAATTCATATAAAATCTTTCCTAAGTTTGAATAACATTACAGTTGGTCATGTATGGCATTATTTTGAAGTAGATTAATGTACTTAAAGCATTCCCATGTGTTATGTCTTTATAAAAATATTGATCAGTGTAAACCTTAATAATAGCATTTAATAATAGCATTTTAATGGTAATTGTATATGTTTAGCAAGGGAGCAGAATTTCAAGTAGTGAACCCTCTATTGTAACAAAGACTACTAGACTGTACACCTATGCACACTTACTTGGGAGTAAATCCCACTGAGATCAGTGGGATTTACTTCTGAGTAATCCATGGGATTGGACTATAAATCAGATTTATGTGGTAGATTTGCTAAAATGTGCCTTTAAGATTAATAACAAAGAATATTTATTTTCTGAAAGGCTATTGTTGGTTTTATTCTTAAAACTCACATCCAATTATAAAAAATGGCATCCTTTTATCTCTCAGAAGGGCACACTGCATCACATCATATTTGGTTATTTGGTTCTATAATATTGTTACCTTGTTTGAAACACATGGTCTCTCTTGATATACAAGAAAAAAATGGAATCCATTTCAATAAATTAATAGGGATGAGAATCCCAGTCCATCCTTCTTTTCAGAGGTTCGCATACATTGTAATGAAATGCATTAGGAGTTTTCTTCACTTGAAATCCAAATGAGACCCATTTTGGCTCGCACCCTTGACAGTCTCTTTTATAAGCACTGCTGTCTCCTGTTCATGTGTGGGCTTAGTAAAAAGCTTCCTTTGTAAGATGCACAGAGACACTATAATGCTACAAAAGACGAAGGTGTCAAAACACAAAGTTAGAGGCAATCTAATCAGTGCCTCCTGATTTTGCCTTTGAACTCTCTCTTCATTAAAACTCTTTAATTGTGAGGCTTATCTGGAGGTAGAGCTGTTACTTAATATTTTCCAGTGTCATTCTTCGGACAGTCATTTGTACCTTTTAAATATATTTTCAATATTAATTGTTTAGTAAATTGGATGTCTTATTAGCATGGTAGTAGTAGAATGGCTTCCATTAGAATTATTCGAGGTAATGAGGTACAAATGCTTAGTACTCATCGTCTCTCCCCCAAAAAGTTGAACAGCTTTTAAATATGCTGGGATAAACATAGCATTTAAAATATTTTTAAGATAGCCAAACTTTTAGAAATACGCCTTGTCATTCATTTTTCTAGGTTAATTGATAGAAACAGCAATCACCTCAATAATAATGCCAATATACATAATTTACAAGTACCTTAATATAAACAACTACTATTCAGTTGTATTATTCAATCTAACATATTATTTTTAAACAATATGTAATATTAAAGGGGGACCTAGGAGTACATATGTGTCATACATGTTAATATTTTCCCAATAGTCTTGCCTCCTATTCATTCCATTTTTAGCAAGCATCTTATTAATAGCCAACATATGTGTGCGTTTGTAGGATAGTCTGTCACAAATTTTGAGAAAAAGAGGCGTTGAATACTTGTAACTTTAATTTGTTATTATTAAAAATATCAGTAATTGTAAAATAATGTAGCAGAGGTCAGATGGACCTCAGTAGACTTTTTTGTATGCATAGACATCATTTAAAGAAATGGATTCAAGCAACTTTGACCTGATTTTAAAATGTCTAGTATGGTGAGTACGGCTGCTCTAGCTTCGTAATTATTTGTGATAGGTTGTTTTTTTAGACCCATATGTATAAAAGCTCCAGCCCAAGTATCTCATTTGCTGGCACACAAACAGATTCTTCCAGGTGCTGAATATTAAATTTTAATATATTATTTATTAAGAGAATTATAGTTTTGGTAATTTTATTACTACAGCTGCACTGCAAAATATGGCTGCTGCTAGCTAGGTAGAGTACATTGATTTAAAATAATTTATGGGATAAATGTCTGATATGTGTTTCTTGCAAAGTATATTAAATGTTTTTTTCTTGACTATATCAAAAATAGCATTATTCATATTGTAATTTTAGTTAAATAGATTAAAATTGTTGGGTTTATTGTAATTAAGTACAGTAAATGAAATAAATATCATAAGCAGAAAGCAAGTGTGAGGTCTGTGCGTATTCTGATTCATGATGGTGTGCAGTGTTAAAATATGTCTCCATCTGCAGTTTTCTGTGTGCTGTACAGGCTAAAGCATGTATGCATGCACATATCCAGTTGCATTTTAAGGACAATTTACAGCAGATTGAAGTCAGCAGTCTGTGAGCAGGATAGGGTTGTGAGCTCCGGGTTGGGAAATACCTGGAGATTTTGGGGGTGGAGCCTGAGGAGGGTGGGGTTTGGGGAGGGGAGGGACTTCAGTAGGGTATAATGCCATACAGTCCACCTTCCAAAGCGGCCATTTTCTCTAGGTGAACGGAACTCTATCACCTAGAGGTAAGTTGTAATAGCAGGACATCTCCAGCCACCGCCTGGAGGTTGGCAACCCTAGAGCAGAATCATGGATTTTCCTCCAGGCCCCGTTTCAGCAGTCCCATCCAGCCCTTGGTAAATTGATTTGAGGGGCTGGGGAATCTTAAGTGGACAACCAATCACATGAGTTGGGAGCTACAGTGAGAAGGGATAAATTGGCAAAACTATAGCTCTGCTTAGGAGGGCACATTTTGCACCATTCCTCATTACAGCCTCTGATCCTCATGGGTTTTTGTTTATGCAGGTTTTACAACCCCAGGAATCAACTTCCTGGGAGTCATGCCGCTGGGCAGAGGGGAATGCAGTGAAAACACACCCACCAGCATCTTCTGCTGATGGATCATTGGATTGAAATCAGTTTGCCAACTTTTGATTTCAGGCATAGCAGGGCAAGAGAACCTAATGGGTCAGGTAGAGAATCTGGGTGGAACCTAGTGGGTCTCATGGAATGTGGCAAGCTATGAACGGAACCTGGTGGGCCCAGAAACTGGATCAATAATTTAAAAAATCAGTCATGCCAACTGTGAAGTCGTTTTTGAGATAATTACAGATGTTTTAAGACAGTGATACTGCCAACGTTATGGAATGGCCTGCCTGAGATTAATAGGAACACCTCCACACTTCTATTGTTTCACAGAATGTGTAAAACAGAAATGTTCAGGAGGGCATTTTTTATAAAGGAATCAGAGCTGTAGTATAATGGTTCTGCTCTGCAGGTAGCTTCTATAAGGAGGTAGTAAGTCAGCTGCGACTTGACGGCACTTTACACACACACATATGATATATATAACTGGATTCAACTCTAACTGTTGTAATTTAGGGCAGTGTTTATTATATATGTCTCCCCATTTTACTAGAATTCAATGTCTTCTACCTTTGTAATCCAACTGACCACTGCTGTTATCTCCAGAGGCCCTGCTTAGGGTGCCCCTACCTTCTGAGGTTAAGCAGGTGGCAACCCAGGAGAGGGCTTCTCAGTCATGGCACCAAATCTCTGGAACTCTCTCTCCAGGGAGATTCATCTGTCCTCTTCTGTCACCATCTTCTGCCAGCGGGTGAAGACTTTCTTTCTTTGTTTTATTTGGCATTCCCACAGTGATCCTTGCTTCCTGGCCAATGCTTTGATTTCTGTTTTTTAATCTGTTTGTATGAATTTTAATGAGAACCAACGTGGTGTAGTGGTTAAAGTGCTAGAGTGCTATCTGGGAAACCCAGGTTTAAATCCCCACTCTGCCATGGAAAGTCTCTGGGTGACCTTGGGCCAGTCACACACTCTTCAGCCTTGATCCTGGCAAGTATCGAATGGGAGACCTCCAAGGAATACCAGGGGTGTGATGCAGAGGCAGGCAATGGCAAACCACCTCTGAATGTCTTTTGCTTTGTAAACCCTACAGGGTCACCATAAATCAGCTGTGACTTGACAGGAACACACACCCCTCGGTATTTTATTTATGTTTTAAAAAATTTTAAATGATGTGTTGGTGATTCTAATGGTTTAAAAATGTGATTCTATTAGGTATGTTTTAAATTGTTAGCTGTCTCAGTGGTCCTTGTGAAAGCAGAAAGGAAGGATATACATTTTGTAAGTAAATATAGTTTTATAGTCAGGACATAACATTACTCTTGTTACAGGGATGCTGCTGAACACAGCATACCCTTGATATGTTCTTCACCCAGTAATTCTACGGATATGTTCTTCACCCAGTAATTCTACAAGCTCTTACCATACACAATACAGCAGTCACATAGTCGCAGCTGAAGGCTAGTGATAGTTGTGTTCAGCACAGAGAAAGCTTGTAAACATTACAACCCAATGTGGAGAACTCACAAATGGAGATGTGTTTTTAGAAGAATCCCATGATTCTTCTGGAAGGATTGTCCATTAAAGCTCAGAGCATGCAGTGAACTAGGACATCATGTAGAACCATTCAGTGTAAGGAGCTTTTTTGCAGAAGATGATTCAAATATACAGCTATCCAGATGGAGTTTGAAGTGGTATAGTCAAGAATTCTGCCATTGCATTGTATGAGATTTCAAATACTTGCACTGCTCTTGCAAGCATAGTAGCCACTGCTCTAATGCTTCTTCCCATACCACTGTGATCATATATGAACCCCCCCCCATGCTATTTAAGTTTGTCCAGTGTGGTGGTGTGGTTAAGAGCGGTGGTTTGGAGCGGTGGAGTCTGATCTGGAGAACTGGGTTTGATTCCCCACTCCTCCACATGAGTGGCGGAGGCTAATCTGGCAAACTGGATTTGTTTACCCACTCCTACACATGAAGCCAGCTGGGTGACCTTGGGCTAGTCACACTCAGCCTCACCCACCTCACAGGGTGTCTGTTGTTGGGAGGGGAAGGGAAGGTGATTGTAAGCTGGTTTGAGTCTCCCTTAAGTGGTAGAGAAAGTTGGCATATAAAAACCAACTCTTCTTCTTCTTCATACTATGGTTGTTCCCATGTCAGTATTATCGAGTTTTCAAAATAGTGATTTGGGAGAAGATTATTCTTCTATTAATCTGTTGTTGCTAGACTTCAGAATAAACTCAACCGGCTGGTACATTTTAAATCTCTGTGATGCTGTATAATGTGTGTTACTTCCATTTATTCAAGTAGATAGGTTTGTACCATTAAAAGGCTGGTTAAAACATATATGTACCACTAAGAAATTGTATATAGTTCTTGTTGAACTAGCAAAGACTATCTTATTAGTTAATGGTAAGAATTGTTAGTTCAACAAGAACTATATATAATTTCTTAGCAGTATTCCAGAATTGTTAATATTTATAGAATAGTAAAGAACTTTTCATTAAAATTTTCTTGTCTCTTTGCAACAATACTGAAATATTGTCCTTACTCTGTGCTAGTAGGTTCTTTTCATTAAGCAGCCTCAGGAAAAACCATCTAGCCCATCAAGCAAAGAAATTTGCTTAAGTCGAATTCTACCCAATAAGTAAAACAAATTTTGTTCTGATTTAGCAGGAGGGGCAGTTTGCACATAAAATTTAAACTCTGCCATCCAGCAAGATCCCCTCCCCAATAATTCAGTCAGGATATATTGTAAAGCCTAATTTGGTGTTAACACAATGCTATCAAATATAACAATTGTAGAAGAACCAACATCCTTAACTGTCATTGTCTTTATGGCTATCATCCAGCTAAAACTTTGGCACAAGTTTACTTCAGCATGTATAAAAGAGATGGGCGTAATCATTTGTTATTCCCCCCTTACCTTGTAACCAATGGAAATGACTTAATGGTAACTATATAACGGCTGGCAGAAAAGGCATCTGCTTTTAGAGTAATTGTTACACTGTTAATATATTTGTTTCTTCTCTGTCTTACATATCCATAATTTATGTCTATATTCATTCAACTTTCCTGTAATAATGTCCAGAACTCTGGCACCTGAACTAAATACTTGCAGATAACATGGTGACAGATATGCCTGATGGCACGGTCTTCGGGTTTACTTTATACTGCTGACATTTACTGTGAATGATCTGCAGATCCTCCCCCTTTCAGAAAATCGACAAACGTGGTATATCTTATAGAGACTCAAAAGAAAATCTGCTTTGTGATCTCTCCTCACTTGCAGTTGATGTTGTCATGGAAGTTTTTAGTTTTTAACATTTCATGCAACACCAAGCTGAAGAAAAATGACCCCTGAAGACTACACAAATTCAAACGGAGGTAGAATAAAAGATGTTTTCTAATGGCCCTCACTGTAGAATATGCCTAGGAAGAATCAACTTTGTTTTCCTGGTATGTGTTGGTGTTTCGTATTTTAAAAGTCAAGAAGCTCATGTCTAGGCAAAATAGTTGTAATGCAGATCACAAAATTTGTATTTTAAATTATAAATCATAGCAGCCACTTATATTTTGCTTTTTAATGTTTCTTTGTGTTGAGATCTTAGGATTTAAAATCTTGTGCTTCTAGAGCTGTATAGGCCTACAAAACGTATGTTCAAGATCTGTCTTTTTAGTGCTCAGTAATTAAAAATGGCTATGGGCATTTTATCCTCTGAGATTTGCCAACTGCCATAGGTTTCAACATTTTTAGAATGATTTCTTCACCTGCTCTAATATAAAATTAACAAAATATAAGAACAACTGGAGGAGTTTGCGGGGGGGTCATCTTTAGGCTTCTGGTTTTCAGCACAAAGAAGTTTGTCACTCTATTAATTTCTAAATCCTAAGAACAAAAGTAATTAATAAGTCTTTTGTCATAGATAACAAAGGGAAGATTCCTTTTTAGTATTTGTATGTCATCATGCCAGGCCTAGAAAATTAGCCTAATTTATTATTTAAAACACTGGTGGGATTCCTAATTGCATTCATCATTAGCTATGACACGTTTAGAACCAAGAACCGTATCCAGTGAGAATTTTCCAGTTTGAATTTTGAAATAAAAATATTTTTCAAGAGATCCCTAGCTATTCCTTGTTACCATGACAACAGCCCTATTTGTCTAAGAGCTCAGTCCGTGGCCAATGAGAGAGCAAGCAGCATCAACTAAACATACGAATACATCAAAGACAAATTCATATACTCAATCTGATCAGCTCAATTAATGTAAGAACAGAAGCTGAAGGGGGTTAAAAGAGGGCACCCATTCAGGATAGATGGAGCCCCTTTTAACAGAATCTATATGCTGGCCTTTGGGGGGAGGAATTTAGCACACTGTCAAAAACATTATCAGAAAAGGAAAGTACTAGGCCTCCTACACCTAACAGATATGAAGCTGTCAGACAAAGAATAGCACTATTCATTAAATGACACTTATTTTCTCCCACTTTACAAGAATACAGCGAACAAAACAAGCAGGGGAGCAGCTGAGAAAGACACTTTTTTCTTTTCCTAGTGATGACAGACATGCAGCAATTATGGTGATAACTAAGGAATACTAAACAAGAAGCCAGACTCCATTCTGTTTATCACCTCAAAATTTATGTTACTAAATTTGCATGCAACTGTTGTTTTCTTTTATTATTTATGTCTGGGGCAAATTAGATCCTTTTGTTTTTAACATGGTGCTTTCAGCTTTAGTGAAAAGCTCCTCTAAACTATACATATTCTCTCACTTTTCTTAGTAAATGGCCATATCAAATTTGAAGTGCTTTTTGAAGTAAGACATTTTCAAAGCACAACAAAACTGCTGTTATCAATGGGAGGGGGGAAAGAACATTAGTGTAATGGCAGGTATTGTATAATATTTCAGCTACACGTAGTTTAAAGGAGATACAGTCATATTAATTGCTGCTTTCAGGATACAGTAAAGAGAGTGAGACTGCATGTGTGTGGTTGTTTTTAATGGATTAATGTTGGCTATTCCAGAAAGTTGTAGGTAACCGAAGGTGCCAACCTTGTATTGTTTCTAACAGGAGGAAGTAAAAGGGAGCTCCTTAGGGGGAACTGTGTTTTAAGAATCTTATGCTTAAACCAAAACGATTTGATTTCAAACCCATTATCAATAGACTGCTACTTATATCTGCATGATCTTGGACTGATTGATACCGACTTTGTAGCCATGTGCTCCATAATGTGCTGTCAGGAAAAGCTGACAGTTGCAATGAAAGAACAATAAATGTGGGACAGAAGTAATGTAAAGGTCCAGCCAGGCTGTATGAAAACTGATAGCTGGGATATTGGCTTCTATGTAACCATATATACTAGTCCCTTTGAGAATTAAGTTTGAGTGAATTAAAACGATCTCCTGATACATGGAAGGGGGGTGTCTTCATTTAGAGAACCTGCAGAGTTTGCCAAAATGCTCTACTAGGCAAGTGAAGCCAATATATATAACAGAATATCCTAGCTCAAAAATCTGGGCCTGTCTGGTGCCTCAGAAAAACCGACTCACAAAAAATCAATACATTGAACGTCAACTGTATCTAAGCGTTGTGTAAAAAAATGACAAGGTTGCAATCCTAATCACACTTAATTAAGAAGTCCCATTGAAAATAATTTGGAATTACTTCTGTTGGAAAAAAGGGCTAGGATCAAACTATTAGAATGTTGGTTTCAGTTGTTGAGAAGCAAGGGGAGGCTATGGTCTAGTTAAGAAAGGTGGCCACCTCTATGCTGGAGCATATATTAGTGTAATTAGTTGAGGTACTGTTCTCCCTCAGCTGTAATGCCAAAAGCAGAGGGTATTTGCCATTGCCTTTCTCTGCCTAGTAACCTCAGTTCTCCATGGTGTTCCTCCCCTCCGAGTAGAGAAGTAGAAAGAAAGAACTGCAACAGCACAACAACCACTCACAAAGCATCTCAAGCAACTCTGTCTCCACTCACCAAACAGAATGACAGTCCTTATGATAGCTCCATGTTAGCCAGCCCTAGCAACAGTGGAAACATTGAGATGGTGTCACAGAAGTACATGTGGCCTGTAACAAGAAAAAAAATCTACTTTTTAAATTTGAATTTACAGCTTGCTTTGAGGGGGTCCCTGTGAGCCCTAGACTTCCATTCCAAGTCAAGCCCTGATGGCATTACTGGCTCCAAGGGACCAGTTCTTCTATCCCGGAGCATCATGAGGTACTGTGGTAGAGAACTCACTGCCTCCTTCCCATTTTTACCCAATCAAAAAGATAGGGAGCTGTGTTTTCCCATATTTGTTTATTTTTATTTACATTACTTATAGTCCACATTTCTCACTGTGGCTCCAGGCGGATTGCACAGAGTGAGTCAATGCAATTCAATAAACAGTGAACTAGGATTAGGGTTGTAGAACCAACTAGAAGTCTAAAAACAAAAATGAAGCGAAGCATGAGTATTTAATACGACACATTAAATGAGGCTAAATTCCATAGCAGGATCCTAGCTTCAACAGTATATACACAGTAGAATAGACCATAATCTCTAAATATTTTTTCTAAGTAACTTTGTGAATCATTTAGTACAGTGCAAGTCTATTGCCTGTGTAGGAAAGCTCTCCTGAATAATTCAATTTTGCATAGTTTGTGGAAAGCCATTAGAGTGGGAGCCTTCCTGACCTCCTCAGGCAGACTGTTCCACAAAGTGGGGGCCACAACAGAGAAGGCACATGTATGGGCAGTTGTTGATTTTCCCCATTTGCAGGTTGGCACCTGCAGAAGACCCTGCTCCAATGAGCAAAGCAATTGTGGAAGAGCATTGAGGGAGAGGCAGACTCATAAATATGAGGGTCCAAGGCCATGAAGGGCTTTGTATATGATAGCTAATGCCTTAAATTGAGTCCGGTAACTAATGAGCAGCCATTGAAGTGCCTGCAGGATGGGAGTAATATGCATGCTCCATCTAGCTCCTGGTAAAAGCTGAGTTGCGGCATTCTGCACCAGCCATAGTTTCCGAGTTGATTTTGAAGGGAGACCAATATACAGTGCATTGCAGTAGTCTAGTCTATATGTTACAGTGGTGTGAATCCAAGTGGCCAGGTCAGCTGTATCAGGGTAAGGGGCCATTTTTTCTGGCTAGGCTGAGTTGGAAAAAAGCCTCTCTCTTTTTTTAGCAACTGCATTAACTTGCTTCTCTGGTAATAAAGCTGGTCCAGTATAAACCCAAGGCTCTCAACTGAGTCAGCAAGGGTCAGCTGAACTCCATCAAAAGTGGGGAGTGTCCTTTAAGATCTCCACCTTTCCCAACCAGCATTACCTCTGTCTTTTCAGGGTTTAGTTTCAGTTTGTTCACTCTTAGCCAATGTATCACAGTAGCCAGGCAGTTATTTAGGACCTTTACCGCATCACCAGAGGATTTGGATAAGTATATATAGAGCTGGGTATCATCTGCATATTGATGACATCCATCCCCAAAGGCTATGAATGATTTGTCCTAAGGGCTTTACATAGTGATTGAAAAGCAGTGGGGGCACACTTGGGAATAGGCTTGCCAATCTCCAGGTGGGACCTGATCTCCCAAAATTACAACTCATCTCCAGACTACAGAGGCCATTTCCCCTAAAAAAAATGGCTGCTTTGGGGGGTGGACAGTGTGGATGGGGTTCAGGGCTTCTGTTTCTCCTCCCTAGTGACCCCTGATTCCTTATCAGAGCTGCCTCATTATTGCAGCCCCAGTTGCAACAGTGGAGATCGCTCATGGACCTTTGTATCTGGACTGGACCCCTGAGGCAAAGTTGTGGGTGAAGACATGTTATTCATCTGTCCTTCCTACTTTGTTATTAGCTTGGCTGTTGTTTGTACAAAGTATGCTGTTTGTAAAAAGTCCAGCAAAGCTGTAGTTTTCTCTTGCCATACCTGAAAACCAACAAATTTTTGCTCCTTGCAGTGATGTTCCACCAGCATAGCAGTTGCCACCAGCATTACTATTGCTGGTGCAATAGTATATGCCACATTGATGTATATTCATTAAAGTGCAGTTACAGCATGTTCATTGAAATATTAATATCTTGCCTTTCTCCAAAGACTTTAGGCTGCTAGCAAAATGATAACAAGTAGAAATGACAATAAAACCGATATTCAGCATTCCAACAAGAACAATAAGCCAGCCTAAATACCACTGTAAAACAGCCATACAGCCTGTCCTCCCAAAACCACAAATACTTTCACATTCCAAAAATCTCTGTGCAAACCAAATGTCCTTATTTCCCTTCATCATATAAAACATTAGCATCGACATGTTATCTACTGTACTGGATCCTAAGCTTGAGAACACCAGCGGAGCAATTTGTTATATGTTAAGATGCAATGATATAAACGTATTGCACACTGGAGGTCACTCTTGTTACTCAGTGTCTATATTTTTGCAAAATATACAGACATATGGTTTTATATATATGTGTGTGTGTGTGTGCATATGTACGTTACATGACTTTCAGGAAAATGTCAACTATGTATTTAGAACTGAAAGGTTTAGTTAGTAGAGGTCATAAAGAAAAATGTTTGCAATCTAAATCCAGGTATCGATGCAAATAGCAAGCATTTGTACATATTGCTGTTTTAATATTAATTATTGTGTCAAGGATGCTTTCATTCTTTTGTAACAGTTGTGTATAGTTTCACCTGTATCAGTGTATGCTTCTTTCTGAATCTCTTCTACAATTTTCTAGAGCACTAATGACCGATTCAAAACTGCCGTGTTCTCCGTGTCAGTTTGACATGTTCATGACAGTTGCTTATGCTTCTTGTATGGACTACCGTGTTTTCCCGAAAATAAGACACTCTTATATTTATTTTTCCTCAAGAAGACACACTGGCTTATTTTTAGGGGATGTCTTATTTTTATTAAGTATGGTACAACAATCTACATTTATTCAAAGATAGTTAAGTCGTCTTCTTAACTAAACCTGCTCGATGGGAAACGAACCCTGCCGCAGTAGACACCTGAGCTGACGCCGCCAAGCCGAATCTGCCCGCCGAAAGCCGGGCGGCATTGCCCTGCACAGCACCGACTCTGGCGAAAGCAGCTTTGGGATCGCAGGCTACTTTCTCACAGACAGCCTGGAGAGTTTTCCCAGGTCCCCCTCGCCCATTTTACAGTCACACAGAACTGAACCTGCACGTATCTGGTCCCCCCACTTGCAACTTAATACTGACAGACAGAAATGCCCCCGGTTCTCCCCCCACCCCATACACAATTCCCCCCCTTTTAAACAGATGGTGAAGGGAAGCATCTGCAGACGGAGAAAAGCCGTTTTTACCTGATGAGGCAGTCCTCGCTCTTCTTCCTTTGGATCTCACCCAAACCACACTGGGTCAGGAAGGAGCAGAGGGAAGCTGCCCGATTCCTGCATTGTACTGATTTAAGGATCGCCACCAAGATCTGGCTTTGTTCCATCGTTGGCGAGCGCCCCGATCCTCCTCATAATCCCCACCTTCCCCCGACGATACGATTCTCTCCCGGAGGGCGGGTGGGCGAGCAAGAGGGGTCTTCCGGAACCTCTGTCCAGCCGGTCATTCAACCCAGACACACCAAGAGCGGAGGTGATTTCCAAAGCCTCTTTTGTTTGGGGGTGCGCAGGGAATCAAACCTCTCCCCACCCCCACCCCCCGCCAAAGATCCCGAATGGCGAAGAAGCTGAGTCAGTGCAAGGCATGGCCCGCAGACCCCGAGGTTCCCATCTCCCCAAAGTGCGAGCTGTTGGATTTCAACTGGGGGGCTGCGGCGGTAGCACGCAGCGTCGCCCACCTGGAACAGCACCTTACCGCTCTGCGCCGGTACGCTGCATAGCCACGCCTATCACCGTGTCTTATTTTCTGGGTATGGCTTATATTGCGCAAATGCTTAGAAATCCTGCTACGGCTTATTTTATGGGTATGTCTTATTTTGGGGGGAACACGGTATAACTTCAAACCAGTTTTGGCCTATTTTAAGATTTGCCAGCTATCACTTGGCAACTGAGTTCCCTCCCTTTAAGAGTTCTGTAGAAGAGTTAAAATTTAGCAGGCTTAGTTTTATAAAAAATAGTCTTTCATAGGTATGATTACCCATCAGCCGCCTTCTGGGATTTAGAACAAGCTACTGTAAACAGGGGATGAACAAACACACCATTGTTGGACCACAGTATGGGAAGCCAGGTTTTCTGATCGTCTCCCTGATCTTAAACTTTTAAAGGGTGCTATTCTGGGGTTGCAACGTAAATGCTGATATGAACAAAGACAAAAGTGACAAGAATAACGTAGCATGATATTTTTAGGTCTGCAGATTTCCTACATCTGTTTACATGATCCTGCAGGAAGTCCAACATGTGACATGAGATCTAAGGAACTGGTATAGTCTACTGATTAAGAACATGAGTTGGGAAGTCCCCGATATGAGATTACCCACTTCCATGTGGGGGCTGGAGATCTCCTGGGATTACAACTGAACCCCAGATGACAGTGATCAGAACACCAGATGACAGTTCCTCTGGAGAAAATGGCTGCTTTGGAGGGTGGACTCCATTGTGTTATACCCTGATGACGTCCCTCCTTTCGCCAAACCTCACCCTCCCTACTCCCCAAATCTCTAGGTATTTCCCAAGTGTGATTTGGCAACCCTACTGATTCAAATCTTATATCATTTGTGAACTTACTAGGTGGACTTAAATCAAGGTACTACCTCAGCAGACCTCTGTTTTCTGTATAGGAATAGTAATACTGGCCTTCCCCCTTCCTTACAGAGTTGTAAGGGCAACTGATACAGTGTGTGTACAGCCCTTTGAACACGGAACAATATGATTATTGTTTTGTTAATACTGTTCAAAAACTCCTGAACAGTCAGTTTGTAGCAAAAAAAGTATCCTTGAGATTATAGTTCATAGCGACATTGCTATTAACTAGTATCCATCTAGTAAAAGCTTCAAAATCAGTGCTTGAATGAAGCATTTTTAGTTCTAAACTGGCAGCATGGAAGGGAGACTGTAGGCAACATGTGGAGCAGAATAGAGCCTCGACAGTACAGGGCTATGGAGAGATCTGAGTAGGTTCTGGTAGTGAAGCAAGAGGACAAATAAAGATATGTGGACAATGTAAACAAATTACCAACGTGCTTTCACAACCTACATGTGGGCTGCTTCAGAGACAACCTGTCGTCCCCTCTCGTCCATGATAGACCATGATCAATGATACAGCTATGTTTAAGAAAGTGTTGTCCTTTGTCCCTACCAATTTGCTGTATATATTTCCTGTCCTAACTTACCTTGGTACTATCCCCATTCAGGGCCTGTCTTCTTTCATACTCATGCAACAGCTGACTACTTCTACAGCACTGGTTCCCAACCAGGGGTCCATGGACCCCCAGGGGACCGCGAGAACTAAATTAAGGTCCGCGAAACAAAGTTATAAACCCATAATAAATTAATATTTTAAATTAAAAGTTCTCTGTTATAAAATATATATATTCAAATATTATTCTAAGTTTAATGTTTAACTAACAGCTATGATTAAAGTTTATTTTCAAATTCTCGGAATTTTTATTTTGAACCTTGGGGTCCCTGCACCGAACAAAAAAGTCCTAGTGGTCCCTGGTCAAAAAAAGGTTGGGAACCACTGTTCTACAGAAACTTGGAGTTATCACACCAGTACTATAGTCTTTGCTGACTTCTGCACCCAGTTCCAATATCATTTCTGTCCTCTACTCACCCCCTAATCCCCCATTGTCAGGAAATCTCTGCTGTCATTCCCAGGCAGTGAGTCTGCTAAATATGTGTTGAGGTCCTACCTCACCATATTATATTCCTCTCCTTGGGTGAGGTATCAAATAACCTCCAACTTCTTACTGCTAAGTAATGGCTAAAGGTAGAAATGAGCCTATCAGGTTTTATAAGGAAAATACCTCTATAGTTTCACAACTAAAGGTTATTTTAAAAACAAGTTAGAAGTAGGTTGTAACTTCAAATACTTTGTACAAAAGCATAATTTCTAATATTACCTCCCTTGCATATTATTTCAGAAATTTAATATTAATTAGTTTCATTTGTTTCAATTTCCTTTTAATTTTTAATATATTTGATTCTAAAGTCAGTATATTTTATATTTTTTTCACATTACTTTTAAAACTTCATTATTTTTAACTAAATTATTTACTTCACTGCCTGATTAAACATTTACCATTAATATACAACCAATTTAATTTTCTGTGTTTAAAAATACTTGTGAGTGAGACAATTTATTCAAACCATTTTATAAATATCTTATTTAATAAAGAACAATCCAGGGCAAAGAGAGCAAATGTCTTTATCCATAAGCAACCAGATGAGAAATGAATTTTTATTCAGTCAAATCTTTTTAGTCAATGAAACAGCACTTTCATGCATCCTGCACTCAAGTGATAATTAATATAGTCTAATTCAGGACATGATGCTTGAATTGATGTACTGTCATCGATACCCCATGTTAGACTCAAACCTTGACAGGGGTTTAATACCCTGGAACAGGTCATCATATGATAATACTTCTTTTGCTTTTCAGTATTTGTCTTCAGCCAAGCAAAGTATTACAAGATGGGTTTAAAAAAAGGAAATAATTACAAATGAAGAATGACGCAGGCTGTGAATAGAACATATGTTAGGCTAGGCAGAGGCATCAGTGAATTATATCATTTCATGATGAAGCGGCACTGGGGCTGAACGGACCTATTTTAAACCTTGATGTATTTTATCTCTACTGTATTTGGACTGTCATCTTTGGAGAAAGACTTCGTGTAATTGAGAGTCAACTCCAATCTGCATGACTTGAGCATGAAGTGTAGACTAGATGAACAGTATTATGAAAGAAAGGGAAGCGTCTAATAAGGTATAAATGAGTTATAACCAGTTATAGCATAGACTTTCAACCATATCTTATAAAATATTCTTTTCAGAGATTTTAATTTCAAAACTGTTGTGCATGATACAAACTTTTAAAACTGTATCAGTTGTAATACTGTATTTTTGTTTCACATTGCTATTATTTGTATTTACTTCCTTAGGGATACATTGTTTTTTATTTTTTAATTGAATTTTAAAACATGAGGTTGTGTAGTACAGAAGTCCCTTACTAGGACTCTAGCAAGAAGACTGAAAAGTTTTACATTGCAAACTGCTATGAAGACTCTTTCAGCCAGGTACAGAGAGTAATATTTAAAAAATATATGAACATAATTAATAATTATCAACTCAATAGTTTTGCAGCCACTTGAAGGTTTGGAACATAATTTTTATTAGAATTATACAATGAAAGAAGACAGTCATATCTGAGAGTTATATGTGACCTCTTTCTGTTCTTTTGGGACAAAAAATTGCATGCGCAGAAATCGGACATGATTAGTTCTCCTGCCCATTTATTTATTTATTTGGTGATTATGTGATGTATAGCCTGCCCTTCCCAGCCGAAGCCGGCTCAGGGTGGGTAACAACATATAAAAGCATTAATACATCAGTAATAAAAATCTAAATTTAGAACAATAAACTCCCAATTAAAACTTAAAAATACAAAATTACAGATGGCGCCTAACCACCACTCGTATTCTTGGATATTTGCAGCAGGTTACCCCTCCGTTGACTTTAATAATATAACAGGAGGGGGGATAATAGGGAGGCCAGCAGATAATATTTGCGGCTGTTCTCAGCCATAGGCCTGGAGGAATAGTTCTGTCTTGCAGGCCCTGCGGAACTCTTTAAGGTCCCTCAGGGTCCTGATGTCACCAGGCAGAGCATTCTACCATGCCGGTGCCAGGGCCAAAAAGGACAGCTGCACACTCTTAGGGTCAGGGACAACCAGTAATTTGTTGTCAGATGACCATAGAGATCTTCGGGGGGGTATATCAGGAGAGGTGGTCCCGAAGATACAAAGGTCCCAGGCCATGTAAGGCTTTAAAGGTCAAAACCAGCACCTTGAACCTGATCCGATACTCCTGCTGGATCCAGTGCAGTTGGCAGAGCACTGTGAGGAGTTTCACCGTGCATTCTGTACCAGCTGGAGCCACCGAATCAGTCTCGAGGGCAGCCCTACATAGAGCAAGTTACAGTCTAGCCTAGAGGTAACTGTCGCATGGATCACCATGGGTAGGTCAGGGTGGGAGAGATAGGTCACCAGCTGCCGGGCCCGGCGTAGCTGGAGAAAAGCCACCTTGACCACGGCTGCGACCTGGGCCTCCATAGACGAGGCATCCAGGATCACACCCAGACTCTTGACAGCAGGTGCAGATGTCAGTTGCACACCGTCAAGAGCTGGGAGCCGGCACCCCGACCCCAAGCTGCCCCGGCCTAGCCACAGGACCTCCGTCTTCGCTGGATTCAGCTTCAGCTGGATTTTTCTCTGTATGCACTGCTCTCAGATTCACTGTCATACATTATAACTTTTCAAATATGAAAACAGAGTCGCTCCTGAGCAAGAGCACCTGTTTGAGGCTAAGGATAAATTTTGGCTGGAATGGAGATGTGTTTTGGAAGAGAATACTGGGTCAGAGGTGGGGCCCATACATTCCAGATTACAAATGTGTCTTGGTCAAAATGCAGAGAGCTCCTAATGTATATAAAGATCAGGTATCTCCAAATGACAAAAGCAAGGGCAAGACAAGTTAAACACTATATCTGTTGTATGCTTCCACAAGCATCTCTTAGACAATATTCTAGAGATAATTTGTCCCAATTCATAACTATGAAACACCAAAGCATTGCAACAGGTGACTAAACTAAGGTTATTCAGTTAATCTCTGCTAGAGAATTCTCACATAAGAATCAGCAGCTCTTCACACATTTTTGCCCATTTCAGATACCCAAGATGCCCTCAGTGGGTACAGGACATATCAATATACTTGAAACCTGTATTGGCTGGTCAGACCACACCTATTTCTTCCCATTCTGTTGTTCTGTGTACCTGAGCATGTATACACACAATGTAATATTGATGCAATTTTTTAAAAAAAATCTAAGTCATGGTGAGATGCAATCTTGAGGTTATCATCTGTGTCAGAGGAGAAAAACATTGATGGCTAAATATGATCAGTTGGTACAAAGTACTTGATTATAGCTCTTATTTAGAAAGCATATTTTCACTTAATTAAATAATGATATTGTGTGTGTGTAAGTACATATAAACAGCACAGAATTAAGTTCTGTTTTTTCAAAAGAGTATGCAGAAACAGAATATAATTGTTTTATGTGTTTTATATCAGGTTCCCCCCCCCCCCGAGAAAAACAAACTTGGTGCTCCACAAAACATCTCCTAGTGCTCCGTGAAGCAATCGGAAAGAAAAACACTACTGTCATTCAGTTTAATATATAAGTGCTAGGTGAAAATTAGTGCTCCGTGACTAATTTCTCTCCTGAAAAGTGCTCCATGACTCAAAATAGGTGAACTGATCTCTATCGGAGCTCTCCAGCCACCTCCTGGAGGTTGGCAACCCTCCTGCCAACTAACATGGGAAATGGGTGTCTTGTTATGACACAATTCTCATTATGAGAAGACGAGTCACTGGAAAAGACAATAATGCTAGGAAAAGTTGAAGGCAGCAGGAAAAAAGGAAGGCCCAACATGAGATGTATAGACTCTAAAAAGGAAACCATAGTCCTCAGTCTGCAAGGCCTGAACAATGATGTTAATAATAGGACAATTTGGAGAACAATAATTCATAGGGTCGCTATAAGTCAGAAGTGATTTGACAGCATTTAACACAAACACATGACACAAGTTCTATAGGACGTGTAACAAAGCAGGCTCCCCAAAGTGTGATAAATCTTTGTGAGAAATTTGAAGTTCCTCAATAAAGTTAACTTGAACCCATCATCTCTAAGCATCATTGAATTGTCTTGAATGTATAGTTTAACAATGTCTCATGTACAAACACTGGGGAAAGCATCCAGATCTAGGTGTTTATGAGGTGTGCATAAAACAAACATTACTTTCAAATATTCTCTATTCAACTACTGATATTAAAAAACTGAAGAAATAAACTCATGAGGCTTCAGCTGATGTTTAGGACTTCGATTTTCCAAAGTTCCACTGCTTTAAAATTCAACAGTACTTCTGTTAGGAGTGTCGTTGGAGTACTGACAGTGGATCTTTTCTAGAAGCACTTTTGAAATGATTAATACACAGCTGTCAGATAGTAAGCTCCAGCAAACAAACAAACAAGAACCCTCTCTCTTGAGTACTGTTATCTTCATTTTAGTTCTCCAACCAGATATGTATTGTGCTGGTCAGGCCCTCCAATTTCTCCATTTTTATCTTACGACAATGAAAATTTTAACAAGTCTTTTTTGTAGCTTCAGAAAGAAGGGGGAAAGCTTCATTAACGTTGAAGGTATGCAAAAAGCTGCTATGGGATGGAGAAAGTAAGGAAAAACCATGAGTTCCTTCTGCCCTTGCAACCAGCCAGTCGTCACTGGTTTTGGCTCATCTCGTTTTTGTTACTGTCAGTGATGAGTCTTTTATTTCAATTATGACATTATATGACATTTTTATAACATCCTAATGCCATTTTTATGTTCATTGCTACATTTATGCACTTAATATTTCATGTCATTTTAATACCATTTATGTAGTATTTACATGAAATTAATGCAAAATGACATTAAAATGCATTTTAATGGTGAAAATTCAATGAAAGTAAAGAGAAACTAGTGTGAAATAAAAACTTACTGGTTCATTTCTCACAACTGAAAAAAGGATATGGGGATCAAACCAAAACAAATTTTGAAATTTGGTCTTATTCATAGTTAGAAATGATTTATGAAAGGGATTGGCAATGAAATAGCAAATATAATGCCATTATAGAACTTTGTGAGAAAGCCACATTCAGAATATGCAGTCAGTATGTGCCATCTTGTATGCCAGCAAAATTGAACTATATAAGAAGCAGGGTGTTTTCTAACCTTAGAAATATGGAACATTCTCTTTCAGGAAGTTCCTTTGGCTGCCTCACTATTCTCTTTATGAAGACTAAAATTGTCTTCTTAAGAATGCCTTTGGGGATTTTTTTTTTAATTTTCTGTTTTTATTTTACTGTGTTGTAATGTTGCATATTTAATTGTATTGATTGTTTTTAATTTTTAAAGTGCTTTGTGAATTTCATGTTGAAAATTTTAATGAGTTAATTACCAGTTTTAATTACCCCATATCAAAAAGCATATCACACAGCTGGTAAAGTTATAGAAAGGACACCTTCCCTGTGAGGAAAGACTGGGACATATATGGTAGCCTCCAAAACCCATAGTATGTACATGAAATAATGACTGAAATCGAGAGATCCCAGAAATGTTTGAATGTGGTCTCTCTCATGGTGTTTGATGGGATCCTGTGTTCAAATAACCATAAGGTTTCTTTACCCCCCCTCCCCATCAAAATGCTGAAAAGCATACTTTTAAAAGAATTTCACCATACTATGGGCTAGAGCTTTTGGTTTGTTTCATTGTTGCAAAAGCTGTGCTTTTCGTGGACTTTCGGACCCTTGGGATTACCAAACTGGAACTTTAAGATATTTTTCTCTAGTCTCTGTCGCATCTGCAAACAGGTGAAGCAGTTTTTCTTCACTTTGAGTGTTGCCCATCAAAAAACTGCAGACATTTCATAAGGGCAAAACTCCAGAATTAAAGAGAAAATTAATTCCTATCAGGATGGAGCTGATTGAGGTTATCCATTCATCCCTAATTCAGTGGAAGCAAAGGTTATGTGCCCATGATTTAGTTCAAAACCCCAATCTTTGGCACTGATGTGCTTGGGAGCTTGATTCTGTTCTGTACTAAGCACTATGGGTTGGGGTCAGGGCTCTCAGCATAGTGCATCAACACACTATATTTATTTATTAGATTTATACCCTGCACTCCCAGGCACTGCTGGGCTCAGGGCAGCTTCCACCATAATAAATACAGTATACAATATATATAACATCAACATAAAAATATACAACTGAGAACTTTAAAACTATAAACCCAATTTAAAACACAGATGGTGCCCCAACTCAATCACTGGAACCTATAAATAAATGTCCTCAATAATGAGGCTGGCCTAAGATGGAAACCAAGAAGGCCAATAGTCTCTGAGAGACCCACACATCTTTTTATGACATCCCTGTGCTTATTCAGAGTCTTTTCAAAACCAGAATTGTGTCAAGATATGATCAGTCTTTTTAATACATAAAGGTCATTCTGTGTAGCTATGCATCTTTTTTACTGTAAAAAAATCGTATATGGTACGTAATTATTCATGTTTCATTTTCCAGTGGAATACAGCAACCTCTTTCCCTTTTGTTCTGATTATAACAGGACTCCCTTTCCAGATTCCAGCATCATAGAGCAGCTGGTCACAGTTACTGACCGTCTGTACCAGTATTCTAATCTTTTTAGAATTAAAATTAATTTTGCTCATCTTGGCATGTAAAGAACTTGAATGTGCCCCTTACCTCATTACCTGATATTTTACAGCGGCACCAAAAGCAGGGCATGTTGTGGGGCAGTTTGTTTGGAAATCAAAATAGAAACATTGGAGGCATTCGCCTCCATGGGACTGCACTGAGGCAGCCCTTACATTCTCTAAATATGATAACAAGTAGTCCTTGCTTTCTGTCTGCCAGTGGCTTCTCCTCTGCTGACAAGTACCACACAGTGCTCAGTGAATATTCTGGCTTGCAGATTTTCTTAGACAGGGAAGAGCAGAGGATCTTTTTGTATATATCAAAAATCCACATCAGGTGTACACCACTAATTGGCAACCTTGTCGGCAGTTCTCCGCACAGGGTTGAAATGGGCCTGGAGACTAAAATCCTCCCTCACCATGAGAGGGAAACCCATGGGGCTAAGAAGACAAAGGCAGAATAATAGGGCAATGTGGGTGAATCTTATATTTATGATTGAATGTACAGAATTGTAGTAAACTAGAAAGGTACAGCTTCAGGAATCTGAATACTCAGGAACTGTAGGTATAGAATGAACAGACCCTATGTATAGATTTCCCCCCTCCCAAGACTAAAGAAATATATTGTAAGTAATGAATTATGTATTTACCTGTTCTGAAACAATTCAAGGAAATAAAGACACTTGCCACAAATTCTGGCTTTAGTAGAGCTTAAGGTGATAGATACAGGGAACATGATGGACTTAGCATCTTCCTGAATTATAGAACAGTGTGTGTCCTTTTTGTTCTTCTGTATCAAGTATGGTAACTCTATGGGTGCCCTATTTACTTCTGGCTGATCTTAGGGCCAGTTTCAGCAGCAAAGGATTGTCAAAAAAGATAGTATAACAGACTCACACCCCTTTTTTTAGAAAATAGTACAGGCTGTTCTGCAAATCTGAATGTAAATCCTATATCTAATTCTGTGCATATCATAAATCTTGTTCAACAAATAATTCCAAAGACATATCTTTATATAATTTTTGCCATGTCAACAGACATCCTAAAGCTACCCACAGCCAGAGATGGAACTCACGATACCTGATTCCCAAATTCCCTACCACATTTACAGAAAAGAGATTACTCCAAGGTCTTCCAGGTAGCACTCCCTATATTTTATCCTGACAGATATTCCTCCAGTTTTTCTTTTGATTTTCCAGAAATGTCCAGATTATTTCTTACTCTAAAAAAATATATGTTTTATATGGTTTAGTGCTTTTTGAATGTGTAGGTTTTCCATGATGCTTTGGTAAGTGATTGTTCTTTAGCTCACAACCTTTTCTAAAACTGAAGGCCTTAGGCACCCCAGTGCAGCCCCAATGTCACCACTAGCCACGTGGGGCCAGGCAAAGAATAGTGCAACATTCTACTTAGTGGAAAGGCACAGGAAAGGCTCCTGGTTCAATCCCCACATGGGGCGAGGCAAGAGGCAGGCAAAAGAGCTGGCATTTTGCCTTGCAAACAGCAAAGGGGGGAACGGAATGGCCCAGCTGATGGGCTTCCCGAGCATCCATTATTTTGGCTGAGACAGTTCTTCACAATCCCGCTGTGCCATGCCCTTGCACCACATCCACCCTGAGCCCCCTGCACACCTGCACCGTATACCTGCATGGCTTACCAAATGTGAGCAGTGCTGTGGGGGAGTGTGAGGCCCAGAGACCTAGAGCAGAAGCATCTCCCCTTGGACCACCCCCAAACTGTCCCCATGCAAACTGCACAAAGCAGGTATACGAGTGGGAAGGGGGCCAGCAATGCAAAGGTGTGGCCATATCTGTCTGCTGCAGCTGTTTGCAACATCCCAGAATAAGATTGCAGTGAAACCTTTTTAAAAACCTACAGACAGAAATGCACTTTTACACTTTTCATCTTTTCATCTTTCACCTTAGGAAAAATTTACCTTACAGCCAACTCCTTCGACTTAAAAGGAATGCAACAACAGAGAGAGATTATGAGTCACCTAAGAAGATCATTCAAAACGAGAGGATGCCCTGATATAGTGGTACAGGAAGCTAAAGAGAAAGTAGCTATGTGTAATAGAACTTCTCTAGTCAGTGGCAAGACTGGGGATAGAGAGAACACCCAGAAGGAGAAGATTATTTCCCCTCTTCAATACAATCATTTATCTTATGACATACAAAGGGTTATGCAACATCCTTAAGGCACCACTGGACTTGTGTTGTTATATTTCATAGCTAAACAAAACAGAAGTCTCACTGCCTCGGATGTGTGAAGGGGAGATCATTCCAGGAATCCCTATGGAGAATTCATAGAAGGGGGGGAGTTGGGGCAGAGAGTGGTGTGTTGTATGGTGGGGGGAAGGTACTGGTTAGCAAGTTTCATTTGCTCAATGACAAACAGAGACAGAATTATAGATCATTCCAGGCTTTATTGAACATCAGCAGGGAAATAGTAATGAGGTACCCAGTAAAGCCGCTGTGTTTTTGTAAACTACTCCCAAAAGCCATGGGGAGATGGCGCAAGCCTTCCCCATTACAGCATGCCTGACAGTGGGATGGACTAACTAGAGGAATGGCTGCCTGAATTGGGATGCTGCATGAGTTGGAATGGAACCAATGAGATGGCAGCCCATGGCAGAATCCATACTGCTCACTGCAGCCAGCCCACAGTACTGCCATCCTTCTTGTTGAATCACCTTCTGCACAGATACTGAACAGAGACATGTATGATGATAATGAATGACACAGTGGTCCTGACCACTGCAGCCATGCTACTGGAGCCCCATTGAAGTGGGTCTCCATTTGCCAGGATACCTGTTAAGGTACATGCCACAGCCGTCCTAGTGATATTTACTCATCCACTATATGGGTTGCTCTTCAATTGCATAATTCTTCTCCCCCACCCACCCCAAAAATTGGTAAGTGTGTCAGTTTTCCAAGCCAGCCAGGCAGCGGAAGAGGTTTCCCTGACTTCGAATTTAATTCCCCCAAATTGGTTGCTGTTCTGGGCGAGTGTCCTGAACCCATGTTAGAGAGTCCACACATGTCTAAGAATATATGTGAAAGGGAGCACATGTGATAATGCTGTGGAAGCTCACTGGGTAACCTTGGCCAGTCACTGTTTATCAGCATCACCTACCTCACATATTTTTGTCAGGATAAAATAGAGGAAAGAATGCTGTTGTAAGCCAATCTGGGTCCCCATCAGGGAGAAAGTCGGGGTATTAATTTCTAAATAAGTATAGAATAGCAATTTACAAACCCACCTACGGCCATATCTTCCCTCCTCAAAAAGAGTTTCCCCTTAAACCCCTCCACTTTATATAGTACAGTGTTTCCCCAAAAATAAGACACTGTCTTATATTTATTTTTCCTCAAGAAGATACACTATGGCTTATTTTCAGGGGATGTCTTATTTTTATTAAGTATGGTACTGGGGGAGAGAGCTTGTAAGCGGCCCCACCTGGGCTCGTGCTCCGCCCTGTCCCGGGGTAGTCGTCGGGAGAGAGGACCTCAGACCATTCCGAGGGGAAATCGGAACTGTCCTCCCTCTCGGCTCCCGTTCTCCCCTTACCACCCCCTTCCGGTCCCGCCCCCAGAGTCCATATAAGGGTGGGAAAGGCTTGCAGCAGCCTTCTCCCCCTCCTTCCGGACACATGGGTCCCGTGTTCCCCACCACAGCCCTGGGCGCGCTGGTTGCCGGGCCTTTGAAGCGGCCATGGGATACTGCATCTGCTCAGCTGGGCTCCTCCTGGTCTTCGCGGGCCTTTGAAGCGGCCGCAGGAGACCGCCTCTGCTCAGCTGGGCTCCTCCCGGTCTTCAAGCCGTCCTGTCGGGACCATGTCTTATATTCGGGGTATGGCTTATATTGCGCAAATGCTTTGAAATGCTGCTACGGCTTTTTTTATGGGTATGTCTTATTTTCGGGGAAACACGGTAGGAGGAAGTGAGTGTCCTGGCATGATCACTTATTTCTTTCCAAACTTTTTTCTTTCTGAGAAAAAAGAGATGAAGGCTATTGCAGGTGTTAATCTACAGGAATTTCATGAATCAGCTAGATAGAAAGGGGATGGTGGGAGACTGATTATCTTACTTATGAGGGCTCTGAAGAGGGTTGCCAACCTCCAGGTGGGACCTGGAGATCTCCTGGAATTTCAACAGATCTGTCCCTCTGGAGAAAATGGCTACTTTGGAGGGTGTACACTGTGGCATTTTATCTGGCTGAGGCCCCTCTCCTCCCCAACTCCACCTTCTTCAGATGCCACTGCAAAATCTCCAGGAATTTTCCAATCTAGAGCTGGCACCCTAGCTATCAATCTTGCCATTTTCAGGCTTTCTTTATGTGCCTTGGCTGGGGAGGATGGAGATTGAGAATGAGTTTCATATGCAGAGAGGAGATATATTTTGTGACGTAGATAAGCCTGAGACCTAAAGGCCTTAACAGTCACCCAGCATCCTGAATTATACTTGTAATGAGCTTGAAGAATGACTGCCACTCAGGCTAGGCAGAACTGGCTACATAGGCCAGAGTGCAAACAGTAGAAGACAAGTTCATGTAGTTATGTGTGTGTTAGGACTACAGACTCGTATAAGACCAAGCATAACTAAATGGAAATGGTTGATTCAGTTCTTATGGAAAAGTGGCTGTCCAAATTAATTTTCTACATGGTTTGGCTTCTACATATCTGACCCTGCACTTACGTTTGATAGGAGAGAATTTATTTAGATACTGGTGTGGTTATATTTTCTGAGTTGTTGGAGCTGGGCCTTTAATACTGGCCCCACCAGCCTACAATATGTTGTCTAGGAAATTACACCTCCATCCTAGTCTTTTTGATCTGCAAGTTCTTAGGTGGTCTTAGTTTGAACTGAGTGTGTATTGGTGTTTACTATTTTAAAGTGTAGGATGCCACTTATGGCTTTCCCTTCTCCTTTCTAACTGGCCCAAGCTGATGGCCAGGCTATGGCCAGGCTATAGGAGGCAGTGGTGGTAGTAGTGGGCAGTTCAGATTTGGTCTTGGAAAAAGAACTTGGGTTGAAGAGAACTTAAGAACATAAGGAAGGCCCTGCTGGATCAGGCCAAGGCCCATCAAGCCCAGCAGTCTGTTCACACAGCGGCCAACCAGGTGGTAATGCAGAAGGAGACATCACGAGCAGTGGCAGGCTCTAAAACAGTGCACCAGGAAACAAGCACACTATTTAGAATCTCTGGTGGTTTCTCCTTGACATGTGTGCTAATTGCAGCTGCAGTAGCACAGACCACACTTGAGCTAGGATGAAAAGAACAATGCCTGTTGTTGACAGACTACAGAAAGGTAACTCAGGGGAAGGTTCAGTTCCTTTAGATGTCAAAATTGACCCTCTCTTCTACCTTATATGTGAATAGGGTAGGTATGTGAATTTAGCTTCACCCGTTTGGTTTGTCCCTAAGTGTATAGGTTGGAGTTCCCAGAACAATAAACATGAGGGGGAGTAGCCCATCAATAGAATCTCCAATAGAATCCCATTTTAGATGTCAAACCTGGCTATAAAACAACCAAACCAATTACTTTTATTACATGTTTTTCAAGGGAAGAAGTACCTTCTTAAGTACCTCACTGAACAGATTAAATAACTTGAATATAAGCTTTGGGGACTACTACTGTAAAAACAATAGCTATTTTTTCCTTTTTTGACTGAGAGATTAGAACTTGCATTCACAATAAGAAAAAGTTGTTATTTTATGAAACATTTAGTAGAATATGTTCATTCTGCCTTCTTTCAGATTCATACTCTTTTCTCTAGATGTGGTTTATCAGCATGTCCATAATAACTATAAACCATAATTTATTTTTTTCTGTTTCCAGTGTTTGTGTAAATTAGGCTAACTGCAACTGCCGTGTGGAAAGTTCTTTTTGCTCCCAGTATCATAAATACCCATAATTTTGATCGACCAGAACTCAAATTTTTACTGTCATATTGTCCCAGAGATTAATTACCATAATTGGGAATTACATTCTTCTAGACCAAAATGAATTTAAAACATGGTTTTGTCTTAAAGACAGATTGGTTAAAATGGCCACCAGAAATTTATATCTGGGTTCCCAGTACGGAGGACAACATAGCATATATTGAGGAAGATCCTCAACCTCTAACATATCACAAACACAAATATGCCAAGTGACCTGTTCACAAGAGTGACGTCCTATTAACATGGCAGATCACATGGTTTGAAAGTGAATGGCTGTAAGGCTAGTCTTAGGTTGTTAAACATGATGTTAGACAAGTAACAGGCTCCGATGTGGTCTACTTTGAGCCGTTTATATCAGGGAGAGAATTTGGAGCCTAGTATTGTAAGGCAATGGCAAACCACCTCTGAACGTCTCTTGCTTTGAAAACCCTATGGGGTCACCATAAGTCAGCTGCTACTTATACTTTCCACCACCACCATTGTAAGTTTATCCATCAAGGCATCAAAGTGTATACCCATTCATGGAGGCTGGAGCTAACATAGGGGAACCCCCGGGTGTCAACTAGAAAAGAGTATTGATTAAGAATGCTACTATATCTAGTGACCCAGGTACTATTATTCTGGATAAGGGTGAAACATTGTCTTGAGGGATGGAAGGCTGGGGCTTTCTTCTGCTTATACCAAAAATTAATTAAAGCAACATGTGTTCAAGCCCTTACTGAAGGGAGGCCAAGTTTAGTCCCCATCAAGGCAGCTGGGGTGCTCTTAGGCAGAACTAGATAAAAAAAAAACTGAATAGACTCCAGGTTGTTGATTAATTCATCATTAATTCTTTATTGTTTGTCTCTCATACAAAATTATTATAAAATGTCTGTATAAATATCAGTGTGTAGAAAAATAAAAGCTTTTTTAAAATCATCTTAAACTTTATCTTCTAATTAAATTAAAAGACACATCTTAGGATCCAAAATTTTTAAAATTTCATCTACCATTTTTTCCCAGATAGTCCTGGACTTTTAAATTAGCAACAATGCAGAAAGTCTGTCTTTACTTTCCGACGCTTCCAAAAACATTAGTTATATTGCAAAGTTCACTGTACAAGCTCCGAAGTAGCTTAAAGTGCTGATAAGTGAAATACCATATTTTTGAAGATGTTGCGGTTGCCACTTTTGAAATTGACATGGATAATACAAATGCCTATCTGTCTAGACACTTTTGAAAGGTTCTTGTTACATTGGCTTGCTAACCATACAAGTTACAACAGTAATATTTGTTAGCGTTTTTTTGTCTTCTTTTTATGACAGTGCCATTCCTCCGAGACTCAAAGTTTGAAATCTATATGTTAGCGAAGATATTTCATGCTTTCCTGGTATGCATCCAGAGCAGTATCATGCAATGAAGGTTTTATAGTCAATGTGCAGCGCAGCAGATGTCATTCCATTTGCCTAAGTCCTGCTGACATTTGGAGATGTGGATTAATTGAGCTACAGAATGAAATTTAATTAAAATTAAATACAGACTTGGCCATTGTATCTGTTCATTTCCAGCACTCTAGTGTGTACATTTGCAGTCAGTGCCATAGTTAATTTGTTTAATCAGGATGCTGTGCGGGAGAAGCTGCACTTCGTTTTAAGATGAGAGACTGAAACTATGGCAGGTGCCAAGTAGAGCAGTATCATCACAATTTCTGTGAAAGGTGATCCTGGTATGTCTCTTGGAACCACTTGGAAGGTGTGAGATACTCATTTTCTGCCACAGTGGAGTGAAAGGCTACATAAATCAGGAAAGTTTTTAGAAGACTGTGAATGTTCTTTTTAGAAAGAATGTGCTCGTGAGTACCTTACACTTGATGATGTGAGGCATGGACTTGTAGAATCTCTTGTGAGGGTGCTAGAACCCAACCTCATCCCCAAGCAGGTTAGCAGCTGTGATACATCCACACTGTTTATCCACACTCCCTTTGGTAATGTCATTATGAAACTCTGCCAAGGACTGAAAATGTTCCTTTCTTCCCACTTATGTGGTATTCTGTGGGCCTTTGAACCCATAACGCTATCTGATGTTGTTTAGAATAGTTTAGACTGTTTTATAGTAATGAGGACAGCCTTGAGGGCACAGTTAGACATAAAGGTGGAATATAATTGAAAAACAAAAACAAGAGCTATGGGGGCCAACATGTATGTGCAATGGCCATAACTAAATGTAAGCAGTAAACAGGTTGAAGGTATCCAGCCAGAAATTAGATTATACTTTAGTTACTATGCACTGTTGCAGCTAAAGTGATACAGAGGATCATGTAATAAAGCATATGCAGAGAAACAGTGCAGTAATTTAAGCAGAATTATGTTTAACCTTTCTGTTGATAGGTTAACTAACCACCTTGAGGCTGATTTATGAATGGGAAAGAAACCCAGAGGGTAATATCTAAAAGTCAGCATTTGTCTATAAGAAATCAGTATAGTTTTACTATTTGTAGTGTGAACATGAGTTCATTAAGATATATGCAGTGAATATAAAATTCCTAGGCTAGACAAGGTATTCACAGGACAAAAATGCATTTTGTTCATAACGATCTGGCTGCTTGACTTCTGAAGAAAAAGAAAGGGGAAACAATTTATTTAGATTTACAAATTTCACATTTACAAATGTTAAAAAGTACTAGTTATGTAAGTGAAACTATTTTAAGCATATATTAAGATTCGGTATATTACTTATGCTGTAATGTCATGACTTTTTAAAAAGTGTTATTTTTATTACAGGGTGATAGCAAAAAATGTCTGTGTTGAATGTTGGTAGAGGATAATATAATGTTAGAGCAACAAATGTTTCATTCTTTGTCCAATTATAAATTGATAATTAGACTATTTTATATCATTCCCCTTTTGTCTCATGTAGAGTCTGAAATGTCTGACATTTGCTCCAGAAATTGCTCTGTGGGGTTCTCTGCTGCACATAAGTTAAATCTGCCCCAAGATTACTTAATTACTCAAAAAAATTATGCTGTCATTGAGCTGATGTTGGAAATTAATATTCTAGTAGATGCAACATATGCTTATCACTCCACAAACTTTCTTCTGTCGACTTTCCCCCCCACACGCAATTATTACCAGTCAAGGCCCTTTTTTCATGAGGCACAAGCAGACAAGGCATCTGATTTCATGAGATAGTCATATATAATGTAACTTGAAAAAGGCATAAGTATCATGTATAAAACAAATTCTGGGAGAGTTCCTAGAAAGCATCTTTATTTTGATTTAGGTCTATGGTTTTGATTACAAGATATTAGATACTCCTTGAAGTTGTTCTGCAACGTATTTTTTGCTGCAGGCCAACATAAATTCAGATGCCTACCATGTAAATTTTTCAGTATCCCGGCAGTCATGGCAGCTGAAGTTACCATTGAAGTGCTGTTTTTGCAAATACCAGGGTAATTTCTCATATCTTCGATTTTACCCAGCTCTTGGTAGGTTTTAACCTGGTCCCATCACTTACTGGTTTGGCTTTCACATCTCTCTCAGTTCACTTAGAAGCAAGATAGATTTGAAATCAATTGGACTTACTTGATTTTCACACAAGTTACTATTGGAAGGGGGTGTTTACACTGCTGCGTTTGATTGATATGTTTTTCTTTAGTCTGTAAAAATACCTAAAATAAAAAAATTATATATTTTCAAACAAATGAACATAAGCAGCTGCAGTTAACAAACCAACGGAGTTCTTGCAGGGAATATTCAGTATGTGTGTGGGGGTAAGATTTTCTGATTTAGAGTCACTCAGAAAATTGTGTGTGTGTTTTAGGTTCTGGTCTGATTCAGATGTCATAGCCCATTAATTCACGATCCTAATTGACACATATACACAAGTTCTGTCAACTTTTTAAAAAAAGATAGCCACAGCCTTATTCCTAGTTTGGTTGAGTGAAGTTGGGAAATCAAAGAGAGGCCTTGTGAGGTCTGGCAGAAAAAAAATCTCAGTCACCTTGACACTTGTGTGGTATTGTGCAGTTGACTCTCTATTCTTTCAATCTGTCTTGTCTTGTTTCTTGCCTGTCATTTATATGCCGGACTTGCTATAGAGAGCTGATTGATGTTAGCCAAAGCAAGCATTAGTACAGGGATACTAGCTTGGTAGGATTAAGCTGGGTATTCTGTCTAGTTTGATAACACCCACATATTGCAGATGAAGACAGCATGCTACTGAAGTTTATGTGGCATAGAACAAACCAAAGAGGTAAAGTATTTTTCAGTCTGTTTCTAGCTGCCATCATTCAAAAAACGTAGGAATGGGACCAGAATTAAAACAAATTAAAATAATATTGCAGTTAGAAATGTAAAGTTTACTACAGCCCTACTGTCGTCTAGCTTAATTCTATTTGCACATATACGGATCTGTGTGCCTGGGTTTGTTAATTTTTTTTGCTTCCCTTATCTGCCCTTCCTTTATTTTATAAAACACCTTTTAAATATCCAAACCATTTGTTCCCAAACTTTTTTTGGGCCACCGCTCCCTTGGTTCCATAAACTCATCCTCAGTGCCCCCTATCCCACCCTATAAAAAGCATTATTCAGAATAGTGGTTTGCATGACCCAGTATGGAAGATAATACAAATAAAATACAAACATTTATGCAAAATCCAATTAAACCTTTTTAGTTTAATTTATTCAAAAACTGGTGAATTTGATTCAGTGATACCAGGTTTTCAAAGTCTGACAGTCATTTAGCAAGTATCTTAGATACCACATTTAGTAACTACTTCACTGTTCAGTAAATTCTTAATGTGATGGATGGACTTGATGAAGTGATATCAGTTTCCCAATGTCTGGTTTAAAGTCACTTAGCGGGAGTCTTAAATTATCACGTTTAGTAATCTGAAGTCTTATTTGATGAAACGTGGTTTTAGTGTGGTCATCTAACTTCTCTCCAACCAAAGAAATCAACTCCAGATTACTAAACATGGTGATTTAAGACTCCTGCTAAGACTCCAGATTTTAATTCAATTTATATTATTAGTTACAACAATAATTTGAATGTTTATTGTATACTGAAGATACCGTAAATGATGCTGGTTAAAGAGATGAAATGTTGATAGCTTTTGATACCTTACCTACCTACCTTACAGCCCTTTAGGTGCCAAGTCAAAACATTTTTTTAACTAGGATGTTAACCAAAGAGCGTGTTAATGACTGATCATTTTTATGTTGTTGTTTTTTGTTATATTATTGATTTAGTTTTAAACTTTGAGTGTTACCTTGAGCTGGAGAGGTGACATACATTTTCGAGATAAATGAATATATAATGTTGTGATAGAATCCTGAGGAAGTAGAATGGACCATTTCAAACTTTGGCTGAAGGATTACATTGCTAATGCTTGCTATGTGAAACATAGAAGAATGGCACAGCAGGCACAGAACTAGGTTTAACACTTATCCTTGATGTGCTAGCTTTCTGCTTGCATAGAGTTATAAATGTCAGACAACATTTAAAACTGACCTATCTCTACTCTTAATGGACCTCTCTCTACTCTTAATCCCTGCTACCTTATGCTTCTGCATTGTGTCTATCTGACCACAGGTAGTGTAATCAAAAAATAGTTCCTGACTAATCTTTAGTTTTCAGCCATGTTTAGAAGGAATTAGTATTTGATAGCACACTAAGACCAATAATTTGGAAGTGATATGTCAAAATTATCACTATAAGGAGCCCAAAGGCTATTACAAGCCTGTGGAAATGCCTGGCTGGTAGTGTAATGTTCTTCTGATGTTTGACATATGGTACTGGGTCATCATTACTTTTGTCATTAGCTTATTTTTTGAGAAAATGATGTATCTGGGATGGATCCTCACTCTCTATTCTTACCATGCTGGAAGTAAAATATGACTCAGCTTAACATTACATGGCTAAGGCCTAGAGGCTCCAAGTTGAAACCATATTGCCATTTGTTATACATCTGGTGATATGAACAGAAGAACTATTGCCTTCTTTCACAAATAAGGGGCAGTTACATGCAGATCCAAGTGGAAGTAGTCCTAACACAGTCTACTTTGCTGTGACTTTATGTTGTGGATAGTAGCTTTGGTTAATTGATTGTCTTTCCCAAATACCCTCTCATGTGAAACTTCAGAGTTCAATCTTAGACTCCTTTTCTTGTCTCTCTGTGTTTGTAGAGTCATTAGGAGGATTAATGAGGCAGCATCAAATGAAGTGTTTCCAGAAAGCCAATGACATTCAGATAGGTGTTTCCATTTTTCCTCATCCAAAGGGTTCAGTGGGGTGTTGCTCAGTGTATGGCAGTGACAATTTATGATTTTTAAAAGAGATTATCAGATAGCACAATTTGGGATTACAATCCCTTTTGAGATTTTAGGGGTTTGGTAGGTATAATTTATTTAAGTCATGTCTTACATGGCTTTTTAATACCAACTGTTCTGCTGTTAAAATTTTGTCCTGGGAATATTTGTAGCTCTTGTGAGAAAACACTAGGAACTTTTCCATGTGAGCAATTTAAGGGAAATAAATGTACATTTTTTTTACTGATTTGTTACAAGGATTCCAGATGTTTTCTGACTAGGTAATACTTCTGTTGCAAGGATATTACATTTTCCCAGGACTCTTGCAATATGTTATTGCTGGGAAAATGTGATTTCCACCCTGTAGTGTGACTATTATGACGTCGACTGATATGTGGAATGTGCAAGTGTTATACCATCTATTAAATTCTGGCTGTGATATCTGTTGTGACAGAATGGCACAGTTTCCTCCATGTCTCCGTTTGTAAATATTTTCACTAGTATATATACTTTCTTTAACTTCTTTAGAGGCTGAACATTGCCCTGCCTTTAAAAAGAGGAAGAGGAGATAAAATAGAAAATATGCCTCCACTAACAACAGAAATATTCCACCATACTAGGGATTTTGCTAACTTTTTTTTCTTTTTAAACATTTTGTTACTGCAAGGGTAATCTTAGCAAAAGTCCAGGATGGGGGCCCAGTATCACTGTCCGCCCCCCCCCCGAGCCCCTTGTCAGCCCCGAACATGAGGCAGGTAAAAGCTGTCACCAGAAGCCAGCCGCCCATGACTGATGGCGCTTTCACACATGCTGAATAATGCACCCTCAATCCACTTTCAATGCACTTTAATGATTGTTTGCAAGTGGATTTTGCCATTTCACACAATAAAATCCAGCTTCAAAGTGGATTGAAAGTGCATTATTCGGCATGTGTGCAAGTGCTCTGAGACAGCCCGAGCCCAGGATAGGATGGGTGCAAGTGGCGGCATTGGGACCCTGCTCTCTTTCTTTTCCCCCTCTCTCTATCTGGGTGAGGTGTGGGTGGTTGGGGACCCTCCCTATCATGTTGTCCATTGGCTAAAACCACCCCGTGTTAATGTTATGTACTGCCCCTCTCCAGTAATGAACCAAGTACGTCCTCTCTTTAGAAAAGAAAAAAAAGCAATGCATGGGACTAGTGCTGCAGCAAATCTATTTTTCTGCTCAAAAGCTGTCTTCATCCCCCTTTGTTATCTGGGAATCAAGATACTGTAGTACTTGTACTATTCCTATACTAGTGTGAGTTTATTTACTTCATCTGTAGTCTGCCTTTCTTGCTGATACTCAAGGCAGATTGCACAATTAAAAGCCATAAAAAAGAACAGTACAGGAGAACAAACAATGCAGTGAAACTGGATTACAAAATTGGAAAACAGTACACCAATACACAGTATAATACAGACAATAAAGCAGGATTAAGAGAATAGTGTAGCATTGTATTACATACAAAAATACTGAAAGCTGGACTACAAAATCAAAGAACAATGCAATAAAACAGTATGCTATATATTGTGAACAATGCAATAAAAATACATATTTTTAATCATCTGGAAAAGCCATTTTCTAGATAAATTGTACCAGTCAAGTTACCATTCTCATAACTTTATTGAAATGTAGATGTCTAATATGGCTCTTATCCATGAACCGCATTGGAGAGATGGGTAAGAAGGCCAGGTGAATCACAAAAGTACTAAGAAGTTGTCCAAAGAGAAAATGTATCTTAAAGGTCTCTCACAGCCCATTCCTGAACTGGGAGGGCGAAAGTCCTCAGGAGGCACGCAAGGGCCTGCACCGGCATCTGGGCCACTTTTGCCAGCACCCATGCCACTTGCGCTGCTGAGAGTGGCACGGACGCTGGTGTTGCAGCAGTGCAGCCCTGGGATGCCGGCTTGGACTCCCGCTGGCATCCTAACGATGCACCTCTGTGTGCCGGCGTCTCAGGGGGCTATCCCGGGGCATTCCAGGGTGGAGCCGCCTTTAGGTGACTTCATACCCTCTCTTCAGGCCAGGAACACCCCCTCTGCCCTTACCTGGAATTATGGCTTAGCCCCATAGAACGCTATGGAGCAGTTCCACAGGGCTTACAGGTAAGGGCAAAGTGCCAGCTTCAGTGGGGGGGAGGAATCCTCCTTTGCCTCCAGCCACTGGCTCAGCCCTCCCCCTCTGGAATGGGCTGTCAGTGAATAAAAAGGTTAGCAAAACACAAATAATGTTTGTGGTGGCTTTGCAGGTTGAGGGCTTGTGCAGGAGTAAAGTAGCCAACAGAAAGAGGGGGCGTTAAAAAAAATAAGAAGATAAAGTGGTCTTCTGCTCTGCTCAGTTCTTCTGTCACAGAGCTTAAAATGGTATCACAGCCCAGTCAGAACTATATCTTGAAAGCCTGCAATCAGCAATATGCTAATGTTTTAGACATAAGGATAATAAACTGTAAAAAAAATGTTTTAGTTTGTCAGGGTTGTTCTGTCTGTAAAACGTTAAGAGCACTTAGCAGTTTTCAGATACTGAAAATAGACCACCAAATATAATGTAAATATTATCCTCGCGAATCTAGTTAAAGATAGTGATGTACCACAGTGAGTTATAATACAAATATGTCCCCATTCAGATTTCTTACGTAGGCAGCAATGGGAAAACACTACTGCATTAATTTGTCTTTCTTGTTACATAATATATTGGCAGGACATAAAGCATGCTGATGTTATATTCAGTATTCAGAAATTTAGCTGAGGAAATTAAGATGTGAAAAATTATTTCAGAAGGATTTCCAAACAAGTGCAACTCCTTATAGGTTTCATGACTGACTGTATTTCTGTAAAGTAACAAGGAGTTTTTTTGTGTAATGTTCTTCAGAGTAGAAGCTGTTTTATGCAAGAAGTATATTTAAAAAGCTAATTTCTTTCTTCTTTCTGCACTGCAATCCGCGAAGTGTGACTAATAATAGATTTAAATTTGCTAAGTGCATTTACTCCTTTGTGCCATCATAAAGAGAATCTATTACTGTAAAATTGAGGCTTAGTTCCAAATTGCGCCATTATGAAGTTTTCTTCCAGCAATGTTTTGTCTCTAATACACTTCCCTCATTGTAATTCTATTGCAAACCTGATGTCTAGCATCAAGTCTCACAATAATTATTTTAAATTGCTACTAGGAACAGTAGTCCTGGTGGGATATATTACTACCATTCTAACAAGATGAATTTCAATGCACTTGTAACCATATTATAGAGTATTATGAAAGGAGGATCTTTGAGTAGTAGGTAGACAGGAATACATGGAATAGAACAGTGAAAAAAATATTTTTATCATTCTCATTTTACACACTGTATTACATGTTTATAATGTTAATTTAAATATCTAAAAAGGTATAATTATGTAGTATGCTGTATTATAGCATGCTGCATTATAATGTCTTTCATATCTTTTATGTACTACTTACCAGCCAGGTGATCTTGTAAATCAGATTAGTAATTTTATTATTGTTAATGCTGTTCTTAATATTATAGAAATTAAAAGAATAAAAGCTTATGGAATGTAGTCTTAGGTTAAGTGGAAACTATTGGGAATTTAAAGGCATTCTACTGTTACTTTACACCGATGACGCCGCTATTTTATCTTTTACAAGGGTCGGCTTATTAAGACACCTACAACTGTTCGCCGATTATTGTAAACATAACAAATTGCAAATTAATTATGCCAAAACCAAAATTCTAGTTTTCACCAAAAGCTGGCATCTTTCAAAATGGTCCATCGACAATGTACCAATAGAGCAGGTCAAGACTTTTAAATATTTGGGTCTCACTTTTAACTACAATTTAATTTGGACAAATCACAGAAATAATGTCATCAACTTAGCTAAATATTCAGCATCACAGATTAAACGATTTTTTTACTTTAAAAAGAACCAATATGTACCTGCAGCTATTCATGTTTTTACAGTTAAGATTTTGGCGAACTACTGTATGGAATACCTGTCTGGATAGAAGCATTGAATAAAAATTTGGAAGCTGTACAGACTTACTTCCTCCGCCAAATACTAGGACTTCCTAGTTGCATCCCATTCCAATCTATCCTTAGTGAAACTGGAATGATGACTTTAGAGACCAAAGCTTGGTTCTTAACTTTTAAATACTGGATTAAGATTCATTTTTCTCCAAATGAAAATCGTCTTACTCCCTTTTTATTAAAAGAAGCTGCAGATACAGAGTGGTTCACGCTTATCCCACACAAACTGAAAACCTTGGGATTAGATATAGACAATTTATTGATGCTGGACAGCCAAACCATTTTCCGAGTTATTAAGCAAGGACTACTTGACCATGAAAGACAAACAATCCTGCCTGCAACTCCTTTATCTTGTTCTTTATCCAAATTGGGTCTTTCTGCCAATTTTGGATTCCTCCAGGATTACTTCTACTTTCTAAGTGATCCTTCCCTCCGCAGGGCCTTTATGCTAGCTAGACTAAACGCCTTCCCATTGGCGGTTTTATTCGGGAGATTTAGTGGTACCCCTTTGGAAAAGAGAATTTGTGGCTGTGGCTTGAATCAGATAGACTCCATTTATCATATTTTATTGGAATGTGAAATGCTAGCGGACCTACGTACTAAATTTTTAATGCCATCAATTTTGGATAGGAACTCTTCTCCCCACTCTTTGTTTAGACTTTTACTGAACGGGTATGATCCAGAAACTACAGAAATAGTAGCCATGTTTTTGAAGCAAGCTCTAATGATAAAAATCAAACAAAAAATATAATAGCTGCTATTCCGGTTACTTGTAGACACTCGTTTTCTATATATACCTTATATTCACTGTACTCCGGCATACCTCATTTTATTCACATCTATTGCTACAGATTTTGATATTGATGTTTTTATCATTTGTCAAATTCTGGAATACCTTGTAGGATTTGTTATGCCAATAAAGGTTTTTGAATTGAATTGAATTTAAAGGCACTAATTGTATGCCTCTAGACTTGTAGCATTCCAGATAACTGTTAGCATAGTAGCACATAATATGATAATACTATATACAATCCTACTGTTATTTAACAGTTATTTAATATCATGTGCTAGGCGATGTACATAACACATAAATGTGTTGGAGGGGTGTTCAATGGAAAGGAGACCATGATGGGGGGCAGTCATTGCCAAGAGGGCAGCCTATATTGGGCAAAGGGGACATGCAGCCCTTGTACACATGTAACATGAGTCTGGACCACCAGACCACACTTTGGGACTGGACCACAGGCTAGCCATAAAGTGGCCTAATTATCACTATAATGGTCATGTTGGGCAGTGGGTCAAGTTAATGCTATAATAGACATTTCATTCATTCATCCATCCATTCATAGCATCCGTCTTTACAAAGAGTTATAGATTTTACTAGCATGTTGCAGGGACAGATCCATCTGGTTGTTTGTAGTGGATCTGGAGACTGCTGATTGTGAGCCTACCTAGCACTCTTTCAGTTCCTGGGAGGGTTTCTGATCAGCCTCACTATATTCTCAGTAATGACTTCAAATCTTCAGAATGGGCTGCGCATTCCTGTCCTTTGCTGCCTCTCTGAACCTTTCTGGAACTGTGCTGCAAGAATTTTTCACAAATAAGTATAGAAGACTACTCAGTTGTTAAAATTTAAAACAAACATAAAATAATAGACTATGAGTTTTCTATGTCCTGTTGCTGCAGGAATGCAAAAACAAAAACAAAGACTTTTCAAAGGATTGTTCTGAGGGAAGTACCATGAGAAAATCACTTTTGTAATGCTTTTGGCAATAAAATATTGATATCTTCTTGCATTTCATCAATGAGTCACTACTTCTGGGGCTCCTTGGCATATTGTACTTGAAACTTTAATATTCCAAATGTGTTTGGAAAGCTAAGCTACAGGGACAAATAAATCACTCCAGAATTATGGAGCCATGGATTCAATCTGCAAATGATCCAAGTTGAGTATATCCTCTACTTTTCCCTGATATTCAGAGAAAACATCTGTAAAATCATTGCACACATTTTATGTTGGAGGAAATGTAATAGAAGAATGATTAGAAACAGAAGGTGTCTTCAATTTATATTCTGTATTTCATCCACTTATAAACATTTAACTGTTTTCTAATAATATATGTCCCTGCTTGTGAATTACACACATTCTTCCTGTCAATCCAGGATAGTACCAGGGATCTAGAAAAGGATATATTAAAATGATGTTTCTCCTGGGATACTATATGGAGAAAATATGCGGTTTCTTGCCATTTTCTATACATTTTGAAACTGATCTTGATTAAAGCAGGAAAAATAAACTCATATTATTTTTATAATATACCAAGCATACTTTTTGCATTCCCTTATACTTTCTTTCACTACACACGTCAATATACACATAAAGTATCTCCTTTGTGCCCAACAGGGGAGGAATAACCAGGAGGTTGGTTAAAGATCTGGGTGAATAAATAGGCCTGGCATCCAGAGGGTTTGGCATAGAAGGATAGAGACCTGCTTCCCCACTGCTGGGAGGCATTTTGCCTACTAGTTCAGTCCAGTTGCTTGGTAGACTTGGGAGGAAGACTGGTAGAAGATATAAGCCCAAAATATGGTGATCCCTATGCCCTTGGAGATGTGGAAGAATTCCATTCCAGATGCTGAACTGGCATAGGGGGCCCAACTTCCCTGGGCCACACTCCTCTAACTTGCTCTCCCAAAGCTGTGTTCCTGCCCAAAGCAAAATACCAATCCAGTGATGACAGAAAACACCACATGAAAGTAATAGTGCCATCAAACCAAGAAGAATGGAAAAGAATGAAGAATGTATAAAACCTGGGCCACCCTGGGTCAGTCTTCCCAACCCAGTCCTGAAACCATATACATATGGGGTGAGAGTGGGAAAACTTGTGGAAATTTAAGCTGAACACAGGCCTTAGTCCTGTTAAATAAACCCATGGTGAGCTAAAGAGAGAAATTCCCCCATCAGTTGGTCCAGGGCATATCCCAGACTCAACACCATTAGGTGATGTTAGCCCAGTGAAGACTGTGGCACAGAAGGACAGATAGGGGATGAAGGCCCTTTAAGAGGCAGCAGAATGCACCAAGGGCTAGCTCGCCCAACAGCCAGGGTATGGCCGGAAGGGCATCGGGGAGAGGGTAGTTCCTAGGGGCAGGCACTATGCTGTCCAGGGAGGGCATGCTCTGGGATGGAGGAGCCAGCAAACACAAAGAAGGTGGGGACTCCAGGCAGACTCTAAAGCATTGGGCCTTAAGCTTGGGAAGGACTTAAGAGTGGACATGGAAAGGAGCTGGGTGGAGCAGGGCACGAGGAAGGCAGAGGTACGCAAGGCGTGAAGGTAGGACAGCTGGCGCAGGTAAGGTAGAGTGAATAGGCAGCCAGGGAAAGGGCACTCCCTTTCCCTGGCCCAACCACCCTGATGTCCTCGGCTGCAAGTGTTTAAATAAAGCCTAGTTAACAAGCTGCCACCCTCTCTGCACGAGTACTTCTATTCAGAGAGGAAACATGGATAGCCGACCCCAGCCTAGCTTGCTATGGCCTCCCACAATGGGGTTACAGGTGCCTAAGTGAGTGTGGAACGCAACCCCAAGGAGACTGGGACCCAAAGCAGCTTACATCGTTCTCTCCTCTGTCTTATCCTTAGAACACCACCGTGAGGTAGGTTAGGCTGAGAGGGTGTGACTGGCTCAAGGTCATCCAGCAAACTTCCATGGCATGAGTGGGGATTCAAACATGGGTCTCCCAGATACAAGTCTGACACTCTTAACCACTACACCACACTAGCTTCTATATGCTACATGCGCTTATTACCATCAGCTGGATTCCTGAGTTTCCTGCCCTGCATATTATTTTATATGTTATAGATTATGATTACTTTTTTTATAATCAATAATAATGTTGAATATTAAATGTGCCAAGTCCACTATCTCAGGCACATTTGCATATAGCATCAGCATCAGTTGAAAATCTTTCCCTGTAGTATGAATTCATAAGGCTCAGGATGTTGTGCTGAAATAGAGGAAGCGCATCCTTTTCTGAAGTGAGACCCCTTGCATGTCCATGGGAGTTCTAGTTGCATCTTGAATGCATGTGTTACTTGGGATAAGAAGTTCAAAAAGAGGATATACAAGTTCATATTTCTTGTCTACTTCTTGTTTCTGTGAAACTGTGAGGGTTCCCAACCTCCCTGTGCAAACTCCATAAAATCACTTGCTCAGACGGTCATGAAGAAACAAGGAACTTTATTGGAAGCTTCAGGTTAGTATAGGCCTTACACTGGTAAAGTTGCAAGTGCTCACAATTTAACAAAGACAGAATTATAACCCCTACAGGGAAGCAGATGTCAAATGTATGTTATGGGAATCTACGAGATAATAGTGCATGGTACAGGAACATCAAAGACCTCAGGAAGCTCGTTATTGCTATCTGCCTACCAAGGCCATAGCTGGTGGGAGGGAGTCGGAGAGAGCAAGGGAGGTGGACGTGGGAAGAGACATTCCACTCTGGGGCCTGCTAGAAGCAGCGCCTGAACCAAGGAAAGGCAAAAGGCCTGGACTGCTTTTACGAGTCCGGGGGGGGGGGGGGGGACACACAAGGCAAAGGCGTACAGACCCTCACAGAAACATCTGAAACTGCATAAAGTTTATCACAGGAAATGATAAAGTAGTCTAGGATCCAGATCCATGCTCAACATCATTCACAAGACACAGTGGCCCAAACAGAACTCATGGAATGCAATTCAGTTGAATATGAATAGCCCAGAATTCAGTGAAATCACAGTTTAAGGTGATTGGTCCTAAACAGGCAGCTTAAAACCCACACTTTGATCACAAAAGTTTCTAACAATGTCTATCAAACATTGTCACAATGTGTTGTCCTCTCTGGAGCCTTGTCCTTTTCTCTCTAACAATGCTTGGCTTTCCTTCATCATTTTGACTCAAGCCTCTGGCTGTTATCCTTGGAGACTTCAGTATTAATTCTGATGATCCCTGAAACCTTCTTCTTTGTATTGATTCCTCCCTCACTATCTCATTTGATCACAATCCTCAGTTTACCTTCATAACATGTAACTGTTACCATGTCCTTGATTTGATCCTTGCCTGGCATTACTCTGTCTGACTCTCTTTTCCTGAATTCTCTGGCCATCATTTGTTATCACTTCATCTGAAGTTGAACATGATGTGAATTGAGCTTTTTCGTTTTCATGTAAAATCCTTTCCTCAATTTCCTGTCATTTTGCTGCCTTTGAAGCATGTAATCATGGACTCATCCTTTAACTAATTCTTATTCTTCTCTTGCTGTATCCTACAGTGACAATATCCTGTTGCTACTTTTGTCACCAAACTTGCTCTTTCTTCTCTGCACCTGTTGCTAAGAGCCACCTCTTATTTAGATAACTGTAATGTTCCCCATCCCATCTGACCTCCCTCCAACCATACTTACCCATATCTGTAGCCAAAAATATTATGGTAAGGGAGCTAGGTTTGTCAGGTCCCCATCATCCTAAGCTCTAGGACATGTTGAGTGAGGCCCAGTGATGTCATGGGGTGGGACCTGTTGATGTCACATTGAATAGCTGTATTAATAGTACTTCGACATACCACTAGGTGTGTACCATGTAATATTTGCGTGTAGTCAAAATCATGTGGCTTTGAAAAGATGGACTGTTTGCCAAATTTAAAAAAAACAACTGGAAAGTAACAGTGCTAGACTTAAACTGTAGTTGAGGTTTAAGTGCCAATTACATGTGCAACAGTTGTCACAAGAAGACATGCATAGTAGTTTTGTGTGTACGTTATTTGCTGTCAAGTTGATTCCTTATGGCAACCCTATAAATTAATGACCTCCAAAACGTCCTATCATTTACAGCCTTGCTTAGCTCTTGCAAACTGAAGCCCGTGGCTTTCTTTATTGAGTCAATCCAATAATAGTCTTAGAAGAAGCCATATATCTGCAAAATGGCTAACCATCAGCTATTCAGGGAAGAATGATTCGCTCATGCACATACTTTGATTCCTTTTGTTGACTGAAATAGTATACCTGTTTCTGGACATAAGATTGTGGGGTAGGATTCCAGACTGGGTTGGGAAAGCTGGAGAGAAGATAGCAATTAATCAGTGCCTTGATTACTAAAATGGGAAGATCCTAATGTATACTTGTCTGCGAATCAATTCTTCCAACCTAGAAATTATGCTCTAATACTAGCCAGGCGGATGTGTATGGTTACTGTGTAATTAGGAAAAGAGCGCTTTGCACATATGCAGAGTGGTTGTATTCTCAGTATTCAGAGACTGTTTTTGGTATGAATTTATTTAGATCTGGGATGCACAACATATGGCCTGCGATCTGCATGCAGTCCACAAGGAGTATACCCAGCAGCCTATGGCTCTGCTACCCATAATTTGTCCCCTTCCTCCCCACAAGACATCCTATGGAGCTTGAACTATATGGTTTCTGTGGCCACTGCAATGCCTTACCTCCATAGAGAAGAAACAGTTGCAAGTAGAAATTGGTAACTGTTCTGCCAGAGGCCATTTCCTTGCCTGAGGCAAGGGTTCTTTCTGATGGATCTGGTTGGTCAAAGGAAGCTTAGTGAGGCAAGGCACTATGGTAACACAAATATACTTTAATTGCAGAACAGAAAGCAAACCACAGTATAGATAAAGGTTTCTCACATCCCTTTAGTCACGGGGGGCTTCTTACAGCAACAATAGTTTCCTCCAGGTCTCCAGTGAAGCCCCAATGAAGTCCACTTGCTACTGTTTCATCTTCGTGGCTTCTGTGCAGGCACGCATGGGACTGCGCTTGCGCAGGCCAGCTGCGGAGAACTGACTAGAAAGCTTTTAGGAGCTTCAGAGCACCTGGAGCGCTCCCCCTCCCCTCCGTCCCAGGCCAAGAGCGAGCCAGCTTCCTGCCCAATGGTCATGTGACGGAGGGGGGAGGAGCACTCCTCCCTCAGTTCTCTCTTCGCCGCCGTGGAGAGAGCACTAGCTTTGTTTCAGAGCGTCTTTTCTGTTACCTCAGAGAAAATTTCTCTTCAGGATTTTATTTCTTTTTTGCCAATATGATTTTATTTAACGACTGTGCCAAATATGGAAATAGTGGGGCACAAAATAATGACTGTTGTTACGTTTGAGAGATTTGTGCTTTTTCTTTTATTTCAGAAAAGTTTTTCTGTTCAGGATTTGATTTCCTTTTTGCCAATATGGTTTTATGTAAAAAATGTGCCAAATATAAAAGGATTATAGCACAAAATAACGATGATTGTTGTGCTGTTTAAGAGACTTATGTCTTTTATTTCACTTTAGAAGAGTCTTCTCTTCAGGATTTGATTTCTTTTCTTTTGTCAGTGTGGCTTTATTTAACAAATGTGCCAAATGTACAATTGTATGGTACAAATTAATAATGCTTGTTCTATTTGGGAGACTTGTGTCTTTTCTTCTACCACAGAAAAAAAATTATTTCAGCATTTGATGTCTGTTTTGCCACTATGGCTTTCTTTAACAATTCTGCCAAATGCAGAATGAGTATGCCACAAATTAATGGTCTGTTCTGTTTCAGATGCTTGTTTTAATCTTGTCTCTTTCTCATTTTTACAAGTCATTCAGGCTGTGTTGCTCCAGTTCGAATGTCTGTGAGGAAATCCGGCTTTACAGGTCTCAAACCCAAAGACTGTGATAATGACTCAATATGCTGCAGCACTAGGGGTTCTGTCCCCCATGACGTGCATAGATGAGACCTCGAAGTTGACAGGCTCTGAGAAAAGCCACTGACTGTACGGTTGCACTAGGGGCTCGGTGTTCCGTCCCCCATGACGTGCATGGATGAGACCTCAAAGTTGAAAGGCTGCATAGGTAGCCGTTTTACTTTGGCGCTAAGGGCTCTGGCCCCCATGACGTGCATGGATGATGCCTTGACGTCGACAGGCTCAGTGGAAAGCCTGCTAGTCTACAGCACTAGGGGATCAGTCCCCCATGACAAGCAGAGAGGAGGTCTTGAGGTCAAACAATTCCAAGGAGGTGGGAATGCCTACTCCTCCGGGTGTTAAAGCCTCGACGTTGGCTCGCCTCTGACGCACCAATACAACAGCCACCGGGCTCTTGTCGACGTCGTACACCGATTCCTACTCGGTGCTGAGACAAGCGGGTTTGAGTTGCCTCCATGCCGACCATCTATTGCTGCCGAGGCGGCATCTGTTCGGAGAAGGGGAGGAGTCTCAGCATTGCAGCCCCCTCCCCCCGCGCTTCCCTCAATGTCAGGCATCGCCGTCACTAGTGGGGTAAGCATGCTTTGGCTGAAATATTGTCCAGCATGTGGGGAAGGCTTCTCAGCCATGTTCCGTTACCCCCCTTATGTTCCCAGAGCCTCTTCTTGGGGCTCCTGCTGGACTGCATATACCCCCATGGGTGTATAGACACTCATCCTCTCTGTGACAAGTGTCTTCCCACCGACCTCGAAGTCGATTTACATGGCCACCTCAGTATCAAGGAGGGAGGGCTCATGGGACATTTCATCTCATATGCAACCCATGAGAGTTTCCGTCTGTCTCACCCATGGGGTTGTTCAGCTGTATTTAAAACAGTTAATCTGGATGGCGTAGGCTTGGAAGATTTGATATTCTCCCTTAGATTCGAACTCGGATCTGACAAGGAGTTGTGTTATGCAAAGCCTATGTGGTATACATTTGGCTTACTTCTTTTTATAGCCAAGCTTTCACCTAGAAGGTGGAAAATCTATATAAAGCTGAAAGGAGGATGCTGGATTCCTCTTACAGTATCCCTCACCTAGTTGATGGTTGCTGAGACACTTCTATCTCAATATGGGTCAGGTTCCCTTTTTTTTTTCCGGGGGTTGCTGGGGCTACCCCTTTGACTCTGGGCAGGAGCACTGAATCTCCCATTAAGGGAAGAATACTTTTCAGTGTTAGGGCTGTAATTAGCCTAAGCAACCTATGTACATTTTCTAATAAGTCCTGTGCATTCAGCGTTTACCCTGTGCATACTGCGTTTACCCAGCATCAGGGGAAATTCTCCTCAACTCACAGGTTGTTTGACTTCCCAAGGACTTTTCAGGTGGTATGACTACAGATTAATAAATGCTAACTCCGGGGTATGTTAGTGCTAGGTGCTGAATGGTGCTCTTATCCATCCAAGGCACCAGGTTCCCTTCAAGTTGAGTTAATTGCTGCTGAGGTCTCTATATTGCACTGCAAATGAACCCCTTTATTTAAGAACACACAAGTTTTTACTCTTAAGTATTTTTCTCTTTGATAAGGGAAAATGTTGATAAGGGACCCTGACAGGGCCTCAGGCTCCTTAATATGGATCCACAGGTGCCCAATTTTCAGGAAACTTCCCTTTTCAAAAGTCCTTCCTCTATTGCCTGGGAGGCCTTTTTGGTTGTAGTCCTGTACCTAAGGACAATTATGTTAACTGGCCTTAGTATGTTACAGGCTTGTTGCACTTGTTCTCCTGCCATCAGCAGGTGGTGCTGTAGATCTGTAATTGGATTATTGGCTATTGGACAATTAATTTTACCAGTCCTGCAGTTTTGCCTGTCTGTCGCGTCCTAATCCCTGTGGGTCATTGGGTTTGCTAGTTGTTCTTCTGTAATCCCAATTGCTACCTACTCAAAGAATAGCATTCTCAGCAGCTACTTTGAATGATTTTTCTCCAAACCCTTAGTGACTCAATGGCTGGTGGCCTTTCAGTCTCTGGTAGCTGCACGATTTATCTACAAGTGTAGATCAGTTCTTTAAAAGAATCTTTTTGATCACCATAGTTACTGGACTGAATCCTAGGGTATCTACCTTGTGGCTTCAAAATAAAATGAAATGAAATAATATTAAAATTAAACAAACAAACACACTAATGGGTTTCAGCTTGGTTCTGAGACTGGCTTATATACCCCTCTGTGTGTATTGTGGATCATCAGCCTAAGACCATTAGACCTCTGGTAGCCGAATTTACAAAACAAGGGTTTTCAAGAAGACATTAAAAACCATACCCCCCCCCCCAAAAAAGGAAAAATAATAATTTCCAGTTGTCGTCCCCTAGTACAATTGGGATTATTGCATACTCCTTTGGCTCCTGCTCCCTCCCAGACTAGTGGTACAAATCCTGTCTGACAGGGCAACTGTTATACTGATACCACCTGAAGACATAGTCTTCCTATATCCAGAACTGTGCATCCAGAACTGTGCTGTATTCACTCCAGTACTAAGGTTCTCACAAGCACTTGTTCAAAGGTTTTATCTAAATACTTCCCTTCATGAGATCACATTTGTCTTCTGGAAGTCAGGACGATCCAGTACCATTTTGTACCTTTTTTCAGCCGCTGCTATGAGTGCATACAGCATGGCAACGTGAATATCTATAGCATGAAGGAGGGTTCCCTGTCCTGCTGTCCCAGGTTCTTCCAGTTGCGGCAAAGGACCAAACAACACATTTCCTTCCTGGCAGTCCAGGTGGTGGGAGAAGTCTACTCTTAAAGATTTCCTGAGCAGACAGGGTTCATCAACCCACAAGTAGTCCCTCACTCTATGTTCCCTGCTTTCCCTTTTTAGGGAATACAGTTTTTCCCTGGTTGGTAGAGTCCTATTATCTCAAGTGCTGATGCAAAATGTCCCTACTTTCTCCGGGACACTGGCTGCCATGAGGCCTTCAGAGAGATTTTCCAGTTCCACTGGCCATGTTTCTTTTGATGCTGCGTTTTTGTTCCCTGGCTCCACAGACCCAAGACACCAGTGATGCTCTTAGGTCCCTATGGGCCACAATGTTTTCTGTTTCCCAATCTGTAGATTACTTCTGATGGGGTTTGGGGGTACTTTCTCAAGAAGACAGCCCCTACTGTGCCACAATGTCCCTTCACTACATTGGGTGGCGTGGTCATCTCAACCATCGATCGGGACCTACCTAGAGTTACAATGTTGTGAATAGCATTATGCATACTGCACATATGATCATCTTATGCTGCCAAGTGGGCTTAGTTTTTTGGATGATCGAGGTCAGACTGTTTGCAACCTCTTACTTCACCTTTATATGGGGTGTCATTACTCATGCTTATGAAATGATACTGCCCTGGCTGTTATTCCCGTCAAGCACATCTGACATTCATCTCAGCCCTCTGTTCCTGATTAATTCTTATTCAATATTTGTAGCACTAGTTTGCTAATGGTTTTGAGGGGCTTGGCTAGTCTATTTTTTTCCATATGCTAATACCCCTATTATTCTTTGCAGTTAATATAGTATATTGTCAGTTACACATAAAACTTATGGTATAATGGCAACGTCTAACCTGTTTTTTTCTTTTATCCACTAAGGTGGCGTTCTGGTTGCTATCATTTTAACCAAAATGAGGGGGGACTTATTGGTCTGTTTTCACTTTCCATCGGGTTAAGGTAGTATTACCTAGCCTGGAGTTCAACCTAGGGTAAGGTCCCATTGCCTAACGTGTTTTCTTCCAAATCCTCAGTCGCTAACTGGGCAATCTCTTCATGCACTCAGTGCCAGAGGACCATGTCTTTCAGGTTCATTACAGCACGTAAACAACCTATTGGTTTGGTGCATGGAAGGCTGAAGCAGCAGCTTCTTTGGAAATCGCTTCCGGGTGGGTGGACACTGCAAGACTTTGTGTTTATAGCAATGCTGACTTAAACTGTCCACTCCAGGTGGAGGCCCCTTGCAACAGGGCTCACGCCTTTTTCACTGCTTTCCTTGCCACGACAGATCCCCAAGACTTCTGTAAAGTGGCAACCTGGTCCTTCTGTCCACATTCCTCCGGCATTGCCCTGTAGATGTGGATTCCAGGGGGGAAGCAGCTGTTTGGGAGAGTCTTTTAATTTGGTGACAAGCCCACACCCACCTCCATGGTAGATGAGCTTGCTATCCTCCCATGCGGGACTGCACAGAAGCCACGAAGATGAAAAACAGTGTTGCACTTACCTGTAACTGTTGTTCATCGAGTGGTCTTCTGTGCAGGCACACATCCCTCCCTCCTTTCCCCGCTGTGGGCTACTGTTTAGTGGCTATTGTGTTCTTCCATGGCGGCGAAGGGAGAACTGAGGGAGGAGCGCTCCTCCCCCCTCCGTCACATGACCATTGGGCGGGAAGCCGGCTCGCTCTTGGCCTGGGACGGAGGGGAGGGGGAGCACTCCAGGTGCTCTGAAGCTCCTAAAAGCTTTCTAGTCAGTTCTCCGCAGCTGGCCTGCACAAGCGCAGTCCCATGCGTGCCTGCACAGAAGACCACTCGATGAACAACAGATAAGTGCAACACTGTTTTTCCTCTTCCTCTTTATATCCTGTTTAGGTGCCTCCTCCTAGCATGGTATCACCTGGCAGGCATACTAAGTCAGGTTCTAGCGCTTGCACCTGCTATTCCCTTATTAGGAAGGGAATTGATCCTGCAGCCACTTGGGTGGAACCTGGCATGCCAATATGCTGTAAGTTCAGATAAGGTTCACTGTCAATACCGTTCCTTACTCCTCCTTGAGGGCTTCTTCCGCGATGGGACTACATTCCACCCCTTGGTGTTGTCAGGGTAACATATCTGGCTTCTTCAAATGCATTCATATAGAACATCAGATAAAAAAAATCTTAGAGTTCATCTGTAGTCTTTACAGTAAGGTATTGATTCCACAGACTGATCTATATTCAGATATCCCACCAATGGTCAGTAAGGGATGCTACCCATCAGGCAGAGGTTGTATGCTTAACCGGTAAGTATCAACCTGCACACTTCCACAGTTTCATTGTGTCAAGGCAAACAGGATCATCAGAGTCAGTTTCCCTTCCCCCTCACCATATCTGTAGAGTAGGGGATCAACCTCTACTACTTTAGGGAGCAGGATACATACACAAATTATCTGGGCTACTCATTCTCCTGCTTTCACAGAATGTGCTTCTTCACTTTAATTATGAAATAATATGCAGATTTACCCTTGGTAATCTGCAACTACAACTCCCCCCACAACCTGTATTCCCTGTAAGGTCAGTCTTGATTGTGTGGCCACCAGCCCATAGGTCCATCCCTTTAAGGACCTGAATCCCTATACCAATGGGGTCACTACCCCTGGGGGACACTCATGGCCATTTAGGACATATAGGTCTACCCCTGCACTAGAGGAGGTGGCACGCAGAGGCAGATGAGTGTGCAGATGTACCTTCCAGATCTTAAGGATTACTTCTGGGGACATGGGCCAATAATTCTTTGGAAGGGTGTTATAGACCTTCCAAGGGGGCAATTATTAAGCTCAAACTCTGCTTGTTCATATATCTTCCCCCACCCCTGGTGTCAACAGCTTAATGTGTCATTTAAGCAATCCATTAACTCTTTCCACCAGTCCTGATGCCTGCGGATGATGGGGGATGTGATATATATATATTCCATTCAGTGGCGCAATTCTATACATCACCTGTGTTGAAATGGCTAGGAGTTCCAAACTTCTGATGGGAGCCTGTAGTGTTGCCCAGCCCACCTGGGTCAAACAGAGGATTATCGCCAAGCTCCAAAACTCTGGTGGTAGCCTGTTGCACCCGGACTCCCTGGGTCAAATATAGCATATCTCTGAGCGGCATCTGGTAAGCTCTGAGACCAGAAAACAAGGGGAACACTTCCCTTGACCAGACCTTTTGCCACTATCTCCCAGTAGCATTCTCAGCTGTGGCACTGACCTGGAGCTCGGAGGGTTGCCTTTTCTGTACAGGTCTTAGTGAAAGGGCATCTGCTACCTCTGTTTTGGCTGCTTCCAAGGCCTTTCGCTGTGGTTCTCCCCATGCTAAATGGGGAACATGTCACCTGCAATACCTCCTCAAAGCCACAATTTTCTGAGCCCCACTTTCATCCTTGGGGGTGCTGAAGCTGCAATTGTATCCAATAAATGGTTAACGGAAGATAGGGGCATTGGTCTCCAAGCTTGGCTTCCTTTATTAGCCTCATCCCTGGAGGAGAAGGAGGAGGAAGAGGAGGAGGATTGGTTTTTATACGCCGACTTTCTCTACCACTTAAGGAAGAATCAAACCAGCTTACAATCACCTTCCCGTCCCCTCCCCACAAGAGACACACTATGAGGTAGGTGGGGCTGAGTGAGCTCTAAGAGAGCTGTGACTATCCCAAGGTCACTCAGTTGGCTTCATGTGGAGGAATGGGGGCTCAAACCTGGTTCTCCAGGTTAAAAGTCCACTACTCCAAACCACCGCTCTTAGCCACTACACTACACTGGCTCCAAGCCGGGAAGTGGCATTTAGATGCCCCTCCTAAAACACATAAGCCATAATCGATCCAGGTGACATTGTGGTGTGACCCACTTAGTTGCAGTCAACATCCCTTATGGACCTGTTCGCATTGCTCACACCAGATCCTCCCAATGATCTTATTGTTTATTCATAATGGGAGGTGATGGGGCTTAAGACTGCTTGTGCTTGCACAGCCTTTTAACTTCTGTAGTAAAGTACTTCTTTTTCTGGAGTTTAATCATTCCTAAGCATTATGCTGTTTCAGTCCTTTAGTCCTAATCCCAGAATTTGAAGGAAGTGAGGACAGAAGCTTGACAATGGTTATTCCTTAGTGAGTCAATGGCATTCTGCTCATGCTCCGGCATACATTCTTCCACATTGGCAAGTAACAGCAAGGTGGCTTGCAGTTAATGATTCAAATTGATTATTTGAAATTATTGATCACAATCAGTGTGATGTAGGGGTCAGAGTGTCGGGCTAGGATCTGAGAGACCCAGGTTTGAATCTCTTACATGGAAGCTTTCTGGATGCCCTCGGGCCAGTCATACACTCTCTGCCTAACCTACCTCACAGGGTTGTTAAGATAAAATGGAGGAGAACATTATGTAAATTGATTTGGTTTCCCACTGGGAAGAAAGGGGGAGTGTAAATAAATAGGTAAAACTAGACTCTCAGTTGAGTAAAACTGGATATTTATGTTTCTGCTCCTCCCAGAGCACCAACTACTCCTGAGGAAAATTTCCTATTGCAAATGGGAGGCAACCGCAAAATAATATAAATTTCATTCCAGTTTCCTACCCAATGTTAGTACATCACTATGAGCATGAAGGAGAAGAGAAACAACCAAGAAAGAAGCAAAGGCTTCAGAGAGAGATGGTTAAGGGTGAGTGTCAAGAACAAATTTGTTATCATGTCCAGTGAAACCAAAACGATTCTTTCTAAATCCTCTAAATCTGCCATTACTGTGCCTCCATCTCATTTTACCTCATGTTCTTTTAAATCAAATTCAACATTCTAATCCTTACTTTTAAAGCTGTCCACGTCTCTGATCCTGAGATCTTCCCTAGTCCTTCGCTGTACTACTCTACCTGTTCCTTCTTTACCATGCTAATTTGTCCCTTGTTAGCCTCCTCCCCCTTCATTCTCCCTACCTTCTACCAGTATGGTCTTTGTGCAGTTTCTGCCTCTTATCAGGTTGCCTCCCCTGTCCCCTTAAAGTCCCTCAGAAACCTCTTAACAAAACCTTTCCTCAATCATGCAAGCCTCATTATTTACTCTTCCATGTCCCTGACTCTTCTCTTCCCTCCCCAGTTCACTATAAATTGTCAACTTCAAGGATTTTTTTCAGCCAACCTATGCTATTACAACATAATTTGCATGGGAAAGCTGCTGTAGTAACAATATATATGGAACCTATCCATGCACTTTGCGAGTACGGTACTTTTGTTTGGGTGTCTTCTGAGGAAAGAAATTATTAAAGCCTTAAAACTAGCAAACAGAGTGAGATCGTTTTTAAAATCAAAGTACAATATTACTGTCTAGCAGAAGGCTTTTATATAATGGTGAGTTTGCTAGATATGTTGACAATATTTTGTGATGTAGAGATAAATGATTTTATCTACCATTGTCTCACATTGTGAAAACTTTTCAGTGGTATCTAACATAAGTCATCTATCAAACTTTGCTCCCATCTATATAGCTTCATTTCCCTGTGCCTGTATTTGTCTAACTCTATACCAGTGCAGTCTTGGTACATTTTAAATCCATGGATGTTCATTGGATTAGAAGAGTATAAGTGTCTTTATGATTACACTGTTCAAGCTGTTGTGCAACTGGTAGGGCTTGAACTGCTCAAGGTAGAGGCATAACACCTTCATGGGAAGGATTCTTATGGAGCTCAGAGGAGCCCTGTTTTCATCCCTCTGTTTCACTGCCAACTGTTTCATTGCCAACTGCCAGGTAGTAGCAGGAGATCTCCTGCTAATTCAACTGATCTCCAGCCAATAGAGATCAGATCACATGGAGAAAAATGGCTGCTTTGGCAATTGAACTCTATGGCATTGAAGTCCCTCCCCTTCCCAAACCCCGCCCTCTTTAGACTTCGCCCCAAAATCTCCCACCAGTTGTGAAGAGGGACCTGGCAACCCTACTCTCCAGCCTATGCATGCAAACAGCATGACTGGCTTTAGGGGAATAGAAGATCCAAGGCACCTCCCATATCTCCATCCAGCTATCCCTCATTGCCCAATGCAAGTTGCACACACTCTGAAGCACAAATAAGGTTGGATGGGGTCATGGGAGGTATACAGGCCTTCTGTTCTGTAAAGGCTATGCAATTGGATCTGGCCCTTTTTCCCTACTGGTGAAGCTGGATTTAGAAAAAATATTGTAATTTACCTTAGGGGGTGGTATTATTTCATTTCTAATGACTATCAAGAAAGATAGCACAATTTTCCAAAATATGCATTTAAGAAAAATCAGTATTGTTCTATAGAACTGGTCTGGATTTTTCTGTGTGTCTCAGAGTTTGCTTCTCTATAAACATCACACTATGAATCTCAAGTATTTTCTTCTTTTTTTAAGTTAGTCATAACTGCTGAAAAAGGTGAATTCCGCAACTACTTAGCTTTCTCCAGCTGAGCTGGTTGTAGGAAGATAAAGTGAATTTCATCAGAGGCCCTCTGAGTGCTAATAAAAAAATGAAAATGCATAGCACTACAGAAAGCACTCTTAAGTGCTAAATAAAAAATGCTGTAAGAGCATGCTCCTAACTTCACCTCCTGGGAGTGATCACATCCAACATGAAGTAAGCCTTAATGAGGAATTAAAATTAGGTTTGAACTGTTTAAGTAATATTTATTTGAACATAGGAGGAAATATATTTATCTACTAATTTTCAAAACAAAGAGAAAAATATGTGGGGGGTAAAATATTTTGGTTAGCATACTTCAATCACACTAGACATTCCTATTATTATGCTAAGAAAATATTGCGTGGTTCAACCTTTAGATGACTCTGGTTCAGATTCCAAGACTTCTCAATAGATTATTTGTCCAGAAACAAGCAAACTTAAATTTAGTGGAGCTAAAATACGGGAAATTAACTGTGTGACGTATTAACCCAAATAATAATGTTCCTAACGTAGGGGAAATGATGGAAATTAAACATCTAGTTATGCATACTGTGTCTGCTCTATGTGCTGCATGCACCGCATGTGTTAGAATTTCTTCTGAGATCTTTTTTTAATCTTTTATTCATAGCATTGCAGGTGATGAAAAATTTATGTCTTGACTCTGGCATTGAAATTAAATGCAAAATGAAAACAGAAGCAGTTTATACTGACAGCTTAAATATCTTTATCTAGCATACTGTTATGCTATAAAAATCACTGGGTGACTTCTAAAATTTCCCAAGTGGAAAAAAATGAAAGTTTTACAGTAAATAATAATAGTATATTTCCAGATCACAACAATAAAGTTGTATGTCATTAATATTCAGGGTGGGGGTTAAATAACTGTTAAAATTTTCATTACAAACTAAATTAAAGGTTTCTTAAAATCCTGCATAGTCTGGTGTCAAGTCATGAAAGTATCCCAGTGGCAGTAAAGAATTGATTTTATACTATATTTAATGAGTCTGATATTTCCCTGTATGTCATAATGAACAGAAAATCTTCCCGAAACCTGTATGTAGCCATTGAGGAAAGGTCAATTATTCAGGAGATGCACTTCATTAATCATAATGGTTCATTATATTTATTCTGTGTAAAAATGTCAAATACTCCAGTTATAGGTGCATTTTTAAAGCACATTTTCAATCTGTAGCTTTCTGTAGAAATCCTTAAAACACTTACATTGCTTGTGTTTATATCAGTCTGGCTGTGATCATAAATTAACTGCCTTTAAAGTTTTCATATTAACAGGAGGTGTTCGGTAAATTGTCCTTTTACACAATTGCCCTTGCTTTGGGGGCTTTTCAGTGTTCTGGGAATTGTGTTGGTGGGATCGCACTGAACTGCTAATTCATAATGCACATTAATAATAAGGAAATGATAGCTACTCTCTTTACTGAATAGTGCAGAGTGACACATCTAAGAATTGCATAACTTCATACAACCAAATGAAGTAAACCCACTAAGGGGTTATTTAGCAACTTAATAAAGAGGGTCTGAAATATTAGAAGCCAGTGTGTAGTCAAAAAGATACTTATAAAGCAAACCAGGCCATATATTGAAGCTTCTAATGTAGGGTTTAGCATGTAACTATTGGTTTCTGATTTGTATCCTTTTGTGTTTTATATAAAAGTATTGTGTATAATCCTGTAGATAATTTTATACAATGTTAATTGTACTAAGATACTCTGAAAATGTGTTTGATTCAGTAATTCATTTGCATTTTAATGATCTTTTCAGCATAACATTACAAAATCAATTTGAAAGACCTGTGACTCTTTATAGCATAGTGAACGAAGTGCTGCAGTACTTTTCTTGTTGCATAGCACTCACAATGAGTTTTACTAGAGTGCGTTAGTAAATATAAAAAGTTGGGAGCGACTTGTATTTAAATCAAGCTAGCATTTAATGTTGTGTTATTCTGTTATTTTCAAAGTATAGATGTTTTTGAAGAACATAATTGGGAAGGTTCGTGGGCAGATTCTTTTGCTGTGAATAGATTAAATATTTCAAGCTTCGTATGAGGGTTTTTGCATTGCAACTTTTTGTAAAAGCATCAGTACCAAGAAACCAATATCTTTTGAAGACAGACAGCATCATCTGTTGTGCTTTTTGTGAATTGTGCTCACTTTGACAAATACACGGGGTAACATATTCCACTAATCTGTATCAGCCATTTTAGGTTTTCTGTGTAACATTGCCCTCATTTCCTTTATCATATACAAATTTAATATCGGCATGAATAAATCTAAATTGTTTGCTTCTATCTTCCTAATTCCTGAAGCAACGTAAAAGCCTAGAGAGGTTTGAAGTGACAGGATTACAAGCAGTCTTTTGCATACATGGCCTGTAGGGAAGAGCGGCTACCTTGCATCTAATAAACAAGAAAGTGAATTCGTTGAATAATGAATTAAGTGGCATAAGTTGTGATAACAAGGAGCAAATGTAACTTCAGACGAATGGTATTTGCTTTGTGTGGGGTGATCTGAGAGGGCTGAAGCTCTGCCAAGAGAGATCGAAAAAAGCCTCATTATATTAAGATGTTCCTTTGCAGAACACAGCTTAAAATGATCTTGCTTTTTCCCCTCTCTCTCTCTCTCTCTCTCTCTCTCTCTCTCTCTCTCTTTTGCTGAACTCCTGTGTATGTTTCTATCAAGTAAGGCATCTCCCCCAGGGGGATAACTATGATTCTTTTAGACCTTTGCATGTTGCTTATAATTAAAATTCCTAGTGAGTTTTAGATCGGTCACCCAACAATTAAATAGAGATGTCTAATTGGTTGATCCATATTAGGGTCAGCAGCTGGTTACAGAATAAAAGGCTTGTGGTGCCCCGCTTGCATAGTTCTGAACCAAATTAAATTATTAATCTATTCGTTGCTTCAGTGTTGCTTCACAGGGATTCCTAACCTGCCATGCCAAATAAAACAGAACTACTGCTTTACATTTTCATTATGATGAATTATATTTTAAATTGCAAATGGCTCTCCTGTTTAGCTTGCACTGCATACCTCATTCGGAGTCCTGAATTCACTTAGTATTGTTTATGGGTTGTTTTGCTGAAACAGGGAGAAATAGAAGTGAGGAGCACAGAGGTGGTTGATAAACAGACATCTGCATTCTGTCACAGAGATGTCAGATAGTAGCAATTTAAAGAACCTTCATGGAAAGTATATATGAAGGTTGCGTTCCTAAGCACAGTGGCTTAAAATACACTCCGTTGACATCGCGTATAATATTATTCATGTAGCATTTAGAATATTTTAGGTGCCACATCAAGGGGACTGATTTCTAGATTTGTGATGCCAGTGGGGGTTATTTTCCCCCTTAAGAAAAAGAATACTTTTTTGAAAAATTGGGAAAGATCTGTGTGTAACTAACAGCTGCTAATGAAATAACAGATCAACAATATAAATTTGAGAGGGTAATCAGGAGGCAGGGTTGTTGGGTTTCGTGTCATTACAGTTTTACTTTCATTCTGTATTTAATTTAATTGAAACTAATGTGCATAATGTAATAGAGCATACTTGTGGAAGATTGCTGTTGCATATTATGCCACCATAAAATTTTCAACATTTACTAATAATTTGAACATTTAAATAAAGCAGCTGAAATGAATTTGTAGTAAGTAACAGTTACTGAGAACGGTACATTAAGACCTGCTACAGCATTGGACCTTTGATTCGGGCACAAAACTGTAAAGCTTCCTTGAAAGAATAATTTCAAAGGTCAGGGTTTTTTTTAATATTGGATGTGTCAGTTGTAGAGTTTTAGATACAACAGAACCCCATTATGCAGATAATGTAGAAGACACTGAAAAATGTGTGTGTGGAAACATCTGTTTTTTGTGCTTCCAAAAAATGCATGTAGAGGGACCTGCACGTGTTTGCCATGGTATTAAGTGTGAGTTGCACACACATTGAGAGCTCACACACTTCCCCACAGGAGGAATGCATGAATTCATGTCATGCTGGATGTACAAAATTCGGATGCATTCATTTCATTTATTTCAAGTTTCTGTCTCATCAGTCACCTCAGCAAGCCCTCACAATTTCTTAACACATATCCCAACACCGCCCTTGACTTACCTAACTAACGTATATTTTGTCCACCATTCATATAGGACTGCTTCTCCTATAACTTAACTCTAGTCCTGGCTCTATGTGTCTACCAATGGTATGTCTTGTTACCAGAAATCATAACTGAGAAGATGCTATAGGAAGCAATAACAGAGAGTATGGCAGGTTGTCTAGCAATTATATGCTATTCCATCCCTCACATACTCACTCACTGATCCTGGTCCCAAAACAGGCCCCAAAGTGACCTGGCAACACTGAGTCACAAGGGCACATCTAGCCTTTATGACGGTTTTTTGGGGACCTTTTAGAAACATTGTGAATTGGACCGTGACATACTTGACTGTAAGCTAATGTGGCTGCTGGTGGCTTAGTTTTTAAATATCCACCAGAGACACGGGAACTCCAAATGAGGAAGTCGAGCCAAACCTGAACATGAATCCAAATACCGGTTAAGATTTCCCCCCGTGTTCCAGTGCTGAATTGAAACTTAAAAATGTGCTGATGTCTTGAACTGAACCTCTAAACATACAAGAAGTAATTGGTTCATGCTTGCACAACCCTATACTAAACTCAGCTGCAAGTCAAATACCTGAGAAAGTTATCTTGCAGGCACAATTATCCCATTTTGTTATCAGCATCTAGTGTTCAGAGGTGCACTTTTGCTGAACATGGAGGTTCCATGTACCTGCCTTGGTTGATAACCTTTGGTAAGCCCATCCTCCACAAATCTGTCTTGTTCTTTAAGCCAGACCTTGACAGATTTTCTTGGGATCTATAATCCAGCCTAAAAATTTAGGAGCCAGACACACCCCTAACGAACACAATATTTTCATTGTCCTGTCAATTAAGTCAATGCCACATTTCTAAGTTATGTCTGGAATTTACTCCACAAAGTATTATGTGTATGCAAAGACTGGTGTAAAACAATACAAAATCGAAAAAAACCAAACCCAAATTTGTAAAATAAGCTGTTTTCTTGTTTTGGAACTCTGATGGTACTTTTCGCCACCAAGCTCCTATTGTTCTTGCTGTGTTTGAGTATCCGGTGGCTACTGGCTGGATGTTGCATTCATTTATTGGATTTTATATGCCATTGTGTTTTGCATAGTACTGCTATCTCTTGTTGAAAAGAGCAAAGACCTGAGTATTGATTGTAGTGAATTTAGAGTCTAAATAATATAAAAGAAATGGGATCACCTGGCTGGAGAGAACATACTTGAGGTTGCTGGTACTGAACATGCAGGTTGGAAGATATGCAGTTGCACATGCCTGGCTGGGGAGAGGATGGTCATGGCCAGAGGAAGGAAGTAGAGACACAACTGAGCGGTGGCTGGCAGTAGAGAGAGGCAGGAAGAGAAAGGGCAGGTGGGAGAAAGGGCAGCGGGACAGTTGACTAAGATGGTGATGGGGAGTCAAAGGATAGTAGTGGGGTGGAGGAGGTTGAGAAAGGAAATGGAACTGAGAAGTTGGGAGAAGCTAAGAGAAGAAGGGGGGGGTGAAGTGCCAGCATGAGCAAATTTCAATATGCAGTAATAAACTGGTGCCTGGATTTGTCAAGGCCTGCTCCGAGCCATCTAAATTGGTGGCTAGTTGCACATTTTAAAGTTCCATAGCTTTACATGCACTGGTAAAGAAGCGTTTTATTTTGTCAGTCTTAAACTACTGTTAGTCAGCTTAGGTGGGTGACCCAAATCCTTTAGTTATATTTTCTTTAATAAAGTTCTCAAATACTTTAGCTTTTGCTTGTAGGAAGGTATTCCTATTTAATTGGTATATAAGCAACAAAGGTATCTATAGGATCATGCGGTCATTTTTGCTACACTCAGTTCACATTGTTGGTCAATGGTCTCCTGGTCTTGGTCAATGTGAAGGCCATACTTGAAATTTAGATCTGTGTCTTTTTGGCTTGTTACCTTCTGCAAGAAGGCATCGAGTCCTTTTATGCAGAGGCTTCTTAATGTCTCTCTGGTGGAAGGATTTTTCCAAACCCCTGAAAGAGGCATTCATTAGACCATTATTCAAGAAGGCTTCTCACTGCCTATGGGTGCCGTTGAAGGTGCTGGTGCTTATCTTAAAAGCCTTCCATGACAAGGGGCCCACATACCTGAAAGATTGGTTAAATTGTGGAACTCCCTGCCCCAAAATGTGGTGATGGCTGCCAACTTGGAGGGCTTTAAGAGGGGAGCGGACATGTTCATGGAGGAAAGGGGTATTCATGGCTACTATTTAAATGGATACTAGTCATGGTGCATGCCTATTATCTCCAGGATCAGAGGAGCATGCCTGTTATATTAGGTGCTCTGGAACACACCAGGACAATGCTGCTTCCTAGAGGCACCTGATTGGCCACTGTGTGAACAGACTGCTGGACTTGATGGGCCTTGGTCTGATCCAGCAGGGCTTTTCTTATGTTCTTATTGCCTCTCCATGCATCTTCCCATGTGGCAACTTTGCTCATGAACACATGAAGCTGCTTTATACTGAATCAAGCCATTCATCCATCAAAGCCAATATTTTCTACTCTGGCAGCCACTCTACAGGATCTCAGGCAGAGGTCTTTCACATTACTTCCTTACCTGATCCCCTGGAGATGCTGGGGATTGAACCAGGGACCTTTTATAAGCCAAGGAGATACGCTGCCACTTGGTTACAGCCCCTCTCCCTCTTTACAGCAGGCCTGTGGGCAGTCGTCCCCCCCCCCAATCTGGAGCATGCTCACCCAAGGTTTTTTAGTGTCCTAGGTGAACTATGACTTTGGTGCCCTCATTCAGTAGAGAGAAACGTGAGGGCCTCATTACACATTATGCAAGCCTGGTTTCTGCCTTTCCTTTTGTAACTGTGTGACTATTCCTGGGCCTGTTTCTAGATTCCTGTTTTTAAGAACTGAATAATGAGTGGTCAAACACGACCACTCATGTTGGCCTGCAACTGAATGTTATTGCAAAGAGGTAGCCATTTCATTCTATTATAGCAAAATAAAAAGTCCAGTGGCACCTTAAACACTAATATTGAAATAAATGTTAGTCTTTAAGGTACCACTAAATGTTTGTCTTATTTAACTAAACATTATCCAATTGATGGTGCCATTATTTTAACTATCCTCTAATTACCAGTGGTTTATATGGTAATTAGGAGCCCCGTGGCGTAGAGCGTTAAGCTGCAGTACTGCAGTCAAAAGCTCTGCTCATGACCTGAGTTCGATCCCGACGGAAGTCGGTTTCAGGTAGCCAGCTCAAGGTTGACTCAGCCTTACATCCTTCCGAAGTCGGTGAAATGAGTACCCAGCTTGCTGGGGGTAAAGGGAACATGACTGGGGAAGGCACTGGCAAACCACCCTGCAAACAAAGTCTGCCTTGGAAACGTCGGGATGTGACGTCACCCCATGGGTCAGGAATGACCCGGTGCTTGCACAGGGGACCTTTACCTTTTTCTATGGTAATTAGGGACATTGAGGGGACTTGTTGGTATGGAATTTAATCGCCCTGAGCATATTTGCTTGCCAGAGGTCTTACTTTTGGGACTCAAAACATAATCTTTCATAAAAAAGGATTGACATTTTACAAATTTTAAAATATCTGTATGTGATCTCTATATTCTACATTTGATGCTTAAAAAGTAAAACAAAATTATTTCTCTTTTGATGTATAACTCTTTTGCCTCCAGTTTGACAAGCAAGTTCCTTATCAATCAAGGGGGCAGAAGATAGAATACCTCCCTGCTCTTGTCATTCTGTTTATGTGAGTTTGTGAAGGAAGTGTGACTCCTCTCCACTTATTTTACGTCAACCTTTACTGCTCATTGACAAGAGTCTTAAGCATTTACATTGTATAAGAAAGCAGTTTTACAAAAACAGCATGATCCCTTAAAGCTTGGTATAAAATAGAACCATTTTATCTCGATAAAATGGTCACTTATTTTACAGGGCCAAAAAAGAGACAAGAGTTGACAGAAACCATGTGGATTGAGTGATGTGTATGAGACCCTGAGAAGTTGTGAACAAAATTTTCCTCACTAGGCGTTCTAAATAAAAAAAATGTAAAAATTAAAATAGAAAAGCCCTTTAAAAACTCTGTGTTCCATCATGGCAGCTATAGAATGCCAAAGTCAACAGATATGGAGATTCCAGAAGCCAATTAATACCAGGTTTCCCTCCAAGCCAGTAAAGAAAGCTCCTCTCACCTTTTGGGTTCCCCTCAAAATCTGGCAACCTAGGCAATTGCCTAGGTTTGCCCAGGCTGGCCCTGATGCTTTGCAACAGCCTGGGCTTAGGCCTTTTCAGTGGCTACTCCATTCCTGTGGAATAGCCTCCCAGCAGAGCTCAGGATGGTTTTTACCCTTCTGGTATAGCTTCCATCCTCTAGGTGGGGCCTAGTATTCTCCCAGAATTACAACTGGTCTCCAGACTTTCAAATCAAATTTCAAATACCTTTATTGGCATAGTACAACCTGCAGTACATAAAAGGATAAAAGTTAGAATAAAATAAAATTAAAATAAATCATTCCTTAATGTTGTGATTCTACTTCTGACTAGATTCCCATTGGTTGACTACTATTGTCAAAAAGTTTGCCACATTTTTGGTTATCTCAGGATCCTTATCAGCTAATAGTTTGTAAAATATTTTCGTATTATTTGGTGAGAAGTTCAAAACTATGGGTTTTATTAGGTTTCCTCTTGGGGAATCATAAAGACTCTCCAGACTTTCAGAGATCAGTTCCCCTGAAATATTGACAACTTCAGAAAATAGAGTCTAAAGAATGACATCACTGCTGAGTTTCCTTTCCTCCCTAAACTCCACCTTCCCTAGGCTCCTACCCCAAGTCTCCAGGAATTTCCCAAGCCGGAGCTAGTAAACCTTCCTTCTGGCTTTCCAGTGAGGTTGTAGAACAGAACTATTGTATGGAGCATTTGAAGAAGTCTAAATGTGGGCCTCATATTGCAAATTTACATTGGTTACTGGAGCATATGAGAGAATTTCAGAAGAAAATCAGCTTATGTTTCATAGGTTACAGCAAAGCTTTTGACTGGAACATGAAAAGCTATGGTTGATTTTAAAAGAAATGGGTGTACCACAGCATCTGATTGTTTTGATTGCACGACCCGTACTCTGGACAAGAGGCTACTGTTATGACAGAATATGGAGAAACAGAATGGTTTCCAATTGACAAAGGTGTCATACAAGGATGTATTTGATCTCCCTATCTCTTCGGTCTATATGCAGAACATATTTATAAGGAAAACTGGATGAAAGTGGAGTGAAAAATGCTCCAGTAACCAATGTAAATTTGTAATATGATGAAATTTTTACTCCACTTAGATGAAAGTGGAATGAAAATTGGTGGAAAGAACGTTAATAATTTGAGATATGCAGATGACACCACATTACTGGCAGAAAATAGTGAAAACTTGAAATGATTACTGATGAAGGTTAAAGCAGAACGTGCCAAAGCAGGATTACAGCCGAACATCAAGAAGACAAAAGTAATGACTTCTGAGGAATTACACAACTTTAAGGTTGATGATGAAGAAACTGAAATGTTTAAGATTTTCTATTCCTTGGTTCCATCTTCAATCAAAAGGGACGCTGCGATGAACAAATCAGAAAAAGATTAAGACTAGGAAGGGCAGCCATGAAGGAGTTAGAAAAGATTCTTAAGCGTAAGGATGTGTTGCTGGCAACCAAGATCAAGTTAATGTTATAATATTCTCCGTTACTATATTTGAGTGTGAAAGTTGGACAATGAAGAAAGCTGACAGGAAGAAAGTTGATTCATTTGAAATGTGGTTGTGGAGGAGAGTTTTATGGATACTGTGGACCACCAAAAAGATAAACCAGTGGGTTCTAGATAAAATCAAGCCTGAACTCTCCCTAGAAGCTAAAATGAATGGACTAAGGCAATTGTACTTTGGTCACATTCTGAGAAGATAAGAGTCATTGGAAAAAACAATAATGTTAGGAAAAGTCAAAGGCAGCAGGAAAATAGTCCAACCTGAGATGGACTGACTATAAAGGAACCTATGGCCCTCAGTTTGCAAGACCTGAGCAAGGCTGTTAATGATAGGATATTTTGGATGACATTAATTTACTTGGTCGCCATAAGTTGGAAGCAACTTGCTGACTCTTAGCAGACACACAGAAATAGTTGCACAAGGTATTTTTAAAGTGATGCTTTTAAATGTTATTTTCAATGTTTTTTGTATGTTTTGCATTTTAATATTGTCAATGATGCAATTTTGTATAGTTTTATTGTATTTTACTGTTATCACCCTGCCTTGGACAGCCCAAGCTAGCCTGATCTCATTAGATCTTGAACACTAAGCAGGGTCAGCCCTGGTTATTACTTGGATGGGAAACCACCAAGGAAGTCCAGGGTCGCTACACAGAAGTAGGTAATGGTAAACCACCTCTGTTCATCTCTTGCTTTGAAAACCCTATGGGGTTACCATAATTCAGCTGCCACTTGATAGCACCTTACATACACGCATGCGCATTGTTACCTTCCTTGGGGTTCTCCTGACTTGATCCGGATAAAGCAGTTTTACCATTATTTTAAATAAATAATTCTATGGCTTTGGTCTTACTCTGCAACCCTATGCGCACTGACTTCAAAGTAGATTCAGTTGAACACAATGTCACTTCTGTTAACAATCTGCACTGCCTTTCTGTACTGTTTTGAGACGAACAATATTTTGGCAAATGCTGTATACAGTATTATAAATGTGACTGTACCACAGATTTATATAGTGCCACTTTACTCGTCTTGTGACTGCTTGGAGAGGACAAAAATAGAAATGCATGAAACAAATTAAAATTACATTTCTGTTTCTGCTTATGCTATGCAGTGTAGAAAGAATAGGGAAAGTGAAATTCTTTCTGTCCACTGAGTTGTCAAATATGACTGACAAGAGTTCTGGAGGATTTGGCATTAGTGCATGCAAATTGCATGTTTTAAAAATGTAAAGTTTTCTCAAGTTAAATATTTATCATACATCCATTTTATAGGAGTGACATGGCATTTGTAAAAGTTTTATCCTAACTCTTACTGTTCTATAGAAAAATGTACAGGAATCAGTTTGAAATAGGGTTGCCAGGTGCCCGCTGGTGGCGGGCAAACCCCCAGCAATTGCCTCCTCTGCCCGCCGACCACCTGAGGGTTTAGAACCGGAAGTTCCGCCTCGCAAGGGGCCTTTACCTCTTAGTTTGAGTGGTAAAGGGCCGCTTTACCACTCAAACTAAGAGGCAAAGGCCCTTTGCGAGGCGGCACTTCCAGTTCTAAACCCTCAGGTGGTCGGTTCTCCTGACTTGGGTTCTAAACCAGAAGCGCCGTGCGTGCATTGGCGCACACACTGAAACGCAAAATACTCCTGCCGGAGGAGAAGAGGGACTGGCAACCCTAGTTTAAAACCAGTTTATAACTATGAACCAGTTATTGGGGGGGTTTTAATCGGTGACTTGACTGGAAGCAAACCATAGAGATAAAAAGTCTAATGAACCTAACTGGAACTGAGACCTATTTTTATTTTTCCCCTCTCTGCTCAAAACAAGAGAAAGTTTTATTTGCAAATAGAATTCTCCCTTTTAAATTCTCAATTTAAAGGATACCCATTTTGCTTAAATAGCTCCAAATGGGTCCTTCTTCCTTTTTTGTGCAAAATGATGTTAAGCAATTACAGTTAGCTGTGTTTGGTTCCATTTTGTTATGCAGTAATATTTACTATTTGGCTGATGGACATCATCAGTTACTGCTACTGGGGAGGCAGCTGCAAACTATTACATAATGTGAACGATTCCTGAGTAGGGTTGGCTCACATAGTAAAAAAAAGGGGGGGTTGCCAGGTGTGTTTGCCAATGATGGAGGAGGGGAAGACTTGGGAGGGTCCATGAAATTTTTAAAAAACAGAATGAGGGCCCTTGAGTTGCTAAAGTTTGAGAACCTCAGATCTACACCATTGCCAGTCTGCATACCTGCTGACTGGGATAAAATTTTCAAAGTGATTTTATTCAGTGATGTCAGACATGTTTCTTTTGCAACAACATTCCAGAAGACTGGCATCTGAGGTCCTTACCTGACAGTCTTCCTGGTATTGCATATTTGTAGACAAGAGTTTCAGTCAAGAAGGAAAGCAATTGAAGTGTCACCTGATCCGGTGGTCTCGGCTGCTGCACATTATTTGCAATGCAATAGAACACACCCAAAAGAAATGCAGGATAGGGAAAAGACTTGAAGAAGGTACTAGGCCCTGGGACAGCCTCTGAGACACTTTCAGCCCAGATGGCTTCTCAGCCACTGAGCCTGCATCTGCAAATACCATTAAGAAAGGATTCATTAGCCGCTCTACTTTCCCCCCACTGTTCATCACAAAGGGTAGTTCATCCCTATGCCGTTCATCACAAAGGGGAGTTCCTACTCAATGTTCATGGATCATAGAGCACTAAATAAGATTATAGTTCAAAATCACTATCCTCTTCCAGAGCTCCAAGATAAACTATACAGGAAGTTCAAATGTGTGCCAAATTGGATGGGGGGGGGCACAAAATCTGACTTATACTGGGGATGGAGATGAGTAGAAATTGGCCTTCTACAGTGCTTATTGTTAATTTGTTAGGCTCTTCAGTTTAATGCTTAACTTTCTGGACATGGGGTTTTATCTAGAGGTCTCCTTCTGTTTCTTTGAGCAGAAAAGAACTGTTGGTTTCAATTCTATTTTTAAAAGTAAGGATAGCATGGGTTATATACAAAATTAGAGAGGAGTATATTTGATGAGCCATGGATAGCCTTCTTGGAGTTCATCTCATCATCAAATGACTCTTATGAAAATATTGTCAGTGAGGGTATGGGTAGATCCACCACCACCCCTTCAAACCATCAAAGGCATCTATGCATTTTAGAAAGTGTAAATCTACAACTGCAGTTTTTTGGCCAGTGAAGCCTTTAGGCTGGTCTATCAGTTTCGGCTTTCTCTGGACAGAATGAATCTGCCCACAGTTACACAAGCCATAGTAACATCAAAATTAGACAATTACAAGTGGGGACTGGCAAGGACTTCCAGGAGGCATCTCATTTCCTCTCCCCCACTATTTCCTCTTTCCCCTCCCTGAAAGCCTCCACAGCCTGTCTTTTCCTGTTTCCTTCTCACCTCCCCACCCATCAGCCAATCTACATGTATTTGCCACGATCTTCAGCTTTCCCTTCTTCCCTCCCCTTGGCAGCCTCTCCCTGGGAAAACTCTGCTCAGTTCCAGCCAATGTGCAGGGCCTGGTCCAGTTGGGTGGTGGTGGATCCACAAGGACTTGTGGGGGGCACCTCACTTCCCCCTGTATCCACCTCCCCATAGTATTTCCTCTTTTCCTTCTCCTGGTACCTCTATATCCTCACCTTGCCATGCTTCATTTTTCCTTCCTACCCATCTCCTCTCCAGCCTTTCTTTTATCTGCCTCCATCTTCACCTATTTAAACAGATACCAGCAGTATCCTTTTTTGAGTTAAGTAGAGTAGGTCAAACTCCAGTGGCCCGTCCACCGTTTAATGACCAGAAATAAGTGACAGCGTCATGAGTCATGTGCACGACAGATAGTATTGCGTAACACATGATGTTGTAATCATTACGAGATCCCACCGTGATGTTAAGTAGGTTGTCATATCAGGTAGTCGCAATCAAGGTAGTCATATCAGGGTGCTAGTTTGTCCAGATCGGTGCTTAGTCAAGTCCAGTAATATTCACTCAGTCCCCGAAGGAGAAGGAGTGTGGATCCCCAGGTGTAGGGGAAGCTGGGAGCACTCAACGCAATGCGACTTCACCTCCAATTTTTGTTTGGAGGGCGGGGCAGCAGGGAAAACACTTGGCCAGGGCCAAATATTAATAAATAATATAATATAATATAATATAATATAATATAATATAATATAATATAATATAATATATTATAATACGATATATTATATTATAATATAAAATAATATAAATATTATTTATTTACTTCATTTATATCGTGATCTCCACAATAGGGACTCAGAATAGCTTACAGCATTTTCCTCTCCTCCATTTTATCCTCACAACAACCCTGTGTAGCCACCCCCACCCCTATCACTAAGAGGACATTTGTTTCTTAAAGCTAAGGATACTGCTTTTATTATTGGGTTGGGGAATTAATCCCACAGTATTGGTTTTTTGGTTTCAGTTATTTCTGCCGTTCCATGGCACAGTGGGGATTGGAACCTGGGTCTCCCAGATCTAGTCTGACACTCTAACTCTACACCTCATTGGCCACATTGAGAATGAGATATATTGATGATAACATACTGTGCAGTTGTCTGCTTTTGAAAACAGTTCAGAAACAGAATGCCGTGTTACATAAGTTACACTGGCTGCAAATGTGTTTCCGGGCCCATTCAAAGTGCTGTACGCTTTTTCTAGAATATCTGAGACTACTACCATCACCTATATGAACCTGACTGAAATTTACAACTAACAACCATGAGCCATGTACATGTACGTGCACAGTATTGCCTAAATACTGTGAGGATGATGACTACGCAGGAGTATGCTTTTCAGCAATGGTTTCTAGCTGTTGGAACTTCCTGCCTCTTGATGCCTGGTCAGTCAGACCCTTTGCTATTTAGATGGTTAATCTTTGCAAAACTGTCATCTTACTTAAAGATTGTTTATTTGTAACAATGAAGATGAAAATTACTGATAGATAATATTAACTTCTGGATGAACTGAACGGGTGAATTTGTCCCTGTCGCTGATGGAATAAGGGGATAATGTGTGTGTGTATTCACATGTACATTACTAATCTGTATCATGGATCACTGTGTCTATATAAAAACATGTGTTTGGAGATGATACTCCATGGAAAGGAAGAGCAGCGATACTAAAATCAAGGATTCAGTTTTAATTGACTACAATCAATAGGTAAAAGACAGAAAAGTGACAATTTACAGTGGGCTTTTGTTCATGTAAATCATTCCCCATTACTTCACATTAGCTCTGAAAGTCATTTGGATAATTTGAGAAGTAAATTCAATACTTTTAAAGTTATTAAAGCTAACACACATGGGCATATTATAACAATTCTCATTAAAAAAATGGATTGTACAGATATGAGTTAACCTTACTGCACCTTTTGTAAACATTATTTTTTTGGGCAGACTTGTCACATAGTGCATAACCAAAAATTACAGTGCTGCCATGAGCAATTCTTTCTGACATTAAAGACTAGGAAAATGAGTGGATTATGTCCATTAATTTTTCTCAGTGGATTGTATCTGTTAATTTTTGTGGGGCTGTGTCAGTTTGCCATCAGCGACAGGGACAAATTCACCTGTTCAGTTCATCCAGAAGTTAATATTATCTATCAGTAATTTTCATCTTCATTGTTACAAACAAACAATCTTTAAGTAAGATGACAGTTTTGCAAAGATTAACCATCTAAACCTGTTAATGTTGTCAAGTAAGATCATAAGGTAGGATGCAAGGCAACCCTACTTGCATATCACTACAAGATAGTAAAGCTTCAAACCACACTGTCTCAAAATGAGAGGGTATGTTTGTGTTGCGCTATCAGGGCAATGTGAAGCCATTAATTAAGACAAATGATTCCAAAGAGGGGCATAGTTTCCTTTCTCCAGCTTTCATGTTGAGAAACGTCCTTGAACTAGAGAGGTGTTATATTTTGATTTTATTAAGGTAAGAAAACATTTGCGGTTAGTATCAAACTCTACTAGAGAAATGATCACATTTAGCAGATACAGCACCACTAACCTGGCTCAGATTTGGGCAAAGATGAGACTGGCATGCTCAGACCAATTTAATTGTGGAGAATTGCTTTGATGTACACGATCCAAAAGCCATTTTTGGCCATCATCCATATGGGTACAATCTTGCTCAACCAGTCTTCTAACAAGATGCTGTTACAAAAATGGGCATTCGGTAGAACCAAAAGGTCACAAGATGAACAGGGACTCTGACTGTGTGCTCTGTTGTAGCAACCTGTGTTTTAAGTATGGAAGTGGTAAAACATCAAAACAGTGAAACACAAATAATTGATTCAGTAGTCTGTTGATCTCTAGCTGATTTGGATTTGGAATGAAGATTTGCTCCTAAATTACAGTGATATGCTCAAAATATCCTTCATTATGTTACAGATGACCTAAGGAGAATGATGTTATATCATTGGATGAGTTACCATTCACATTTATTTGTAAAGTTTCTTTAGAAAGGAAGCAAAATTGAATGTGTACGTGCACTGTAAGTTTAAATGTAACTGAGAGCATTGTCTTCAAGAATTCCTGGCCGCGCAAGGAGCTCCCATTCAGCAAATCAGAGTTGCTTTCTGGATGTTTTATAATGCCTTGGCAGTAGAATATAGCCAGAGCAACTTTACTAGGTTGCTTCATACACATTTAGATGTACATCCAATTTCTCCTCATATTCCTGTTTGCAATGTGTTTTTCATGTTTTGAATTGTAGCACAGCCAAGACATTATGCCGGTGCTACAAGAAAAGAAAAACTAGAAAATTAAAAAGAGTAAAATTTACAAAGTAAGGTGGGAAAAGCTAGGATAACTTTTTCCAACATCTTGTCAAAAGCACAAGAAGCAGAAGCTGTTGATTCTTCTCTCCCCACCCCCATGGAAATTCAGTGGAAACTGAAATAAAAAATAGAATAAATAGGTTATTTGAACAGCTACTGTGATCAAAACCAATTTCTCTTAAGCAAATATTTGAATCTTGGGATCAATTCAAATAATTGCTCATCAAGTCAAGAGGATGATTGTACTGATAAATTACTGTACAGTGAAGAAGTCTACATCATCTGCAGATACGTTGTTTGTTTAAGATTGTGCTGGAAAATGGAGTATACTGCATCTGAATGATAAGCAACAGAAGAATGGCTGACTTGGTTAGAATTCCAGGCTGCTTGATTTTGTTTCATGTGAAACTTCCTTTTATTCCATTGGGGTAAACTGGTAAATTTTAAGAACCTCAATGGTTTACAGAAGTTACAGAAATGTTGCTTGGCAAGATTTTACGTGCTACAAAAGAATGCTTCAGGTTCGGTATCTTGAGTTTACAGGTAAATTGAGTTTATAGGTGGTTGCCATTGCCTGTCTCTGCATAGCGACCCTGGTATTCCTTGGCGGTCTCCCATTCAAATGCTAATCAGGGCCAACCCTGCTTAGCTTCTGAGATCTGATGAGATCAGGCTCTCCTGGGCTATCCAGGTCAATAGCTGCACATAAATAGCAAGGGAGAAAAATTCTGGTTGAGACCCTAGAGAATTAGAATTCACTTGGTCTAACTGGGTATGGGACAGCCAATTAGAATTCACTTGGTCTAACTGGGCATGGGACAGCTTCAAATATCCTCAATAGGAATAGAATGTAAATTGCTGTGAAACATTTGAATTTGGTAAAGTCATCTTTAGAACCCATGGCTGCAATCCTAAGAATACTTTCCTTGGAATAAGCTCCATTGAATAAAATGGGACTTGCTTCTGAGCCAGTCTATTTAGGATTGCTCTCTAGGTTATAAATATGTAGTTGCCTCACATATGATAATAAGTGGGATGCGCAGTGGGATGCATTTTTCTTCTAATTTGAAATGATAAAGCAGGACATACTGTGCAAGGAATTGTTACATTATATACAGAAAACAAGCTTGGTATATTTCTGTGTCAGAATTAGACAGAAATGTATCTAAACATTTCTGCATTCTAGGATGTGAAGAACCTATAAAACTATCAAACTACGCAAGGCTGATTACTGATGTTTACATCTATGTACCAATAGTGACATCAGCCAAATTTGAAGATACTTAAATCCAGTGAATGGAGCTGTGAACAGGCAAGACAGATCTTTGTACAAACCAGAAAAAGCCCCCAGGATGACAGAAAGATGTAAATAAAAAAATACATCAGATGTAAATAAAATGTAAATAAAATACATCAGATGTAAATAATTAAAAAAACCAAGATGATAAAACTTGTGCCTGTAGCTTTAAGCAACCTCAGTGGCTGTTTCTAAGCAACCACAGCATTCCAGGCTTGGTTCTGTCAGTAAAAGGCAGGGGGAGGGGCAGAACCCTTTCCAAGCCTTTTTTATTTATCCCCAAGTTGCTGTGGAAGCTCACTGGGTGATTTTGGAACCCTCTCATAGTTTCAGACTAACCTACCTCACAGGGTTGTTGTGAGGATAAAAAAGGAAAGGAGAATAATGTAAGCTGCTTTGGTCCCACTGTGGAGAAGGGTAGAGTAAAAATGAAGTAAATAAATAATAAATATAGCTGAAGATGGGATGTAGATAAAGGGTAGGTTGGTGAATGGCAGAGGAGGAGAGAATACAGCAGAAAAAGGGGAGAGGATATGGGGGCTGCCAGGGGGAAGGAAAGAAAAAATAGTGTGGGAGGGAGAAAGAGGGGAAAGTGAGGTATCACCCAAAAAGTCCTTGAAGGTTCCCTACCATCCAAATGGTTGGCATCACAAATCTGGGCTACAGTTTTCCTATATAGAGGCTGCTGGTGACAGGAGGAGAGGGAAAGCTTAAGACAGAGGGGCAGATAAAGGTAGACTGGCTGTTAAATGGGAAAGAAATAGGGTTACCAACTCCAGGTTAGGAAATACCTTGAGATTTGGGGGGAGCCAGGGGAAGGTGGGTTTTGAGGAGGGGAGGGACCTCAGAGGGAAATAGTGGAGGAGGGGAAAGTGAGATGCCTCCCACAAGTCCTTGAGGGTTCTTTACCATGCAAGTGTGCCTGGCCCAATGGCAAGCACCACAAAACTGAGCCATAGTTTTACTAGACAGAGGATGCTGGGGAGGGGAAGGGAAAGTTGAACATAGAGAGACGGATAAATGTAGGTTGGCTGTTGGGTGGGAAGCAGAGAAGGAGACAGGAAAAAGGAGAGACTATGGGGACTTTCGGGAAAGGGAACGAAAGAATAGTGGGAGAGGGGGAAATGAGATACATCCCGCATGTCCTTGCAGGTTTCCACTTGTAAATTTTTAAAAACCTTAATACCAATGATCAAGCTGCATATTCCACCACCACATACCTCCAAATAGTGAAGGGTTCAGTACACAGGACTAGTTTTCCACATGGGCAACTGAGGTGAGCTCCTGAGGTATTGGTGATACTGCTTGGATCAGCAGTGTAGGAGAAGGCAGTGGGCATGGCTTATGCTTGTCATCACTTCCTAAACCTTCATAGCCTCAGCTGAGAGGTGAGCTCCTGAGGCACTGGCAGAGTTGCTGGGGCTCATCTTACTCCCCATGTGTTTGGCCAAGTACAACTCTCCCCCCCACCCCGATTGCTGGTAGACCAATATTTTCACAGCGAAAATTCTTTTTTGCCACTTGGGCCAGAAAGGTTTGCCTACCCCTGTGTTAAGCCTGTTGGGTTTTTCCCATTGGTATTTGCTAAAGAAAGCAATGGTTTGTTTTTTTTTGCTGTGAAGTCACAGCTGTCATATGGCGACTCTGTAGGGTTTTCAAGACAAAAGAGGTTTGGAGGTGGTTTGCCATTGCCTGTCTCTGCATCATGATCCTGGTATTTCTTGGAGGTCTCCCATACAAATATGAGCTTTAAAATATTAAACAATCATATTGATAGGATTAAATCAATTGAAGGGGGTTTTTCATTGAAAGGGGTTACTAATTTCTTCAACAATTACTAAGGGCTTATTTGTTTGTTTTAAAGATTAAGGTTACCAATCTAGTAACAGCTTGATCTCCAGAAATCTGAAAAATAAAAATTTGCACAACGTGGAGATGATACTGTTTGCAGAACAAGGTGGTGTTAAAAATTCAGTTCTAGGGGTCAGCAAAACCTGGGTAACTTTATGATATTATCCATGTAATTCATCACTTTGTGAAGGGGAGGGCTGATCTGAGGGAGTAAATCCCATTATTTACTTATGGACTTTTGTTCTAGTAAGGAATTTGAGTTCCAGGGAGCATGCCATCCAAGCATGTTTACTGGGAAAAGTATCATTGAATTTCAGGTAAGTGTGCATAGGCTATGGAGCCAGAAATATCTAGTTTTTTTACTGCAATCATAGGGTGTCCCTGTAGCTGGGTGGGGCATGCCAATGTTTTTGGCACTGCTGAAGTAGTGCTCATCTATAGGATCATTGTGTCCATAATATTATATTGTAATTGTCAGTGATATGAACTTTGTATCCAAGATTTTTTGTTCGTTTTGGCTCAGCTGTTTGGTAAATGGCCAGTTTAGGTTTTGGTTGAACTGGAACTTCTGTGGAAACAAGGAAGTGCTTGGAATTTCTTTTACAGCAGAAATGTATAGAAAATATGTAATCTGCTGGAGACTGCTAAATATGCCGAGTTCAAAAGAATCTGTATGAAATAAATATGGAATAGACACACTGATTTTGCAGAATATTAGGATACAAATGCAAATGTACGCAACCTGTTGGTTTACCATGTCTCTTGTCCTTTGACTTTGTTGTGGTCTCAGAGAAAAGGATGACTATTTTAAACTGGTATGGAAATTTCTTTGATATAATTTTGGTGAAGGAAATCCCTTGTATGAATCCAAATCTAGACTCTGATCTCACTGTCAAATTGATTGTCATATTACTGATTTTTTCCCTTCAGAAATCAGATTAGATGGCTTTAGTCTGAGAATGTTTTAGTGGTAATTGGTTCTTGTGGGTTATCCGGGCTGTGTAACCGTGGTCTTGGTATTTTCTTTCCTGACGTTTCTCCAGCAGCTGTGGCAGGCATCTTCAGAGGAGTAACACTGAAGGACAGTGTCTCTCAGTGTCAAATGTGTAGGAAGAGTAATATATAGTCAGAAAGGGGTTGGGTTGAGCTGAATCATTGTCCTGCAAAAAGTATCAAAGGTAATGTGCTAATCATTAGCTGCTGGAGAAACGTCAGGAAAGAAAATACCAGGACCACGGTTACACAGCCCGGATAACCCACAAGAACCAATGAACTCTGACAGTGAAAGCCTTCGACAATATTTTTGTGGTAATGTTGCAGAGAATTGCCTGGTAAGACTTTTGAGTTGCCCCTTGATGGATTGGATGGCTTACTCTTTCCCATATGGGTAAAATAATACTTCGATTTCTGTCCCCTGAAACCTACAAACTGGCCTAAGTAATTTTCATTTCATTTACACTGATTACATATTAAGACACACAATTTTATTATTTAAAGTACATAATTGGTGTAAGAGCATAAAAACAACTCAGGAACAGAACAGAAACTTATAGTAACTATTATGAGTATTGGCAAGGCATTAGTAGTCAAAGTAGGCAGATTAATTTACTTACGGTAAGCTAAGTGCATTCTTGGCTTGTAAAGGAGAATCATTTGCTCACTTAAACCAGATATCCCACTCTTGACGAAAAATGTCATTGCCTGGATTTCCCTTTGACAGTTTGGCAACCCTGTACCCTTGTTATAGTATCCATTTATTTGTCTTGTTTTCAACCAGATTAATCCATTCTGTTTTGACAAGTAGACTGATGGGTAATTGATAACTGTGATAGACACAAACAGAAGAGTTGGATGCTGAATAATTCAGCACTTTTCAGTATCAATAAGAGAACAGGTTGAAGAATTTGTGTCTCTATTTACACTTAAACTAAACTAAGTCAGCCCAGACATTTATGCTGCCAGTCTATCAGAAAATCAAACAGTGTACATTCGGTTTCCACCCGACAAAATGTTTTATAAGCTTGTAACAATATGTGTGAAGCTGCCAGAATAATAAATAGGTACAGCAGCCCATGCATGCTAATGTTATGTTGTAAGCAGTTTTGTTGACAAGTGCTAATACTTCTTTCATACGATCATCAAAAGCAGCTAATACAACAGCCATTATTTGCTGGCTTTCCAAGCAAGACATGATGGATTGTGACCTTAATATGGGTTAGCCGAGTTTTGAAAGTTAAACAACTTGCAATAAATCATGGAATTATTACAATGCAGTTTAATTGGTTAAGGACTGTTTATTTCCTAAACAGGGTGAAAAATTTCTGTTTCGGCACTTCTAATTTGCAAAGTGCATTTTCATTATGAATGGCAGTTTAATATTCTGCTCTTTTGTCATGCAAAATATGCAACACATAGGCAATCTATTAATTGGACAAAAATGCATTGCAAGCTTAAATTATCCTTTATATTATCACTTGTGTTCTTTTACGTCTATTAAATATGCTAAATGGAACATGCTTAGAGTATACAACTTGCAGGTTACTTCTGAAACTTAATTCAACCTCCAGATTAGTATAATGGCCTTTATTTTTGGCAAAGTAAAGTAATTAAGAAATTGTAAACACATAGGGCAATTTCCTTTTCTCTAAAAGGCATGGGTGAATATATTTTATTGATCTGGCATTGGGGGGATGTGTCATTTTATATCGGTGTCCTTATCCCATGCAACTGAATGTTTTCTACTCTCCATTCCTTTCTTTTTATCCTAATAAACTTCAGAATGATGTTATATCCATGTGAATGTTGCAAAAATTTAGACTTTTATATGTATGGAACTCTGCCTTTTAAATCACATGTGAAATATATAGTAAGAGATAAGCGTACCATCCCGTAAAGGGCTACTTGCATGTTAGAAATCACACATGTGAGGAAAGCAATACCATGAAGTTCTTCACAGACTCCATGAAAATATTCGCTGTTTTAAAGCATTTATTGCACAGTCTAACTATGTTGGTTAGAATCAAAGGGGTTGCATTCACAGGCCTAGGCATTTCCATGCACGCAATGGGGCTTCACCAGCTTCCACTGCAATTTATTCAGGCGCAGCAGAACCTGCTCCAGAGGATCTCCTGCTTTTCAGTATGCTTGGTGCTGCGCAGGATGAGGAACCCCAAACCAAATCCCTCTGAGTGCACAGAAGCTCTCGGTGTTATGCACTGGAAGGATCCTAATGGTTATGACAGGGTATTTAATTGTACATTTCTACAGAAATGCAGATTTTTATGAGTTGGTCTGCTAAATCCCTTTTGCAGATGTACTAAATAGAACTGGTGGTCATCAGTTCATTGTCAATAAGCTGAAACAGTGCAAGAATTTTACATTTCTTTCCTATGAACATTTTATTTATTGAATTTTGTAATTCATGCAGTTTTATTGACCAAATATATGGTTAGACTAAAGACTGAAGTAAGAGAATAAATTGCTTATTGCTTCTCCGTTATATGAGGTATTTCTGTGTGTAGCCATCCCCCTCCTGAAAAGTCAGCTTAGTTCTGTCCATGCATAGTTGACTTATAGAAGTTAGGCATACTGCAGTTAACATGGAGATATGTTAATAAAAATTGGTTTCTTGTATACATTACATTAATGGCATTGAATGTCCACTGGAAGATATGGATGTCAATTAGGAAAAAATATGCAAAAAAAGAAAAGCAAGGGGAAAGTATTGCTGCATAGTAAGCAAGCCAAAAATGTTAAAACTGTACAATGTATGTTCCAGAAGTTAAGGTGTCAACTCGACACCTTCCAAAGTTTGTGGAGCATGAATGCAACTGGAAGAAAAAGAAGAGAACAATAGTATTCTTGAATTTAAAAGACAAAAGATGTACATACTTTAAAATAGCATAGATTAAAATTCACTGAAAAATCAACAGGCTTGCTTTTTGCTTATCCTAACGCTGAATTAATGATGATGGTTTGAATTTTAAGAGCAACTGAAATATATTTGGCAACATCCAAGGTGGTACAAACTTCATTCCAAGGCAGATTAAGGCTGCAATCCTGAAGGGGGCGGGGGGAAAGGAGCCAGCGTGGTCCCGTTCTGGCGTAAGTGCCCATTTATCCTGGGATAACCAGCACTTATGCTGTCCTGGGGGCAAAAACGCCAGTGCTGTGGAGCTGCGCTGACCCCTGCTGCCAATGGAGCCATGCCGGAGTGGGAGGCATTCCCAGGGCATTCCTGGGAGCGGGGCTGCCTTTAGGCAGCTTCTTAAGCCCTTTTGCCCTGGGAACGGCCCCTCTCGCAGTGGCGTGGCCACATCACCTTTTTTGGTGACATAGTCCCATTGCTTTCAATGGGGGAATTTCCCATTTTCTCATTTTTTTAATGGTTTGATTTTCTTTTTGGCGGCTGGGAGGTGGTGCAGCTGCACCGTTCCTGGCTGCCATGGATCTACCCTCCCCTTCAGGAATGGGCTGCCCATGGTTGATGAGTTTAAAGTAGTAAGCACCCTGGGTAGTAGTGACCATGTAATCTTGGAATTTACAATCTTGGGGAAAGGAAAAACTACGTCGTCAGACATATAGGTTGGACTTTCAGAAAGCAAATTTTAACAAGCTTAAACTTATGCTGCGTAGAATCCCATTGTCAGAAATACTTAAGGAGAAGGGAGTTCAAGAAGGGTGGGAGTTTCTTAAAAATTAAATACTGAAGGCATAATCACAAACAATTCCTATGTGAAGGAAAAATGGGAGGAACCTAAAGAGGCCAGGGTGGCTCCATAAACAGCTTTTTAAAGAGTTAAGAAATAAAAAAGACCCAATTAGGAAGTGGAAGGAGAATGTTATAACCAAAGAGGAATATAAACAAATAACTAGTGCTTGTAGGGAGAGTGTTAGGAAAGCTAAAGCTCAGTATGAGCATAGGCTAGCGAGAGATGCTAAACACAACAAAAAAGGGTTCTTTTCCTATGTACAGAGTAAGAATAAGAACAAGGACAAGATAAGCCCATTGTGGGGACCGGAAAGTGAAAATGTAACAGGAGATGAAGAGAGGGCAGAACTCAATTCCGACTTTTCCTCAGTCTTTTCTTGTAAGGGAAGTGGTGCTCAACATGGCATAAACAAAACACATGATGAGGGAAGGGATTTGCAGCTGAGGATTGGCATTGGGGTAGTGCACAAACACCTAGTTGCTTTAAATGAAACAAAGTTATCAGGGCCAGATGAATTGCATCCAAGGGTACTTAAAGAACTTGCAGATGTAATTTCTGAGCCTCTTACCATTATTTTTGAGAATTCTTGGAGAACAGGTGAGGTGCCAGAAGACTGGAGGCGGGCAAATGCCGTTCCCATCTTCAAGAAGGGGGAAAAGGAGGACCCTGGTAACTACCGACCCATCAGCTTGACTTCTATACTGGGAAAAGTTTTTGAACAAATCATCACCAGTCAGTCCTTGAGCATTTAGAAAGAATGGATCTGATTACTAACAGCCAGCACGGATTTCTCAGGAACAAGTCATGTCAGACTAATCTTATCTCCTTTTTTGAGAAAGTTACTACCATGCTGGATCAAGGGAATGCTGTAGACATAGTTTATCTAGATTTCAGTAAGGCTTTTGATAAGGTTCCCCATAATATTCTTGTTGACAAATTGGGGAAATGTGGTTTAGATCGTGTTACTGTTAGGTGGATTTGTAATTGGTTGCGAGATCGCACCCAAAGAATGCTTGTTAATTGTTCCTCATCCACCTGGAGAGGAGTGACTAGTGGAGTGCCTCAGGGATCTGTCCTGGGCCCTGTGTTGTTCAATATCTTTATAAATGATTTGGATGAAGGAATAGAGGGGATGGTTATTAAATTTGCAGATGATACTAAATTGGAAGGGGTAGCAAATACAGTATAAGACAGAGCCAGGATACAGGATGATCTTGTCAGGCTGGAGAATTGGGCTAAAACCAATAAAATGCATTTCAACAGAGATAAATGTAAAGTTCTGCATTTAGATAGGAAAAATCAAATGCATAATTATAGGATGGGGGAGACTTGTCTTAGCGGTAGTGTATGTGAAAAGGATCTTGGGATCTTAGTAGACCAAACACTGAACATGAGTCAGCAGTGTGATCTTGGACTGCATCAACAGAAGTATAGTGTCCAGATCAAGTGAAGTGATGGTATCGCTTTACTCTGCTCTGGTTAGACCTCACCTAGAGTATTGTGTTCAGTTTGGGGCACCACAATTTAAGAAAGGTGTAGACAAGCTGGAACATGTCCAGAGGAGGGCAACAAAGATGGTGAGGGGTCTGGAGACCAAGTCCTATGAGGAAAGGTTGAAGGAGCTGGGTATGTTTAGCCTGAAGAGGAAAAGATTGAGAGGGGATATGATAACCATCAAGTACTTGAAGGGCTGTCATATAGAGGATGGTACTAAATTGTTTTCTGTTGCCCCAGAAGGTCGGACCAGAACCGGCTGGTTAAAATTAAATCAAAAGAGTTTCCATCTAGACATTAGGAAGAATTTTCTAATAGAGTGGTTCCTCAGTGGAACAGGCTTCCTCGAGAGGTGATAAGTGCTCCTTCCCTGGGGGGTTTTAAGCAGAGGCTAGATGGCCATCTGTCAGCAATGCTGAATCTATGACTTTAGGCAGTTCATGAGAGGGAGGGCATCTTAGCCACCTTCTGAACATGGAGTAGGGGTCACTGGGTGTGTGTGGGAGAGGTAGTTGTGAAAATCCTGCATTGTGCAGGGGGTTGGACTAGAAGACCCTGGTGGTCCCTTCCAACTCTATGATTTTATAAACGATAATTATCTGAACTGTTTTGGGGGGATGTGACAAGAAAGGGAGAGCTCTTAAATTACCATACAATTTACATAAAAAGAAAAAGGTTGTTAGGGTTCCAGGGACTTGAAGTCAACATGGATAGATCCTTTGGCCATGTGGGATGCTGGAAAACCTATCATGTAGGTCTAAAATGCATTAAAGTGGGCCAAGGAGGAAAATGGTGGTATGAGGGAACATTAAAAAAGGAAGGTACTTATTTTCAGAAAAGAAGTTGAGGCCCTAAAGCCCAAAGTCAATGGAGAACAAATTTGTCTGGCAACTGTTACAAATATTCCCAATCAAGTAATTTAAGCTGTTGTTTTATCTAAGTACAAATTCTACCAAGCCCTAACTTAGTGAAGCCTGGAATAGAAAAATCTAGTTCTACAATTTTTGGGCCCCACGGGTGGCTCCAAGCACTAACCAAAGAATCAAAGCGCAACCAGAGCAAAAGGGGAGGGAGAGACGCTGAGAGACTAAAGCTAATCTGAATTTTATGGCAGCAACCCAAGCAGAAGTGGCAAATTGGTTTGTACCAGATTGTAGTCAAAGAACTGATGATTCTACACATCTGAGAGTACCAAACAGTGCTCGAAGAGAAGATGACTGGATGACTTCCACATTGGAACCAAAAGTTTGGACCCAAATGGGGATCTCATATAAAAGTTGAGCTTAATTTTTTATCTGAAACACCTGTAAAGCTAATGGGATATGTTGTCCACCAACAGAGAAGAAAATTTTCTGGACAGTTGGACTTGCTAAGGTAAAGCAGGAATGAGGAATCTATAAGAGAGAGGCACAGAATAGTAAACCTTGATAATTAAATGAGTAGACTTACGCCGGCCTTGCTGAACTGCGGCGGCACCTTGGCCCTTGGATGCTGACACAGCCTCCTGCTGGCATTCTCCTGGCGCAAGTCCCTGCACCGGTTTCCTGGGAGGTGTTTCCGGGTCTTTCCGGGGGGCGGAGCTGCCATTAGGCAGCTTCCTAACCCTGTTCGTGCTGGGAACACCCCCTAACACAATGGCATTGCTGCGCCACCATTTTTGGTGGTGCAGCATCGCTGTTTGCAATGGGGCCTTCCCCCCATTTTATGGTTTTTAAAATTTAAATCCCTCCCCCCCAGGATTGCATTGTAAGTGGGCTGGGTTTATGAAACAGGAGTTATACTGTATTATGAAAGAAAGGGGATTAAGAGATAATTTTCAAGTAATCATTTCAAATATATATTGGCGTAAGAGATGACATATTTTAATCCTTTTGTGTTTGAGTAAGATAGTGTGTTAATAACCATTGGTTATTTATAAGGAAAAGCATTTTTCACATTATTCCTTTGTATATAAATGTATAAATATTACTATCCACTAGGATAAATAGGCACATGAATTATTTAATTATGTCACACTGGTGACTTGCCAGATTAACATAGCTGAATATATAACAAAAACTGCTTAATTTAGTGATTCCAATATTGTTTTTACCTCAACCAGATTACAGTGCTTCATATTAAATAAGAATCAACAGAGCTGCTTTTAGATAATGGAAGACATTCTAGGTATTCCTTTAGCAGAAAAGCCATCAGATGTTCTTATGGGGCTTTCTTTTTCCCCCTTTTTTTTTTAAATTTTATTGGAGAACAACAATAACAATAACAGCAACTAAAAAAAGCAGGAAAAAAGGCAATCTTCATGATTTAAAATACAATATATCTATATACACAATAAAATAACAACAGGATTCCTATGCTACATCTTATTTCTTTGTCTTCATATTCATCATTCCGTCCTGACTGAGCACAACACATTCCCCTTTCCCGCCCTTATTTATAAAATTCTCTATTTTATTTATAGTTTGTGACCATGACTCATCTAAACTTATTGTATCTCTATTTTTATGAAATGTTGTTAGCTTAATTAAAACATATAACTAGCACGTTCTTCAGACATTTTCAACAATGAAAATATCTCTAATATTTTTCAGTCTTGCCATTTTTTCTTTATATTACATTTACTTGAACTTGTTGCAGCAGTGGCAGGTCCTAATTTCACCACAAGAATGCCATGGTTTCTTTGTGGCTCAGTGGTAGAGCATCTGCTTGGCATGCAGAAGGTCCCAGGTTCAATCCCTGGCATCTCAGTCAAAGGGACTAGGCAAGTAATTGATGTGAAAGACCTCTGCCTGCGACCCTGGAGAGCCACTGCCAGTCTGAGTAGACAATACTGACTTTAAAAGGTAGCTTCATGTGTTCATGAGTTCAATACCAAGAGTCTGTGGGTGATGGAAATGTCTAACCAGCCAAAAGACTGGATAAGTTGCACCAATTGTTCTAGGAAATCCATCCTTCCTCTCTCTGACATACCTGTTTCAGTTCCCTTCCCAAAATCCTTACATAAAATAGTGTGTATGTGGAATGAACAATTCCTACATGCCAGAGATGCTCCCACAGGTTTGCCTTTTACTTTCTATTCTTAAAGATTATGGATAAATAGCAGACCAATAAAGAGGACAGTGGCACGTGTTCACTAAACACACCAAGAGAGAGAGCAGGTACAAGCATAATGGCCCCATCCCCTGCCTCTGCTCAATCTCCTGGTCCTCTGCAGATGTGACCATACAGAGGAAGTAGCCACACATACACCCCCTCCCCACTATCTGTAAAATCACTTTCCAAATGTTGCTGATCACAGGGAGCAAAAGTTTTCGCAGCCGCTTCCTCCATTCAGTCACCCTTGCAGATGACTAGGCAGTCGTGGGGGGGGGGGGCAGCACACTCGCGCCTACTCTCTCTTCCCTCAGTGGCAGTGTGGTTAGAGTTTCCAACCTCCAGGTAATAGCTGGAGATCTCCTGCTATTATAACTGATCTCCAGCCGATAGAGAGCAGTTCACCTGGAGAAAATGGCAGCTTTGGCAATAGGACTCTATGGCACTAAAGTCCCTCCCCTCTCCAAACCCTGCCCTCCTCAGGCTCCGCCCCTAAAATCTCCTGCTGGTGGCGAAGAGGGCAACCCTAAGTGTGGTGCTGTTGTCTGTACCAGGCTTTGTTTGGTTTATGCACCAGTGGTGGCACTTTCAAGCACAGCTGTCATCCCAACAGAATTAAACTGTCTCCCTAGGGATCTCTCCAACAAGCACACTGAGGTGACCCTAGGAAGAGCTCTGAAGCTACAGCTTGAAAGCCTCTATAATGGCCAGTTTCTTCACCAGGGCTAGCTGTTTTGGGACCAATGGCCCGGAAGATTCAGAAGTGTCCAAAATCATGTTTGGGGCCTTACCTTGCACAAGTTAGCGCCGATACTGGAGGTCACTTGTTCTTCATTTAACTGTGGGGATGGTATGAAGGGTTGCTCAAGCTTCTGCTCATTGCCTTCCCTTTCTCTGACTGCTGCACCTGGCAGCTTTCTTTGGTTTTCTGGGAAAACGGGTTTGGTTAAAAAGGATTTGGGCTCATCATCTTCCTCTGAAGAGCACTGTCATCTCCACCGTCTGAACATTTTAAATACACCACAAATGCAATTATTTTCTCTGAAACCATGATTGTCATGGTTTTCCTTTCTTTAATATGAAGAAGTGCATAATAAAATGAAAATTCACAGCATTTTTAGGACGCGTGCATCTGATTTCCTTGTAGATGCTCCATATGATTATGGTCCCACATGTTCACACTTCCACAGAACAATGTATGGCAGCTTTAAATCCTCAGCTGCCAGGTGTTGCAAGCCCAAACCAGGGAGCCATGAGACTCAGAAACAAGTTCTTGACTCCACACCCAACAAACAAATCAAAGAAGGGGAAAGACGAACTACTGGGACCAGGAAATATTATGTGGACGTAAACAAAACAAAGGAAGCGAGAAACTGAACAAAAAATATTGTCGAAGGCTTTCACGGTCAGAGTTCATTGGTTCTTGTAGGTTATCCGGGCTGTGTAACCGTGGTCTTGGAATTTTCTTTCCTGACGTTTCGCCAGCAACTGTGGCAGGCATCTTCAGAGTAGTAACACTGAAGGACAGTGTCTCTCAGTGTCAAGGGTGTAGGAAGAGTAATATATAGTCAGAAAGGGGTTGGGTTTGAGCTGAGTATTGTCCTGCAAAAGTATTGTCCTGTAAGTATCAAGATAATGTGCTAATGAGGGTATGGTATGTTAATATGGAACCATTGTATCCTGAAGTGATCTGTTAATGTGTGTAATCCAAAGCTAATCTGTATGGCTATTGTTGAATGTTGTCTTTGTCTGGAGGTTTTTCAGGGCAGGAAGCCAAGCCTTATTCATTCTTAAACTCTCCTCTTTTCTGTTAAAGTTGTGCTGATGTTTATGAATTTCAATGGCTTCTCTGTGCAATCTGACAAAATAGTTGGTAGAATTGTCCAGTCTTTCAGTGTCTTGGAATAAGACCCTGTGTCCTGTTTGTGTCAGTCCATGTTCAGCCACTGCTGATTTCTCAGGTTGGCCAAGTCTGCAGTATCTTTCATGTTCTTTTATCCTTGTTTGTATGCTGCATTTTGTGGTCCCGATGTAAACTTCTCCACAGCTGCAAGGTATACGATATACTCCTGCAGAGGTGAGGGGGTCTCTTTTGTCTTTTGCTGATCGTAGCATTTGTTGTATTTTCTTGGTGGGTTTAAACACTGTTTGTAGGTTATGTTTTTTCAAAAGTTTCTCCATCCTATCAGTGACTCCTTTAATAAATGGCAAGAATACCTTTCCTATGGGAGACTGTTTTTCTTGAGTTTTCTGATTTTTGTTTGGTTTAATGGCCCTTCTGATTTCATTCTTGGAGTAGCCGTTTGCTAGCAGTGCGTGATTTAGATGGTTAGTTTCTTCCTTGAGAAACTGTGGTTCACAGATCCGTCTTGCACGGTCCATTAATGTTTTGATTATTCCTCTTTTCTGTCGGGGGTGGTGGTTGGAGTTTTTGTGTAAGTAGCGATCTGTGTGAGTTGGTTTCCGGTAGACCTTGTGACCTAACTGAAGGTTTGTTTTACGGATGACAAGGGTATCAAGAAATGGGAGTTTACCCTCAATTTCCTTTTCCATGGTAAACTGAATGTTTGGATGGATATTATTAAGATGGTTTAGAAAGTCCATTAATTTTTCTTCACCATGGCTCCAAATGGTAAATGTATCATCTACGAACCTGAACCAGACTGTAGGTTTGTAAGGTGCTGATTCTAATGCTGTCTTTTCAAAATATTCCATGTAAAAGTTTGCTATTACTGGACTGAGTGGACTTCCCATAGCTACTCCATCAATCTGTTCATAAAATTCTTGATCCCATAGGAAATAACTTGTTGTCAAACAATGGTGAAATAAGGCTGTTATATCTTCTGGAAAAATCTGGTTAATCAATGAGATTGTGTCTTTTACTGGAACCTTGGTAAAGAGGGATACAACATCAAAACTGATTAAAATATCCTTTGGATTGAGTCTTAACGGACTGATTTTGTTGATGAAGTGAGTTGAATCTTTGATGTAAGAAGTGGTTTTTCCAATGTGGTCCTGTAGGAGGGTGGTCAAATATTTAGCTAATTCATAATGTTGGGCCATTAAACCAAACAAAAATCAGAAAACTCAAGAAAAACAGTCTCCCATAGGAAAGGTATTCTTGCCATTTATTAAAGGAGTCACTGATAGGATGGAGAAACTTTTGAAAAAACATAACCTACAAACAGTGTTTAAACCCACCAAGAAAATACAACAAATGCTACGATCAGCAAAAGACAAAAGAGACCCCCTCACCTCTGCAGGAGTATATCGTATACCTTGCAGCTGTGGAGAAGTTTACATCGGGACCACAAAACGCAGCATACAAACAAGGATAAAAGAACATGAAAGATACTGCAGACTTGGCCAACCTGAGAAATCAGCAGTGGCTGAACATGGACTGACACAAACAGGACACAGGGTCTTATTCCAAGACACTGAAAGACTGGACAATTCTACCAACTATTTTGTCAGATTGCACAGAGAAGCCATTGAAATTCATAAACATCAGCACAACTTTAACAGAAAAGAGGAGAGTTTAAGAATGAATAAGGCTTGGCTTCCTGCCCTGAAAAACCTCCAGACAAAGACAACATTCAACAATAGCCATACAGATTAGCTTTGGATTACACACATTAACAGATCACTTCAGGATACAATGGTTCCATATTAACATACCATACCCTCATTAGCACATTATCTTGATACTTACAGGACAATACTTTTGCAGGACAATACTCAGCTCAAACCCAACCCCTTTCTGACTATATATTACTCTTCCTACACCCTTGACACTGAGAGACACTGTCCTTCAGTGTTACTACTCTGAAGATGCCTGCCACAGTTGCTGGCGAAACGTCAGGAAAGAAAATTCCAAGACCACGGTTACACAGCCCGGATAACCTACAAGAACCAATGAACAAAAAATAGATCATCAAAATACTTATGGTAAATGTCTTTAGAAATTAACTAAAAAGTGGAGAGAGCTTTTTATTATTGTTAGATATTAGAATTTAATGCCACTCATTATTTTGAGAACGATTGAGGCTATTATTTGAAGTCAAACACTTATACCCTGGCAAACTCTGTATTTTCATTAGATTAACTGGGTGAGTTTCGTAAGGCTTGAGGGAAAATCGCGTCTCCCCCCCCCCCCATGCCGCTGCAAGCCGGATGCGGTGCGGCTGCACTGTCCCCAGGCTCCTCGTAAGTACCTGCACCCCTTCAGGATTGGACTGCCCATGTAATATTTTACACTCAACTTTAGTCAGCATGTTTTTTCAAGACGAAATTATTTATAAGTACGTACTGTTGGATTTTAAAAAATCTTCATTATACTCATCACAGATTGTTTTTTACAATATTGCACAGTTGGTCAGAAAAAAATTACAGAACAAAATGAGGACAAATTTATCCTCCTCACAGAGGAATTGCCCTTAGTTATAAATGTTTGGTGGTAGAGTACTTCAGTGACTATTACATGTAAACGTACATACAAAATATGTATTCTAAACTTGAAATGTAAACTGATTTTTTAACCTCTCATATTAAGTGAAGGGTGGAAAAAAATTAAAAAGCAGCCTAATCAGCAATCACATCTGGAAAAGGGATATGTTAGCACTATACTCATCATTGAACATTTTTTCTAAAACAAAAACAAAAACTTGAGGTGTCCTTTGAATTCGTAGGAAAAATAGATTTGATTTGACCTGTTTAATTTGAATGGCGAAGGAGTGGGCTCAAGTTTGCATAAATACTGGATCTAATTAATATTTATAAAAAACCTAGGGACTTTCCTGTAGTAGTAATAATTCACCTTGGCTCCTTAAAGTTCATTATTTTTCTTACTAGCCCTCTACTGTACTTTGAATTATATATGGTAATTACATTCCAGAATGTGTGACATGGCTACATTTTAATTATTTCTGTGTTTTTTAATTTTGAAGTCTGCATGTTGACAGCTCAACCTTTATGATTAATGCTTTAAAGGAACCCCTATATGGCTTGCCTGTTAGTGATCTAATTTTGTGCAGGAATGCCTGGGATGTTATGTTGAACCGATTCACCACCCAGGTGGCTACATTTGGACTAAATGAACTGTGAAGGGTTTCATCTCTGCCCATCACTGCCTTCCTTCCCACAGTAAGTCCCACAGTAAGCAGCCATAGCTCCAACATGATTTGTCACAAGCCATCAATAGAAAATAAATTATTGCCATTCTCACTTGTCAATGGGCTTGTCTCCACTTCAGCTGGCGTAATGATTGGAAACGCAAAGGGAACATTTGCAGCCTTTGTGGAGGATGATTATGACTGAGCACACTACTCCACTATGCATCTTGGCTAGTGAAAACATGTAGAGGAAGCAAATTAATTGGATGTTTGTGCCAATGATTAGACTGTTACGCAGGAATACTACAGCATCTTCTAGGCCATCAAGACTAGCTCAACGCAGTTTTTTACTGAGATGTTTTGGGGTTTTTTTGCGTATTGTAACAAAATTAGTGCATGTTTTGCCAAAGGTTACAGCTTGTATAGATGCAAAACAAAATAATGTACAGTAATTTAATGGACTCAAATAATAACAGCAAGACAAGAACTTTCAGCAAGGAGGTAACCAAAAGAGATGTAGTTCTTGAGTCAGCCTAGGTAGTAGTTAGCAGGGTTTCTTTGATGCTCCTGGTAGTAAAAAAAAAGGAAATATCCCTTTCCTTCCCTCAATCCACCTTAGTTAGGGTTTTAGGGAGCTGTTTTAGCTCCAGATGGAAAAGAGCTGAGCTCCTTTAACATGGCTACCCATGGTGATCGATTTCCTTTAACATTACTTTTCGTGCTGGGTTCCCTCCTTCCTCCTTTTCTAAGCCAGCTCTCTGGTAGGGGTTGCTTGCCTGCTCATTATTCCAGCATTGGAACCAATATGCACCTCATTGTGCAGCTCCTCACTATGCAGCTACCCATTGGGTGTGTGAACAAGAGGGAGAAAGAAAGACAACACGAATGGAAGAGCTAGGAGACTACACTGCAGCAGAAATGAGCAGGGAATCCCACCCTGTTCATCCTTCACTTTCCCCACACATTACTTTCCTCACCTCATGGGACAGGAAAAGATTCTCTACTTTTTAACTAGTTCCCATGCCAGTCACCTGGCCAGCTATGGCAGCAACTGAAGGAACGTGAACTACACAAGCAACCCCCCCCAGCAACCACATCTGGGTGAGCATCTCTCCCAACTTACATTTAGGAGGAGGTGTTGCACTGGAAATTCTCAACTGTCAGGAGAGATGGCACATCTCAGTCTAGTTATCTTGTAGAGGCATTTAGTATTTCAAGAGATGTAGGGCATGGTAGAGGAACTGGGTTTGAAAGTTCCTTTGTCTGGTAAACAACAAAAGCCCTGTCACACAAAAAATCAAGAAGCATAAGGACAGGAAATCGGCCTTCCCCATGCCATACTAGGCTTGCCAGGTCCCTCTTCGCCACCAGCAGGAGATTTTAGGGGCGGAGCCTGAGGAGGGCGGGTTTGTGGATTGGAGGGACTTCAATGCCATAGAGTCCAATTGCCAAAGCGGCCATTTTCTCCAGGTGAACTGATCTCGATCGGCTGGAGATCAGTTGTAATAGCAGGAGATCTCCAGCTAGTACCTGGAGGTTGGCAACCCTATGCCATACTAATACTAATTCTGCTCAGGGGCAGGGAAATTCCAAGCATAACAAACATTCCATTGAACTGGAAGGGCCTTTGGTCTCTCAGGCCCCTTTATTTGAACCATCTCCTAACAAAAAGGGATCTTCTGATTATACCTAGCTGCAGAAGCAAGAAGTGTGGCCCTCTTGTAGGCCTTTTCTCAATGCTGTCCATAATGCCATAGAGTCCACCCTCCAAAGTAGCCATTTTCTCCAGAGGAACTGTCATCTGGAGAGCAGTTGTAATTCTGGATGATCTCCAGCCCCCACCTTGAGGTTGGGAACCCTAGTTCCCTTGAAGGAAATGGCTGCTTTAGAGAGTGTGGTCTATGGCATTATGTACCACTTTGAGATCCCTCCCCTCTTCAAACCACCCAACAGCCAACCTACCTTTATCTGCCCCTCTGTCTTAAGCTCCCCCCCCCCCCGGGCATCCTCTGCCTAGGAAAACTGTGGCCCAGTTGTATTGTGCCGGCCACTTGCATATTAGGGCCGACTTGCATATTAGGGAATCCTCAAGGACTTCCCTCTGTATCCTCCTCCACACTAATTTCCTTCCTCAAGAGAACCCCCTATTCTCTCCTATTTCCCTGCCTCATACTCTCCTTCTCAGCCATTCATTAGCATAACTTTTATCTGCCACCCATCTTCCACTATATTATGTATTTATTGCTTCATTTATACCTTACCTTTCTCCACACTAGGGACCTCACCTTTCTCCATACTAGGGACCAAAGCAGCTTACATTATTCTTTCCTCCTTTTTATCCTTACAACAACCCTGTGAGGTAGTAGCCGAAACTATGGTGAAAAATCACCCAGTGAGCTTCCACAGCAAGATGGGGATTTGAATCATTAATTTATAGTGTTAGCCGAAATGCGCTTTAAATAGGGAATTAGCTGCGCATACGGTAACTATAATATTTATAAAGCAGGATGCAACCAACTATACCAGAGCCCATATCTGTGACCTTAGAATAACGTCAGTCAAGGGATTCCAAATTAAGAGAGTTTATGTTTTCATCCATTCAATGGTGCAACACACACATACACAGAGAATCTAGGAATTCAAAAAGGAGGAGGGAGCGAGACAATCGCAAATGTGGCAGGAAACGATGACGGGTTATACAGTACCTTTCCTGTAGAGGTGTTGTCCTGAGTTCCATAGACTAAGAGGAATAAACAAAAATGACAGGGGGGAATAAAAAGGGGGCAGGGGGGGTCCCCTGCGTGTTCGAGCATGGCTGCCCCCACTGACAGAGTAACAGTCAGTATGAAGGGGAAGACCTAAGGTGCGAAGTATGGACTTTCAGGTTACCTCAGATATACTGTTTTCTGGGGTTGGGGGAAGGTGATGGGATTATCCTCGTGGTTCCCAAACTAAAACAAAAGGTGACAAAGACCCTAATGGTCGGCTGCCGGGGTGGGGCGAGGGCAATTTAGAGAAATCTATTCTGATTCCAGTGACTTGTGCTACGCCAGGAGAAACCGGGAGTCTCTGCAGATTGGATTAACGATCTAAAACAATAGGCACGATCTTGCTCCGTCCGGGGATCGTCACTTTGCATTGCTGGAGGGACGACTCATCGCTGATATCAGGATGTCTGCTGATGGTCCATTAATCGCTGCTGATGAAGCAATGGGAGGGGGGGTGCTGGCGAAGGCTACGTGCTTGTGCGCTTTCTAGGAAATGGCTTCTGCTGGAACGGAGGTGCACACAGGAAATGGAGTCTCTCTGGTTCACTAGAGAGGTTGACCTGGCCTCTGTTTCTCAGCTGCCAGCTCCGCGGGATGCATAGGAGCTTGTCAGTTTCACTGGCGCGCGAGAGCCTTTCCCCATAGCGTTTGGGGCTAGGCGCACAGCAGGAACAGCGTGCGCACGTATGCCTGGGGTTGCCATGACCAGTCCGGGAGTTTTGGCACTCCGTTAGGCAACAGTAGGGTCACCATAAGTTGACAGTGACTTGATGGCACTTAACACACCCAATGTATTTTTTTTTTTTAGATTTCACATTTTTCTGCAAACCTGGGGCCCTTTTCAAGCTTGTAGAAAGAACTGCCTTGCCTGTTCACAGTTCCAATAACCAGATTTAAGTATCCTCACATTTGGCTGACTTTGCTATTAGTATATAGATATTTTACACTGTCGTACTTCCATTAGGATCTTCTTGACCCCATTTAAAGTAATTGTAGTGTATTGGAAACATTAGATAATTGTAGTCTATTCAAAGAAATTCAATAAAATTTAGTGTTGCTTTTCCATTTTTATGCATTGTTTAGCATCTTAATAATATACCTTTATTTTAAGTTTTAAGAGAGCCAGTTTAGGTTAGCATACATATGTTTTAAAAATGCTTAACTTAATTACAGTTGCAAAGTTGGAACCTTCATCTATTTTAGATATAAGACTGTGATTTTTTAATAACCAACATTTATGATATTTGATATTTCAAGAAATTATTTCCTGTTTTGTATTGTTTGGTCCTTGGAGATAAAATGACAGCATAAGTGTCTTGCATAAAAACCAAGATCATCATTCTTTTTCACTGCCTATCAAGCTGTTTGTGCTTAACCAAGCATTTATTTATCAGTTCCTAATGGTAAGGTCTTACAAGGTTACTACACCTGAGAGAAAAATATGTAAGACAGGCTTTCTAATTAATCACAAGGAGGGTTCAAGAAGGTCTAGTTATTTCTGTGTAGAAGAATTTATGAAGTCTATTACAAGCGTTGATCAGTAAAAATGCAGCTAATGCACTGTTTCTTTTAAGTTACTGTGCTACAGCTTGTCCTTCTGTGCTTGAACACAGAAAATATATGGAGAAGTTTATCTATCCTCTATGAATTTGTACCCTCATAATTCAAAGTGGGGCTGACAGAGCAGATGAGGAGGATTTGAGATTAAGCTCTGAATTCCTGTCATGAACTAAGACTTTACTTGGCTTGGCACTTTGCCTGAGGAGCCAGCCAGGCTTAGGTGATATAAGCACAGGATTCTTGAAGCACTGTGGGTTTCTCACAATTTTGATACACTGAATAGATTACTTTTTCTCCATTGGTCAACAATAACTTAAATTTACACACCTATTCCATTTTCCCAATCTGAAACAATCCCAGAGGGGCACTATTTGGGGAAACCTTCAAGTTTCCTGGGCTATATATGGCTTTGCCAACAGGCCAATTAGTTTGGGATTAATTCAAGTTGGGGAAATGGCACGGTCCGAAAGCCGAAGCCCCTGAAGCCCTGATCTGAATTGGGCACCACATGTGCAGGAATTGAGGAGAACCCACAACTCTCTCTCTCTCTTTTTTTAATTTTTTATTGCTTTTTATAATAAAACATACAAACAAACAAAAAATAAAAAAATATAATGGTAGTGAAATCATAATACAACAACAAAAAAACATAAAATACATAAAACATATACAGAGCACTGATTCACTGCTAATACAATATTCTTTTCTCTTTATAAACCCTATAGTGCCCTAAAACCCAAAAACCCACCCCCCACCACTGTGCCCTTCACCATTGAACTTCCGGCGAGGTGTTATGACAATATATAAAACTCTATTATTATAATCATTAATTTAAAAATCACATTGAACTATAATTCGTTAACTATACTTTTAAAATCAGTTTTTGCCAATTTATCCCAATATGCAGCGGCCAAGAACCCACAACTCTCATGCAACTGTGTTTCATTTCACACAGGATGGGGACCCCTGACCCAACCTGTGTACGCTGAAATATGTGGATCGAACTGATCCCTTTTCTTAGGGAGTGGAAACTGTCCAGTAACTAAATACTGTCGAAGGCTTTCACGGTCAGAGTTCATTGGTTCTTGTAGGTTATCCGGGCTGTGTAACCGTGGTCTTGGTATTTTCTTTCCTGACGTTTCGCCAGCAGCTGTGGCAGGCATCTTCAGAGGAGTAACACTGAAGGACAGTGTCTCTCAGTGTCAAGTGTGTAGGAAGAGTAATATATAGTCAGAAAGGGGTTGGGTTTGAGCTGAATCATTGTCCTGCAAAAAGTAACAAAGGTAATGTGCTAACCATTGTCCTGTAAGTATCAAGATAATGTGCTAATGAGGGTGTTGTATGTTAATCAAAAGGGCCATTAAACCAAACAAAAATCAGAAAACTCAGGAAAAACAGTCTCCCATAGGAAAGGTATTCTTGCCATTTATTAAAGGAGTCACTGATAGGATGGAGAAACTTTTGAAAAAACATAACCTACAAGCAGTGTTTAAACCCACCAAGAAAATACAAAAAATGCTACGATCAGCAAAAGACAAAAGAGACCCCCTCACCTCTGCAGGAGTATATCGTATACCTTGCAGCTGTGGACAAGTTTACATCGGGACAACAAAACGCAGCATACAAACAAGGATAAAAGAACATGAAAGATACTGCAGACTGGGCCAACCTGAGAAATCAGCAATGGCTGAACATGGACTGACACAAACAGGACACAGGGTCTTAATCCAAGACACTGAAAGACTGGACAATTCTACCAGCTATTTTGTCAGATTGCACAGAGAAGCCATTGAAATTCATAAACATCAGCACAACTTTAACAGAAGAGAGTTTAAAATGAATAAGGCTTGGCTTCCTGTCTTGAAAACCTCCAGACTAACAAAGACTACAGTCAACAATAGCCATGCAGATTAGCTTTGGATTTCACACATTAACAGATCACTTCAGGATACAATGGTTCCATATTAACATACCACACCCTCATTAGCACATTATCTTGATACTTACAGGACAATGGTTAGCACATTACTTTTGTTACTTTTTGCAGGACAATGATTCAGCTCAAACCCAACCCCTTTCTGACTATAAATTACTCTTCCTACACACTTGACACTGAGAGACACTGTCCTTCAGTGTTACTCCTCTGAAGATGCCTGCCACAGCTGCTGGCGAAACGTCAGGAAAGAAAATACCAAGACCACGGTTACACAGCCCGGATAACCTACAAGAACCAATGTCCAGTAACTCCTTTGAGTCACCACAAGCACTGCCTAGGTTGCTGCTGCCTGTTTTTGAGGGGGGGGGTTTAATTCTTTTTTTTCCTTCTGGCACACTGTTAATTCCAGTGACGTTGGCCATGTATTTCAGTAGGTACACAATAGGCAAAAAATTTCACACTGAGCCCCAAGTGGCTCATTTGCGCAGGGCAATCCTACATTTCTCTTTGTGGATCCTGTTGCTGCTGGGACTCATCTTCTATCTCTTATGTCTCTGAGTAATTCGTTGAATAAGCATTCATGCTTTCAGTATGGAAAAATGCCTGTGATGGCCATTTTTACAAATCAGCCAGGCCTAAGCATGGGAAGTTCTTGGGAGCACCAGGTATCTTGGACAGATTATTACTGAAGAACAGTAGAGCAGGACTTGGGGGGCTGGCTCAGCCAACCATTTTAAGTAGCACTGCTTCTGCCTTGAAGTTCGTGGGAATTGTAGAGCATCTGTGTAGCTACTGAGTCTACTGAGTGGGAAAGAGTGCTATGGGGCAGCCAGGGATGAGGTGCAGGGCCATTTGGTTGTTGCAGGATGGGAACAGTTAGGAGTATATGGATTTCAAGAATATTGTATAGAAATGTGATGAAAGCACCTTGTTGAGTATTTGTGTACATAGGGAGAACTCCTAAGCAAGTCTACCCAGAGGTCAGTGCCATTTGTTCAGTGGGGCTTATTTCTAGCAAAGTGTGCATAGGATTGCAGCCAGAGAGGGTGGCAGAGGGAGAGAAATTTTGTGTAATAGAGATTCGGGATAGGCTAGATGGATTTTCATTTTTAAACATGTATAAAATTTGCTGAAAGCATCAATTGACAGTTATGGAAATTTCATTTAAAGATATGTTTAATTAAAACGTTTGCTTTTAATAGTTCTTAAGTCATTTGATGCACAGCCTGTGTAATTATGGTCTTTAAAATGATTGGATAAATGCTTACTTTATAATTTACCTTTCCTGAAACTATATTTTCATGTAGGTTATTTTTATCTTGGAGGCAGATTTCATTTTGCATCACTTCACCCTCCTCCTCCTCCATCCCCAAAATGCTTTATCTGTGGAAGGTATTTAAATATGCATGATACTCCTACTATTGAATAATATTGTAATAGTACCGTTAAAATCAACCAAAGAAAAGGAAATTAGTTTGTTTTTGTTACAGATGAGACTAAATTGTTCATTTGTTGGCCAAAAGTAAATTACAGACTAGCATTTGACTAAAAATGTGGGCTGGGTCTTTCGTGTGAGGAAATTACCTGAAAAATTACTGCATAAGGTATACTAGGTGTCCTGCGCCCAGCCCGTCCCCGGGCGGCGCGGACTCGGCCCCCACCCCACCGCTCGCCGGGAGGCCGGGAGAGCCGCGGGCCGGCGCGGGCTCGGGCTCCACCCCGCCGCTCGCGGGGAAGCCGGGGGAGCCGCGGGCCGGCGCAGGCTCGGCCCCCACCCCACCGCTCGCCGGGAGGCCGGGAGAGCCGCGGGCCGGCGCGGGCTCGGGCTCCACCCCGCCGCTCGCGGGGAAGCCGGGGGAGCCGCGGGCCGGCGCAGGCTCGGCCCCCACCCCACCGCTCGCCGGGAGGCCGGGAGAGCCGCGGGCCGGCGCGGGCTCGGGCTCCATCCCACCGCTCGCGGGGAAGCCGGGGGAGTCGCGGGATGGCGCAGGCTCGGCCACCACCCCGCCGCTCGCCGGGAGGCCGGGGGAGCCGCGGGACGGCGCAGGCTCGGCCCCCACCCCACCGCTCGTGGGGAAGCCGAGGGAGCCGCGAGACGGTGCAAACTCGACCCCATCTTGGCGCCCCCCCCAGCCCCGAACCAGCTTACCTGGGGCCCAGGAGGGACGGGAGGCCCCAAGAGCCCGGCAGAACGGGGGCAGGACAGAGAGGGGGGTTGGAGAGCGAGGGAGGGGGAGGAAGAAGCCGGGAGGAGAGGCCGGACAGGAAAGCTGCGAGGGCCTTAAGACCCAAGAGCCGGCTCGACAGGCTGGCTCTTCAAACGGCCCCCCTCTTTCCCTTGCAGGCCGAGGACCGCTCAGAGGGGCCGACGGGAGTTACCAGGCGAACTCCTCCAATAGGCGGATCCCGGAAGGAGAGGAAAAGCCCAGCCTATATGGTCTCGGGAGGGCGGGGCTAAGAGGGGAGGAGAGGCTTAAAAGGGGGTTGTGGTGTGGAGGCCGAGGAGGATGGCTGGCTAGGACGGGCTAGAGAGCTGTAGCCCAAAATCCTGGCAGACTCAAATGGGGAGGGAAACTCAGATTCCCCGGCTGAGTGGTCTGAGGCCAAAGAAACACCACAACCTCGAGTAGACACTCAAGCCACCCCCCTTGGCTCCGCGCTTCCGAGCCCGGGGCGTGACACTAGGCACTGTGTTATCAGAAGTCTGCTTCGCTGCCACAGTATAAAGAGAAAATTCCCAGAAAATAAGGAGGTTACAGAAAAAGCAATTAAAAGAGAACAGCTTTTTTTAAAGCTCTACAATAGAATTAAGTCAAATAAGTGTAATGGCTGAATTCTCAAACTCATAGAATAGTTCCAAGTAAAAGCTAGCATACACAGAATACTACTTTTTTTCAGATTTTTATTTGCATTTTTCTAGCCTTAGCAGTTCTCATAGGGAAATGTATGCTACTAAAAGACCACATGGCAGAAAATTTTGTTAAGTATAGTTGTGTTATAAATTTAGGGGGAAAGCCTTGGTAAAAGCAAAATTGAAAAAATGGCAGATGGGTGTCCATCTTGTTTCTTTCCAAAGCTAATAAAGGTATGGGGGTTGATTTTTATCAGCACAGCTATGCAGGAACAGAAAGGTACTTAAACAATGACATCCCCCCCCACCCGTCTGAATTTGTGGCCTGTGCAGCAACTGCCTTTTAAAAATATTGGAAAGATCAGATCACCATTTCATCAACGCCGCTGGGTTGCTTCCTAAGCCCAGCGCAGGCATTTCTCTTAGGAATGCTCTGTGAGGTAACATTCCTATGTGTGAACGTGCATCTAATGTAATTCTCATAGATGATCCATACATTATCGCAGGGTTTAGAGGCTTACAAACCTCTAAAGAGATCTTAGATTTTTTTTAAAAAAAATTTTTTTATACCATGCCTTTCTATTCTTATCAGGGCCACCAAGGCAGCTAAAATATTAAAAACATATATAATAAAAATTCATCTTAAAAACCATTCAAAGCTAACAAAAACACATCATCCAAACAATTAAAACTAAGTTAAAATATACAATTAAAAATAGGGCAGGAAGGAGGGATCATTAAGGGAATGCCAGACAAAACAAAGAAGTATTCACCTACTGGCAGTAGATAGTGACACAAGGGGACAGGCGAGTCTCTCTGGGGAGAGTTTTGGTGTCATGACCCTGAAGGCCCTTCCCCAGGTTGCCACCTGACTAATCTCAGAAGGTGGAAGCACCCAAAGGAGGGTCTTGAAAGATGGCCATAGTGGTCAAGTAGGTTCATAAGGGAATAGATTGAATGTTGATTGGATGCAAAACTCGAGGCTAAAATCTAAAGGGTATTACTAAGTGGGTAGTTTTTTGCCAGACATTCAGCATCCTTCAAAATAATCTGGTAAATATTGTATCTTTGTAGCATCTCTCGTGCATGCTTTTATATAATATTTGGTTGATGCAGTAGTGAAAGGCTCATTGATACAAAGTACAAAATGGAGATGCAGAGAACACTATAAGGCGCTTTGGTCTCCCATTGGGAAGAAAGGTGGCAAGGCATTTATGAATAAATGGTTATGTGTTTTTGTGATTTTTGTGTCATTTAAACTTTGAACTTAGTTTAGTAAGATCCAAAGACCTTCTAGAGCAATAGTTGCAGATTTCCCAAGTTCTCAAAGTATGGTGAGCAACTAACAAGGTCCATGGCTTCCTTATTCATCCATCAGACTCTCGTTCACGTTCAAACTTGGCCAAAGGAAGAATAATGTTGTAGAATCTCCTACCTGAGCTAGTCCTGCTCCAACATCTCGCTAGGCAAATTTGACAATCTGACAGATGTGTGGGTCTGCATAGAGAATAGAAATACAAAAATAGTATTATTTCTTTTTTGTTCTTCACATGGTCGTTTGTGCAGTTAGACATCCTGCCCTACTATAGAAGCTTGGTTCGATGCAACAGATTCAGGATGTCCATGGGAAGACATGTGTCTATCCCTAGCATGTGCATAGAGTGCTGAAATCACATGGGGAAAGGAGAAGGATAATTTATCTGCAAGGCCTCTGAACAGTTTGGTCTGATATCGTGCGCAGATGCGTTCATATCTGAGATTGCACAGAGGACCACTTGAAGAATGACAAGTACAACACAACTCAGTTTAACTCTCCTTAACATGGCCTGTGGTGTTTATCAGATTGTTCTTCCATCCCTAGTCCTCATTCCTGAAAAGACATTGGTGGTCTACATAGGATATGATTCTACCAAAATTAAGCACATTTCAGTTCTATTAAATTCTATTAATTTCAATAGGAAAATTAAGCGCATTCCTAATGAAATCAATGGGACTTAAAAAAAACTTTGGCTGGATTATGCCTATCATTAGTGACAAAATTAATTATAGGAATTGTGATGGATGTAAAGTTGTCGGTATTAAATTTTCATAGCACCCAACATGATGGTCATAAACCAAATATTCAATAAGGGCACCATGATTTGGTCCAAGCATCTCTACTACCAATTTGGACAGCAGATTTAATTTAATTTAATCTTCCAAAATTCTAATTCCATCCTAAACGAACTGTGTGCCAGTTATGCATTTAAAAGACTTCTGTGAAAGCCACATTGTTGTAAATTTGAAATAACACAGGTTTAAAGTTGGCTGTTCAGCTGATGGAGCCAGTATTTTAAAATGAATTCATTCACATTACTTGAACTGGTACGTCATTGAATTTGTGCCAACTGTTTCTGCCAAACTAACTGTTATGCATTTTGAATATGCTAATAAAAGCATGTTCCATTCTGGACATCTCTTGAGTTGTCAGTATTGAGTCTTGTCTTCCTTTTAAACACAGAGACAATTTTTTTACAATTTTGGAACAATAATTATAATGTGTTGCCTTGACTCCTGCTGTTTGTTATGCTCTTTGGGTACTTTACACATAATAATGCAACCATTTCTAAACAGCAAGCTAGGTTCTCTAGACAAACCTCCCGTGTTCCATGGATGGATGGAAAGTGCTGTGAAGTCGCAGCTGACATATGGCAACCCCTCATAGGGTTTTCAGGGCAATAGATGTTCAGAGGTGGTTTGCCATTGCTGCCTTTGCGTCGCAACCCTGGACTTCCTTTGTAGTCTCCCATCCAAATACTAATCAGGGTTGACCCTGCTTAGCTTCCAAGATCTGACAAGATCAGGCTAGCCTGAGCCATCCAGGTCAGGGCTGGATGTGTTTCATATACCTTGGCAAATACGACCAATAAGAGTTACATGCTTTTACTTTTATTAACAAAGCTCCAACCTGAGAGCTTGAGCCATACAATAGCATTAAAATTAGTTACATGGTGTTAATAAACCATACCAAAAAATGTCCAGGTGTCCTCGACCAAGGCCAGGGCTTTTTCTGCCCTGGCCCCTGCCTGGTGGAATAGACTTCCAAATGAGATCAGGGCCCTGTGGGACTTGAAGGGGTTCTGCAGGGTCTGTAAGACGGAATTATTCCGCCAGGCCTACAGTTGAGGACAGCTACAGTTTTTTCAATCAATGCTGGCCTCCCTGTTTTCTTTTCTCCCCACCCCCCTTCATTTAACATCTTTATTTGCTTGACTATTAGTCAGGGGATTCCTGCTCACTGACTTGCTTTTCGTTGGCTCCTGTGCCCTGAATACTCCACCAAAGAGCGCCATTTTATGCATTAATTATTAACACTGACTATCCAAGATATTTATGGAGCATTTTTAGTTTTACTGTATGAACATAAAACATAATAGTAAAAACTAGCATTGTTTCTTTATTCTGAGCATGAGAGCACTTTAAAGATATTAATGCAGACAAAAATTTAGATACTGATCTCGTAGTTCCCTGGCAAATATCAGCTAACAGAAAGGAGACTGCCTTTGGTTCAGGAGCAAGTTGATACTTTCTTAGAATGGGGTTAAGTGAGGCCCAATACATACAAAATAATAGCACATGGTCAATAGTCTCAACTAGAACAACTACATAAGCGATCAGAGAATGGAATTCCCCTATAGCATCCATTCAGTTCTGCTGTAGATAGAGCATTCACTCTGCCCAACATGAATTAATGGTGGCTGCTCGGGACGATAATTTTTAGATATTTTAGATATAGTGGAAGATGAACAGGAGGGGATATTCCAAGAGCCAGAGTAGAACAAACATGCCAAGCATGAAGCTCAGTACTAATTTTATCAACTTGAACTAACCTTCTTATCACCTCTCTCTGCACTTCATGATGACCCTTATCTTGAATTATGTTAACAGAGAGAGAGAGACCCAAGTATTTCAATTTACTATTCACCAGTTTCATCGAGTTTTGTAGGTATCTATCCTCAGTCAGTGCAAAATACTTCTTTGGCTGTCTGGTACTAGGAAAAGAGATTTTAATCATAAATTAAAGGCACACAGCCAGGCCCTGTATTCTCATGATTGCTGCGCGAATTCCATTCTCAGCACCATTCCTGCAACACAGGATGGCACACCTTCAATGTGACGGAGATGTTAAAAGTAGGTGATCAATGGATTTTGACACCCCATTTATCCAAATTCCTGTGCCAAACATTTGCAAAAGTATCTTACCATTAAAGGCTTCAATGGCAACTGGTACATACTGTCCACCTTTAAATAAAAAAGCATACTGAAGCATTTATATCCACTTTTTTTGAGCCAAGGAGGTGTGGGTTTCCAAGTTCAATTGTAACTAAAGATAATGCCTAGGTATTTAAAGTGGGTAAAGAGCCACATGCAACAGTGGCAGTGGTAAAGGCATTTAGTTATTACCTACATTTGCCTAATGGAAAATCAGTATATGAACTGAGCAGAAAAAATATACCACCTACTAACTGTATAGGTGCCCTGACCTGGATGGCCCAGTCTATCCTGATCTCGTCAGATCTCAGAAGCTAAGCAGGGTCAGCCCTGGTTAGTATTTGGATGGGAGACCACCAAGGAAGTCCAGGGTTGTTATACAGAGGAAGGCACTTGGCAATCCACCTCTGTTAGTCTCTTGCCTTGAAAACCCCATAGGAGGTCGCCATAAGTCAGCTGTGACTTGACGGCACTTTACACACACACAACTGTATAGGTACAAATACATATCATTCCTGGTCCCTTGCTTTTTGGTGCAAACATAGTTAGATTTCTAGTGTTGAATAGTACTAAAGATGTCTATGGAAGGGCTGTTCTATTTGACAAAACTCCTGGATTTCCCAATCTGCTATGAATACTCAAGCACTGAATGAGTCAATGAACATGTGTGGGATGGCTCATTTTAGCGTCAGTCAGTTAGAAGGAACTGCTTCAGCAAGTGAAAATCTGGAGTGCTGAATCAGGTGGCAGAGATGAAAGTTTGGCCCAGTTCCTTGGACAGTTGCCATTGACATCAGTGGAGCCAAGATTCCACCTCAGGATGTTATAGTTGGGAGGGTTGCAATTTTATGACTGTGAATATAAATGATATGAATTTAGATTAGCCTGTGCTTGTTAATTTCATGTGACAATTACTTGCCTTACAGATCTTCCATGTAAACAAGGGTTACCAGATGTCTCTAATTTTAAAAGGTTATTCCTTATTCAAAATGTCATAATCCCATTAGACTAAATAATGAGTGACAAAAATATGCAATTTGTTATTAAAATTCGGGTGGTGTAGTATTTAAAGTGTTGGACTGAGGAGATATTTATTTAAAATATTTATTGGCTGCCTTTCTACGTTATGGAAATCAAGGCGGCTTACAATGTAAATAAAATACATAAAAACACAAAATTAAAAATCACAATATAGGACTGCGAGTAAATTAATTAAATGCGGTCCTAAACATAACCATCTTCCACTACCTCCTAAAGATCAAAAGTGAGAGGGCCAGGCACACCTGGGGTGGCGGTTCCATAATCTGGTTCAAATCCCCACTCAGCCAAGAAGCTCACCGCATGATCCTGAACCAGACTCTTAGCTTCACAAGGCTGTGGTAAGGATAAAAGGGGTGAATGATGGATGCTGCTCTGAACTGGCTCCTTGAAAGAAGGCTGGAATACAAATGAAACAGACAGCCTGTTAACCAGATAACTTCACTATCCGTTTTTTTTAAAGGAATCGAAGTAGGGAGCAAAACTTGAGACAGCAAAACTTGAGGCATTAAAGGTCAATTAGTCTAACATCTGTTCTAGGTAAATGGATGAGATAGCATTATTGAAAATGGAATGATTAAGTATAAAGAAGAACAAGCCCTACTGAAGAAGAATCAGCACCGTTTCTGCAAAGGAGTGCCCTGCCTCATAAACCTTTGCAATTCTTTGAAAATATTCACCATCATATGGATAGGTTTTCTGCAAACATTATGCATTTGGACTTCCTATATGGTTTTGACAAAATCTCCCATTAAAGGCTCTTAAGTAAACTTAGAAACCAGATTAGTAACTGGTTAAGAAACAGGAAGCAGAGTGTTCAAGTAATCAATTTTCATAACGGAGGGATGTAAGCAGAGGATTCACTGGGGATTTGTGTTTGGAGTAGAAATGCTTCTAGTCATAAATAATCCGGAGTCATGACTGAGCAATGAGTTTGCCAAATTAGCAGATGGCTCCAAATTATTCAGGATGGGAAAAACCAAAGCAAATTGTAAAGAGTTTCGAAAGGATCTCTCCAAACTGGGTGAATGGGTAGCAAATTAGCTTCAGTATAAATAAGTGCAAAGAGATGTACCTGTGGCAGAAAGTCCTAGCTTCACTATGCACTAAATGGGGTTGGAGCTGGCAATGACTAAATAAAAAAAAAAAGAGTTCTCAGGATTGTGCTACTAGCTCACAAAAACACTGGCTCAGTGTGTGGCAATGTTGAAAAGTGCCAATTTTGTTGGTTCTTGTAGGTTATCCGGGCTGTGTAACCGTGGTCTTGGAATTTTCTTTCCTGACGTTTCGCCAGCAACTGTGGCAGGCATCTTCAGAGTAGTAACACTGAAGGACAGTGTCTCTCAGTGTCAAGGGTGTAGGAAGAGTAATATATAGTCAGAAAGGGGTTGGGTTTGAGTTGAGTATTGTCTTGCAAAAGTAATGTGCTAATCATTGTCCTGTAAGTATCAAGATAATGTGCTAATGAGGGTATGGTATGTTAATATGGAACCATTGTATCCTGAAGTGATCTGTTAATGTGTGTAATCCAAAGCTAATCTGCATGGCTATTGTTGAATGTTGTCAATGTTGACAACATTAACAGATCACTTCAGGATACAATGGCATACCCTCATTAGCACATTATCTTGATACTTACAGGACAATGATTAGCACATTACTTTTGCAGGACAATACTCAGCTCAAACCCAACCCCTTTCTGACTATATATTACTCTTCCTACACCCTTGACACTGAGAGACACTGTCCTTCAGTGTTATTACTCTGAAGATGCCTGCCACAGTTGCTGGCGAAACGTCAGGAAAGAAAATTCCAAGACCACGGTTACACAGCCCGGATAACCTACAAGAACCAATGAACTCTGACCGTGAAAGCCTTCGACAATATTTTGCCAATTTTGTGTTGACCAGGAAAGCAATTAAAAATGAAACAAGTATAATGTCCGTGTATAATTCTATAATGCAGGTGGATTTAGAAATATGCTTACAATTTTGGTTACTCCACCTAAAGAGGATAATGTAGATATGGAAAAAGTTCTGAAGAAGGCAACCAAAATGACCAAGGGGTTGGAATATCTTCCTGATGAAGAAAGGCTAGAGTTGGAGGCTTTAAGGTTGGACAACTGGAGGGGACACAATAAAAGTTCATAAAATTATGTATGTTGCGGAGAAAGTGATACAGAGGACTTACTCTCTCATAAAAATGACCATTCCACCCTTCCTCTAAATAAGGAGCTCAGAGCAGCATATATGGTACCCCCTCATCAGTTTTATCCTCACAACAAACTGAGGTAAGTTAGGCAGAGAGTGAGTGACTGGCACAAGATCCACCAGTGAGCTACATGGCTGAGTAGGAATTTGAACTCCGCTCTTCCAAGGCCTAGTTTAACTGTGTGAGCACTATGCCATACTGGCTGTTAAGGGCTAGAACTGGTTGGACACTGTGTGAGACAGGATGCTGGACTAGATTGACCACTGGTCTGAACCAGCAGGGCTCTTCTTATGTTCTTATCCAATAAAGTACATTCAAGACCGACAAAAGGAAGTATTACTTCACATAATACTTCACTGCCATAAAATAGCCATGGCCATTATCTTAGATGGCTTCAAAAGTGGATTCGATGTACCTGTGGCAATAAGTCCATCTCAGTGTTGTGGGTGGTCTGTTGACTTTATGCCCTGTTTGTGAGCCATTGTGGGGAAACGGACCCTTGACTATATGACATCTTGGACTGATCCAACAGAACCCTGCTTATACCCCTAATAGCTCTAATTTCCATCCTTCCATACAAAATAAATGGATGGCCTTAATTTCTGACATTCTTTAGGTAAACTTGCTATTAAAGTTCTTTCTGAAATGTTATCATAGTTTCTCTTCCAGTACTAACAGGTAGTATGTATTAATTACACCATATTCCCTGTTAAAGCTATTTATGTTAGAAGTCCAGAGGAGCAAACTATTCACAACAATAAAATGTCAAATTAGAATCAGCATTTGTAATCCATTAACACCCACCCATCTCAACAACCATTCTCCTCTTGGTGACATAGCTTCTTAGCAATCATTCTTGCACTTCTCATATAAAGAAACACAGTGGGTTCTACAACTGAGGAACTTTTTGGTAAAACAAATCAAGATAACATGGCAGGTCCTTTCTGTTGAGGAGAAAAAAAACAATGGCTACAGCTCACAAACCAGTGGAAAACTACAATACTCAAGAGTGAAGCTTAACGAAATTCTTGGCTCCTCTTGCCTGATTTCAGTATATTTCATGAACGAGGATTTAGTAGAACAACCTTAACTTGAAGTGAAATTAAAGGTGCAACATTCTGTTGTTACATTGTGAGTAAATATGGATAACAATATCTACAAAGACAAATCTAAACACTACTATTATTTAATGCAGTCATGAATTGTATATGATAGGTGAGATGATTGCCAAATAGTCAGAATGTATGTAAAAATATAGCTGGATGAGAATACTGATTTTATCTGAGTGGGAAGATAACTGCCAGCATCAATTACCCTTTCCTGTTCCAAACAAGCCTTGCCCCACTTTCCTTGTTTTATATTCTAGCTCATCCTCTTCAGGCCCCGCTTTCTCCTTCCTTTCTTTGCCTTGTTTTATTTGCCATCAACCCTCAGGCCTACCCTGTTCCTAAGCCTTCATCTGGGCCTGCCTGTGTTTTTCATCCTTTAATCTATTTGCTGCCTTATTTCTTTGGCCACCTGCATTCCCTAATCAGTTTCCTCTTCATTTGGAGGAATAATGAGTTTCTGTTCTAATATGTATTAATGATGTATTTAAATTTTATCTCCTCCAACCCATTGTTAGTGTTACTGAGCAAATTGCTCCCTTACCAGTTCAGAACTGACTGTAATCTCCAGCAGATGTTTTAATTGTGCCTTTTGGTTGCTGATGATTAAAGTAAGTTGACCCAAGTAAGATGTTGAGGTAGTGCTGGAATCATGCAAATCAAAGTGAAAAGAAGGATCAGATTGATGTATTGGCTGCTGTGTTACAAAGGCATTCTTCCCGGAATAGCCCAGCCAGTTGTGGTTTTCCCCTCTAGTTCTTCAGTGGCACAGACATCAGTGGGGTGGCAGATTCTCTGGGGTAGTAAATTACAGAGGGGCAAACCCGATCAATTACTTTCTCCTCCCTTGAAGCTTTCTGATGGTACCTCTCCCATTTGGGCCAGTAAAGGGGTGATTGTAAGCCGGTTTGAGTCTCCCTTAACTGGTAGAGAAAGTTGGCATATAAAAACCAACTTTTCTTCTTTTTTACTAAAACCAGACTCTGAGACTTATGTAGTCTCCCGAAACAGGTTCTCTTCCACTTAACACTCTGGAGACAAAGCCTTTCTCTAAATAATCACTGTTTTAGCCTGCTTACACTCAAGGCAGACTCTGAGGCAGGATACTTCCAGCCTCTGGGCATAACTACACAATATGCCTGACATGTCAAGTAACGGATGTGTGACTGGACTTGCAGTTAGACATACATCGGGGAAACTCGCCTTATAAAAACTCCTATTTGCTCAGTGCTGTGAAAAAGCACTTTGAGGGGGGAGAAGGAGCTTCCAGTTTCCCTCCCATCCCACTTTTGCCCGTGGAAGGGGCAGTGGGGGACACACATATTGTGTAGTTTGCCCCCCCTCTCTCTGAACGTTCAGATTGTATCTGAACTGAGCTGACAGTGTAACAACTTTGCTTTCTCACTCCCCCCTCCTGTCTGGTTTCCTCACCCATCCATGGACCCTGGTTTGCAGTTAGTTACTCTGCACACAAACCAAGCAGGCATACAGGAGGGATTGGTGACTGACAGAAAGGGGAAGGACCTTTGCCCATCCATCACATTTTGATGCTATCCATTTGTATGCGTGCACTGGAGTTACACTAGCCTTTCACCAGAACTTTGCACCACCAAATGTTCAAAATATTCCAATGTTGGGCTTAGTCACTTTCCTTCAGAAGCAGGGTTTAGGATCACCAAAATCAGTTAATTCTTGCTTTGCTTGGTGTCAATTTTACATGTATGAATTGATTGATTTGAAGAAATAGAGTTGTTGTTTTTCTAAATTTCAGATGGGAGATGAAAGAGGGAGAGATCCTGGAAGAGAAAGAGAAAGCTATGCTGGAGCATTTGAAAAACCTTTGTCTCATACCAACCCCTCCTTCCTCAGAAGATAAAGTAGAAGACAGAACTTGACAAAAGTACTTTTGCATTAAACTTATCAGTGCTTCAAAGAAGCTGTCTATATTTTATACAAGTTTTGCTTTACTTGTGTTTTTAAGCAACTGCTCAGGTTTATGTTATTTATTGTTATGTAGATTTTTTCTTTGTAAACTATAAGAAGGGAAGGAGGGCTAGAAATCACAAAATGAAAAATTATTTAAAAAATATTAAAATAATAGTAAAATATAATTTTTAAATAATATGATTAGATTAACACAGTGAGGACCAAAGAAGCTTACATTATTCATTATTTAATTAAAAAGTCCAAGATACAGGAAGACAGAGGAAATATTAAAGGAAAAGGCCAATCACTTCCTCAGAGCAAAAGAGAAAAAAATTTCCATTGTTAGAGGGTAGCCGTAGGAAAGGAAAAAGCAGGAAAGGAACTGTGGTTTATATTCAGTAGGGTTCTGCATAGGATTGCACAATGTGTTAGGTGTTTGGTCTGCCTTAATTTACACTATTTTACTATTCTGCCACAATGGAGTTACAGATATTAGCTTTCCAAAATGGGACTAATTAAAAATTGCCGTATAAGTTAGCAACTTTAGCATCTCTATTAAATTGAAAATGAGGAAATAAATCAATAAGAACTAAAGTTTTCACTATCATTTCAATTTTACAGCAAATTTCAAAACCTTCTACTTCCCAAAACCTAGAAAACAAAAATAATAGAAAAGGAAAAACTAATATTTCTCCTCCTGCTGAAGCACATCTTTCCCCAAGGTCCTATTATATAGTAGGGTTCAAAACACATCTATCCTTTTCTGGAAAGCAACCTCAGAAAAGGACAGTTCGGGAGGACATGTCATGTTACCTGGGCAAGATGGTGTCAGCTCTTTGCCACAATGGGACAAATTAATTAAAAAAAACCTTCTACCTTTAAACAAACAACTGAAAAAAAAAAAAAGCCCTGCTGTAGGGAATGCCTCTGGCACCTTTTCAGCAGCAAGAAGGGAGCCTCAAATCTTATTTTGGAGCCTGAGGGTCTACATCAGATCAAGTGTCAACCAGGGAAAAGGAGGAAGGCCCAATAATGGTGTGAGGGGAAATGCAAATAAAAAAAAAATACCTAAGTGCTCCTGACTCCTCAGATCTTATCTCCAAGAAGACTACCCAATTTAAAGTGCTAAAATGAAAATGAGCATCAGAATGGACTGCAAATATGAGACTTCTGGAGGAAAAGGTCAGGGAAAATCTCTGTGAAGCTGCTGGAAATAGCTGAGGCAGCCGGCAAAGGCAATGGACTTAAATATCTGCCACTAAATGGCAAATGTTTGAAAAAAGACAAAAATTGCAGATTCAACCTTTGTGTCCATGGAATTCCAAAGTAACAGGAATGGGGGAAATATCAATCCCAATTTCTGGTAAGATGTCTCATTGACCTCCTCCCAGAATTTCTATAGCAGAAAGTGACTTTGGGCACAATTACACTGTCCTTCAGTGTTACTCCTCTGAAGTTGCCTGCCACAGCTGCTGGCGAAACGTCAGGAAAGAAAATACCAAGACCACGGTTACACAGCCCGGATAACCCACAAGAACCAATAACTTTAACCCTGATCCAAAATTGGTTTGATTAAATTCATTTATGGAGGAAAATAAAAATTTGGCACACAGACCTTTCAATCAATCAATCAATCAATCAATCAATCAATCAATCAGATTTTATTTCGATACAATATCAGCTCTGAATAAAAATCAAAGTTAGGTTAAAATAATAAAATAAAATAATAAAAGTTGATGGTTCTGGGAGGGATGATTGGAAGAAGAGGAGGAAACCTTTCATATATTTTAAATTAGCTGCACTGGAAATTTAGGAAAAAATTACAATTAGCATGAGGTATCATCACTTTTGGAAAATAGCTGTTAGAAAAATTAACTCCCCAAATTAGATTAACAAAAAGCCAAGGTAGTGTTTATGCTATCTTTTATGTTTGAAACCCATTTATTTCTTTTGTCAACTTGCATTCAACAACAATTTGAGAGCCAATGTCGTATAGTGGTTAAGAGCAGCAGACTCTAATATGGAGAACCAGGTTTGATTCCCCACTCCTCCACATAAAGCCTGCTGGGTGACCTTGGGCCAGTCACAGTCCTCTCTGTACTCAGTCCCACCTACCTCACAAGGTGTCTGTTGTGGGGAGAGGAAGGGATTGGGATTGTAAGCCGCTTTGAAAGTAGAGAAAAGCAGGGTATAAAACTCTTCAACTGTACAGCCTCCATCAAGTGCCAAGGAACCTATGGAAAGGTGGCATCATAACATAAATAATGCTCATATTTCCACTAAAACTGTAATGTTTCTGTTAAGCTGTAAAACAACTTGTACAATTGTTTGTTTACTTAACTTTTTAACTTCTTATTGTCGTCATAGCCTGTTGCTCTGTAAATATATGCACTTCATATATAATTTGAATAAGCATAAATAAAATGTTGAAAAAGGACAGGTCCTAGCTTCCTGAAAGGAAGGGAAGGCACACATGAGTGGCAAATGAGTGCTTCTGCCCGGATGGCCCTTGATTGGCTCAGTAGGGTGCCATCTAGTTCAAGATGGTATTCTGCTTTCAATAAACATAGTCTCAAGCTGGCAGTTAGGATGTGGACATTTGGTGAAGACACTTGGAGTTGTCTGCAATATGCTTGCCATACAAGCAGTTGCACTTTCCACATTTGCAGAGTATATACTAATCTGATCTGGAGCTAAGTTCAGCCATATGTAAACACTCACAGTATCCATTCAGAGGGAAAGGTTCCATTTTGATTTCCTCAGCAAGGAAGATAAAGCAGAGAGAAAAGGATTCATGCATATATATTTTTTGCACAGTGCTCTTATAGTCTACCAACACAGCCTCATCCGTAAGATGGCCTCTTACCTTGATACGTCTGGATTCACGCCACAGTTAACATTGGGACTAGACTACTATGATGCACAATATATTGGTCTCCCCTCAGAAATGCCAACTGGTCAAGAATGCCTCGGCTATTAACGGGAGCTAGATGGAGCATGCATATTACTTCCATTCTGCCCATCTGTTACCGGGCTCAGTTTAAGGTATTGGCTATTACATACAAACCCCTTCAAGGCCTTGGCCTCTTATTTGTGGGACTGTCTCTGCCCCTATGGTCTGCCATGACAACTTAGCTCAAATCAGTAGTGGCTTCTGCAGGTGCTAACCTGCAAATGGGCAAAATGAACAACTGCCCATATATGTGCTTTCTCCGTTATGGCTCCCACTTTGTGGGATGACCTGCCCAAGGTCATCAGGAAATCTCCCACTCTCCTCCCGGCTTTCCGCAAAACTAAGCTATTCAAGAAGGCTTTTCTGTGCAGGTAACAGGGTTGCACTGTACAAAATGGTTTTACAAACTTGCTTGGATAAAGTATTAGGCAGGCAGGATCCTAATTATGCAATTTCTGTACCACTTAATGTGCCATGTGAATACTTATGTTATGCTTCAGTTCTTTCTGGTGGTTCCAGACTTCCAAAAACCTAATGCACTGGATTCTGAATGCCCCATTTTGTTGATTGTACTGACTCACTGTGTGTAATTGGCCTGAGTCCCTGTGAGAAAGCAAACTATAAATAATGTACTTTTTAAAAATAGAAATTGTACTGTATTTCCCATTTATTTAAAACAATAATATCCTGCCTTTCCAAAAGCTCAAGGTAGCTTACAAATATAACAATACCTCAAAATTAAAATAATAAAACATTACAAACTTCTCAGCACTTAAATAATATGCAGCATCCAAAAACATTTAGTGGGCCAAATCTATGCCCTCACTGGTAACAGCAGGGTATCTACCTATATATCTAATAGCCAAGTGTGGGCCGAGATGCAGACATCTAAATCCATGGACCGGGCCCACACGGACAAGAGATTTTTTTCCAAATTTGCCCCCCCCCCCCGGTTTGCAGAACAATTTAAAAACTTTTTAAAAAAATACACGAGGTTCCTTGATTTATCTCTGGCTAAAAATTAACTTTAACCCTAATGGTCTTCTCCCACTGATCCTTTGTGACACCTTTAGGTCAAAATGGGTGATAGCCATAGAAGACAACTTAAATAACTTGGGTTTTACACCCCTAGCACTACTTCAGTTAGGGTGGGAACAAGCTAAGTTAATTATATCCCAAAGGATTAAAGACATTGAGAGACAAGCAGATTTAGCAAGGGAGCCTCTATTCATGGCCCCCCTCCATTCTAAATACATCGTAGCAGCAGCAGCCTATCGCCACTATTTAGAGATAAATATAGAAGGGTCTTTACCCTGGCTAGATGTGCAGCCTTACCTTCTGCTATGCTAGAGGGGAAATTTAAGAAGACACCCTGGGAGGAGAGATTCTGCCCTTGCAAATCAGGGGACTTAGAAACTGTTGAGCATGCCCTCCTGAACTGCAATTTTTATATATTACCCCATTCGCAGTTTATTGAGCCCCTCTTATCGAGAATGGGACCTGACAGGGCAGGAGAAAGGATTCTCCTACAAGGGGATAATCCTTCAATCACTCTTCAGGTTGCGAAATTTTGCATGGCAGCAATGAAAATTTGAAGCCATAGAACAGCCTCTTAGCGCAATTGACAGATGTATCCCAGCTGTAATTTTCTTTTTAAGTATTATAAGACTCGGACTGTAATTCTTTGTAAGAATTTATTAGCCCATGTTTTCTGTTTTATCTTGTTTTATCTGGCTAAGGGCCGTAAATAAATTATCTATCTATCTATACGAGGTTTAAATCGCCCTAAAACAAAAAAAGTTGTCTGCAAATGTGCAGAGTTCTTACCAAAAGAACTCAGCCTACATGCAGCCTCCTGGATCTTCCCTGCAGTTGCAGCTCCCAACGACAAGGCCGCCGCTATTGGCATAGTTCCCGGAGGCTCTGTTGCCGATGCCGCAGCTCCTGATAACCAGGCCCTGGAACGGTGGCTCTCCAGGTCCCTGTGGACAGCATGGCAGCTGCTGGGGACCCAGCCTCTGCCACCACAGCTCCTAGCAACCAGGTTGTTGGTGTGGGGGCTCCTGGGGGTCCAGCGGCCAATGCTGTGGATCCCTGGGGTGGGGAGCTCCCATGGTGGGGAGAGAGGTTGTATGAGAAGGGGTGAGGTGGGAAAAGGGGGGGAAATTGAGAAATGGAGGGGGAAGAGAGGGGGGTTAGTGTGAGAAGCATTGGTTGGAAGATACAGAGGTAGGGTTGCCAGATCCCTCTTCGCCACCAGTGGGAGGTTTTGGGGGCGGAGCCTGAAGAGGGTGGGGTTTGGGGAGGGACTTCAATGCCATCGAGTCCAACTGCCAAAGCGGCCATTTTCTCCAGGTGAACTGATCTCTATCGGCCGGAGATCAGTTGTAATAGCAGGAGATCCCTGGCTACTACCTGGAGGTTGGCAACCCTATACAGAGGGGGGAGATTAACATAGAAGGGGTGAGGGGAGAAAGGGGGTGAGGGAAGATGGATAGATAAGGGGTGGGAGCAGAAAGGGAAAGGGGGAGCACTGATAGAGAAGGGGGAGAAGCAAGGAAGCAAAGGCGGGGAGATGCCCCCTCCCTGCATGTTCATTGCAGATCCATACTTGTAAATGTCTAAATAAATAAAGGCCTGCTGAAAGAGGTGAATCTTACACCCCCTCCTAAAAGCAAGTAAGTGAGGAACTATGCATTTTGGGGGGAAGCTCATTTTATAAGTGTGAGGTAGCTACTGTAAAGGCCCTGCTCCTTGATGCAACAGACGTGACTTCTTATATGAACGTGAACTGGCACCAGATGTGAAGAGCATAACTGGCATGGCAGCTGCTTTAGAAGAAGTGGTCCCATATGGGGCCAGGCCAGCATCTGGAAGGCAGCCACTGCAATTGATATTGGACAGGGTATTTTGCATATCCTAACAGTTGTCAGGAGACATGCAGCCATTCTGCACCAGCTGAAGTTACAGAGTCATTTCCATGAAAAGCACGTTGCAGTAATCAATCTGAAGATAGCAACTGCATCAGCATCTCAGGATCCCATTTACCCAGGAGGGGGTGGGTTCTGAGTAACAAATAAAGCTGGTACGAAGAATTTGTAGCCGTTGTAACCACAGACTTAACAAAGAAACAGAACCAGATCAAGCAGGACTCCCAAGACTTCACACCTGCTCAGATTGAGAAATTCTCACCTCATCAACTGCAGGTAACATATTCCCCTCTAATAATAATATTTAGCTTTAGAAACAAACACATTCCCCGTACTTGTGAACCTTACAACAGTTCTATACGTTAGATCAGTGTTATTATAATACCCCATGTTGCAGATGAGGGGCTGGTTCAGACACTGACTTAGCTAAAGTCATCCAGTGAATTTACGGCTGAGGTAAAATTCAAGCCAGGGAGTTCTTGATTTGGAATCCAGTCTCATAGCCATTGGGCTTCACCTGTTCTTTAGAAACAATGGGCTTCTCACAAGGATCACTTCTGACTTATGGGGATTCATTTTCAATCTGTGGTGCCTCAGCCAACCAACCACAACCTCCAGGTTCAGAATAGAGCAGTTCCTGGATGTTTGATAACAGAACTTTAGAACTGGTTGTTATTAGCATATTGATGATACCATACTCTAAAACTGATTGATTTCCTTCAGCAGCATTGCACAGATGTTAAGTAAGATTGGTGCTAATGCTGAATCCCTGTGCAACACTGCAGTCTACCTTCCAAGTAGCTGAGGTACCATGTCAAATAGCCACCCTCTGAGACTGTTCAGGTACAAAGGAATCAAATCAGTGGTAAGCCAAATTCAATCCTCCTCCCCCCCCAAAAAATTGCAAATAATGTAAAATAAGAGTTATCCAGCAAGTCAAGAGTTGCTGAGAAGTCTAATATCACCCAGTCTCAAACGTACCATTCAAGAAGGGGTGATCAGGCAACTTCAAGGATTCCTGAATGAAGCATATTGTTTGGATCCATTCCAGTCTGGATTCAGGCTTGGTTATGGGAGTGAAATGGCCTTGGTCACCCTGGTGGATGACCTGTGCCGGGAGATGGGCAAGAGGACTGTGACCCTCTTAATTCTCCTGGAACTGCCATGGCTTTTGATACCATTGATCATGGTATCTTTCTGGACTGCCTTCAGGGTTGGGACTGGGAGGCACCATTTTGTGGTGGTTTTCATCTGACCTCAAAGGTAGGTTTCAGAGGGTGGTGCCAGGGGACTGCTGTTTGACCCTTTGGCCTCGGACCTACAGGGTCCTGGAAGGTTCCATCTGGTCCCCCATGCTTTTAATATCTTCATGAAGCCACAAGGAGAGAGGCTGTCTGTAGATCTGAGCTGTGTTGCCACCAACATGTGGATAACACTCTGCTCCATATTGTGCTTCTAGCAGATCCCAAGGAGGCTGTGGAAACCATGAACAAGTGCCTGGAGACAGTTTTGGGATTGATGAGGGCTAATAAACGGAAGCCTTATCTCAACTAAATGGAGGTGCTGTTGGTGGGGGGAACATCTGACCCAGGAACTGGGATGTCTCTTGTTCTGGATGAGTTTGCACTCTCCCTAAAGAAGCAGGTTTGTAGCTTGTGGGCACTGCTGGACCCCGGATGTCCTTTTGGATAAACAGGTGGCATCAGTGTCTGGGGCCAGAACCTTTAACTGGAGTGAGTCATAGGGACCATACCATTCCAGCCTTGTTCCAACCACTCTGGCTCCCAATGTGCTTTCAGGCCCAAATCAAGGTGCTGGAATTGGCTTTTAAAGCCTGGGGCTAGCATACATTTAAGGATTGTCTACTGCCATATGAACCCACCCAACCACTTCAGCCATCTTCAGAAGTCCTCCTTTAAAAAAAAAAAGATGCACCTGTGTACTAGAAGGAAGTTCAGCGCCTGTGTTCTCGCAGCTGCTTCTGTGCCATCCAGAGAGGAACAGGCAAGGAGAGAAGCAGAAAACATCTTTGCTCTCTCCATGTGGGATGTCTGTTCCTGCTCCCTGCACGATTTCTGTGTTTAAATAATCTGTATCATATACTTTCCCAACTCTCGTGTGAAGTCGGGGATCAATTAACAATCATTGTAACTTAAAATGCCGTAGAATTACAGTGCTGGAAACCCACCCATACCTTGGCTGGAAGTTCCAGTCAGGTCACACAGCCCTGAATAATAATTTTGTCACCTGGCTTGCCAGTATAGGTGGAGATACTATGACCCAGCTCACCAATTTGCCTATCTAAAGTGACTAATGGTGTGATCCTATGCAGAGCTACTCCAGTCTAAACCCACTGGAATAACTGCTGTGAACTTTGAGGGCAGTTCCCAATGAATCAAAACAAGAAGAAAACAATCCTCTCCTGCAATAGATAAGAGCAGAGGCTGATCTAGTGAAGGGAGGCATTCCTCCTCTAGATCTTGGCACTCCAGTGGTGTGGAAGAATGCCGCTTCAGTGGATTAATTCCCTATAATCAAGAGCTGATGGTAATGGAGTTTTAGCCTTGGACTATGAACCTTTGCACCATCTCAGTAGAGTAGGGCACAACCATTCCTCTTGTGCCTAAAAGCACTTTGCTTTATTGCATGAGGAATGTGCAGTTGTCACTCAGTTGTTAAAGATCCATATATTTTCTCCACAGCTAGAATATCTTTTGCTGGGAAACTGCATTCTCACACCAATAAAGCACAATATTTTGATTGATTGATTGATTACCCCTTTCCATCAGCCAGCAGTAGTTTGAAGTGCTGTGTGTAATATATTTGAGAACCTTTACATGGCCACCTGTTGGCTAATGCTAATGCCTGTGACATTACTGCTAATGGGCAAGACACTCCTCTTCTATGCCCACTGCGCTTCGAGTGTTTCAGAGAAAGTCACAGCACATTGGTCACTAGCAAGGCTACTTCCTCCACTGCTGAATCACCCCACCCTTCTGGAAGCCTCTTTGTTTAGTCATTTCCCCCTTTAAACAATCGTTCTGTGATGCACTCCAGCACCGGAGTTCACACCTATCCTTTTAATTAAAAAAGGAAATCAAAATATATGGTATTCATGCTGCACGGCTATTTCCCTCTCCCCATTAAGGAGGAGCTGGATGTTGCGCGATACGTATAAATCAGATTTTTAAAAGAAGGGAAGGCGGAATCCTCTCTTAACTTTCCAGGGGATTAAATGAAGTGATGCTGAGAAGAGCAGTTGCACTGGAAGCCACTGAGCATGTTCAATCCGGCTGGTCACGAAGCATTTACTCCTGTTTTCCCTCCAACTGTAACAGTCTTAAGTTGTCTGGAAAGTAAATACAATTGTTTCAGCAGTAAGACCGTAAATGGGAATAGGATTGCAGTCCGATCTTTATGCGTGCTTACTCGGGAACACCTGATCTCGTCAGATCTCAGAAGCTAAGCAGGGTCGGCCCTGGTTAGTATTTGGATGGGGGACCACCAAGGAAGTCCAGGGTTGCTGTGCAGAGGAAGGCACTGGCAAGCCACCTCTGTTGAAAACCCCAAAAAGGGGTCGCCATAAGTCGGATGCGACTTGACGGCACTTCACACACACACTCGAGAACAGATGCCACACTGTTAACGGAAATCAATAGGACCACAGCCGAAACTGACTGAATCACTTCCTCATCGCCCAGAAGACCCCATTCTCTCCCCCTACAAATCCTTTTGAAGAATGATGACGTAGGCTCGCGAGAGAGAAGGGGATTACCTCAGCCACTGTGGGCACGCGGCGGCTTCAACCGCCGCTCCTACGCAGGCTCCCACGCAAAGAACCTGCCCAGAACAAGCGAGGGGCGTGGCGTGCACGACACCTCCCCCCCCCGCCCCTCGCACTCTCCAGTCAGGAGAGGCCGCGATTGCTCAGGGAAAGGGGGGGGGAGGCCGGAAAACAAACCGCGTAGTTCGACTGCGCGGCGTGACGTCACCTTCCCGGGCCCGGAAGTGGAGCTCGAAATTAGCCGCGTCTCTGAACTGAGGGAAAGGAGGAGGCGGGGGGGGGGGCGAGCGAATGAGGGCGGGACAAACCATCACGAAACAGTGAGGCGATCGACGGCGACGCGTCTCCCGGTAACCAGTCCTTGCCCCGCCCCCTTCTCTCCCCTCGTTGCCGGGAAGGGAGGCAGCAGGTACGTGCCGCCGCCCCGAGTTTTTGTGTTGCGTCAACGGGCCGCCCCGTTCCTCCTCCTCTGGAGGATGACAGGAACGGAGGTTCCCCCCGCCCCTCCTCCTCCTCCTCCATCATCCTGTCAGGTGTGCGAGAGTCTGAAGCGAAGCCTTCCGGGCCCCCGCGAGCGGCGCTGCCCTCGAGCCCGTCTGCGAGGGGGAGGTAGCGCACCGCGGTGGGAAAGCCCCGCCGCCGCCCCCTGTCCAACCACGGCGCGGCCCTCCCCCCTCGTCACCCTCGCTTGGGAGGCGGCTCGCCGGCGGGGGGGAGGGTGTCGCCCGCGTGTTGCTGCCCCCCCCCTCTGCTCGCGGTCGGCTGACGCGACCAGGAAGTGAAAGCTAGCCCTGTCGGGCCTGGGCCGTTCGTCTGAAGGCTCTCTGGGGCTGCCTCTGTAACGATTACAATCCCGGTGCCTCTGGGCCGTTGTGACAAACGGGACGGAGGCTGGGAGCCGGACGCTGTAATGAAACTCTTCCAAGTTCTCTTACTGCATGTTTACTGAGTATCTTAAAGGTGTGCGGAATGTGACGCTTTCAGGGCCTGTGTGCTGTAGTGCTGCACTGTTAACCATTCACCAAGTGGTAGGTTACCACTGGAGTAGATACCCCAACAGTTGTATTCTCTGCACTTTCTCGTTATTTCTTTTTCACAGATGTTAATGCTGTGGTCCACAGTTATTTCCCTTCCTGCCATGGGTGGCAGGACAGGTGGCAGTGGAACAGTGGTTTCTCTCCCTTTGTACACTATATATTGCACACACCCCTTTCCTCTTTCTTTTACCTGGCAAAGTCACAGCCAGGTATCTTCCTTTCTGAAGGGAAACATACATATAGAAGCAGGATTAATTCAGTTAGGGCAAGTATGTCTGGGCAGATGAAGAAATAATGGAGTAGTTAATGCTGTAATTCAGAGCTATAGCTCATCGTGCAATAGAAACGTAGATGTAGACACCTCATTAAACAATGGCCTTAAACTCATGGATTAGCACTTAGTTCAAATAAAGTGTTTCAAAATCCTTGAAGTGTTTGTTTCTAAATTTCCCACTGCTCCATTTTTTCTGTTTGCGTTCTAATCACGTTTGGGAGTTGTTTCATAATGTAGAATTGAACAGCTGTTTAGGAAATAGCTGTGTGTATAATAATACAAAATTATTTTAAAATCCACAGCTTTTTTTTACTGAGTAAACTAGACTTTTAAAAAATTCCAAGTATTAAGGTCTCTCCTGGTCATCCACTGACTCCTAAATTTTCACTCTTTAACAATAGGCAGTGCTGTCCCATATTGTCTATGTTGGGCCAAAAGCTGGAGTCTCCACTGAAAGTGGCAATGGACTTTGTCTTGAAGATAATTCTGCCATCGAGAAATAATGATTGTGGATTTTATTTTGCATAAATTGTCTTGTCCCTGTGATCCTAATGATGATTTCTTTTTCCTCAAATTTGTTAGTTACCTAAACATATAATCCTTTGCATAAACCAGTAATAATAAATTGGGATTATTTGTTAAAATTTTAGGAGTCATAAGTGTAATTTCTTCCTCCAGTTCTTCAGCAAAAACTGTTGAAGGTTGTTGCTTAATTTCAGAAGACTTTGGGCCATATGCTGCTATCATTCCATTCTAGGTCATAGTTCAATACTGGAGTTTGATCAAATTTATTGCTGGATAGCTCACACTATCAAAGACACTGTTGAGGATTATACTTTGCTTATTGTGCATATCCCATCACCTTAAGGAGCATTTTTCTCCTTACTCCTTTTCTGTTGGTCTCATACTTTAGCTTCTCTGGGTTCTTTAGGGTTTTATGTGATGGGCTATATTTTTTAAGGCAAAATTACTGTCATTTTTTATTGTTAACATCACATTCCTTCAGAACAAGCGTGGGTATATGCATATTAGACAGAATATTTGCTGATTATCTTCTCTTCTGCAGTGGCTTTTATGTTTTAGATTGGGGGTTCATATATTTGAATATTCAAAAGACATGGAGTATGTTGGAGAAAGATGCTGGCAGCCACTTGGTCAAAGCTGGTCCACAATGGTCACTAGCTGGCACATTACTCATTTAAGCATTTAGTGTCATCCAGAATTCTTTAGCTGTTTTTCATGAGGTTGCCACTAAAGTACCAACCATAATACCATTGCTTTCTGTAATTTACTCTTCCCTCTCCAAAAGGATAACACTTAGACATTTAGCCTAAGGTGAATAACGAATATTGATGAATACAAAGGATGGGAAAATAATACAGATTTGTTCTCTCTTCTGATGGTAACCACTGCATTATGTTTTCATTGCACAGGGTTTGCATCTTGGGTCACCATGGTATTTGGTAGTACAGTCCTTTATAATGATGCACTCTGGGGATGTTGTTAGGGAGCTTACAGAGGTGGGACCTGCCGTCTGTATTCTTATCCCTTGCCCTTTTTGGTTGGATACATTATGGTCAGCTGGATCTGAGAGGTAACGATTTTGAGAGATGGAGAAAGACTGCAACCACCACTGTTCCCTAAAGATATATTGAACTATCAGCTGGTTGCTCATGTACTCTTTGAGGCCATGGTGCTTCAGCAAGTGGTTGTGGCCTATCTTCAATTGTAGGTGATGCGGAGGAAGTAACCAGAGTTGTTTCAAGCTAACTGCCCATATAGTTTTAGAATAGAAAATGTCTTGGTCATTGTGGGAACAGTCTGCAGGGAGATAGATGGGGAGAACAACCTTGTCAGTGCTCATGGACCCTCTCAGCACCTTCTTATACTTTGAACTAATGATATCCTACTGGATAGCCTACCTGGATTGTGAGTCAAAGATGCCGTATTCCAGGGATTGTGCTCCTGCCTGGCAGGTTGGTTCCAGAATGTATTGACAGAAGAATATTGATCTGCACTTTGGCATTTATGCTGTGGAGTTCCGCAGGACTCTGCTTTGTCCACCATGCTGTTTAACATCTGTGTGAAACCTCTAGACGATATCATTCAAAGATCTAGGGTAGCAATATTGTCAGATAGGGCTTCTGACAGCTCCGTCCTCAAACAAGATGGTTCCCCCGCAAACAAGATGGAGTTCTCCGTGCACTCCTTCCCTCCGGTTTTGCACACGAGCTCCGGCCAGAGATTTACAATTGTAGGGACCCGCCCGTGTAAATCTTCGATCTGATATCGGGTCCCGCACACAAAGCCAAGAGCTCGGCCATCTCCTCCACTGATTGCTCATGATTGTTTCTGTTTCAGTTTTACTTAAGTCGTTACCGGCAGGAAACGACTACATTGTCTCTTTGTTTCTGTAACCCTATTGTATCAGCCCTATAAATGTATTCCCACTCCTCCTGTCATGTATTCCAACCTTGTTTGTCTCCTTACTGAAATCATTGACTTTCGGACTAAATCTTTGAATCGCTGCTCTGCCTGGATTTGAGTTCTATTACCTGAAACGCTGTGCATTTGCTGAAGCCTGACATTAGGTTGGAATCCATCTTTTTTATTTTTCTACTAGTTAGTTCTTGAGAAAGATATTCCCCAGTTCAACCCGATCCGCCGAACTGATCCGGCGGTACGAACGCCTCTGCCTGTCGGAACAGCAGGAAGCGGTCCTGCCCCGGGAGGAAGCAGCCCCAAGCCGGGAGGAAGTAACCCCGGGAAGGAGCCCCGCAGAACTTGCAGAGGGGGCACCGCGGATCGCCGGACAGTACGTCCACCAATCAACCACGGGGCCAAACTTCGATCTCCTATATCGAGGCCCACTGGAGGACCTATACTCCAGGGAGGAGGAACCGCTCCGAGGCCGAGCTGCAGTCACCTCAACCCCGTGCCCCCGAGAAGAGGAACGCCGTCTTCTGCAGGAGCAGAACCACGACCTGACTCGACAGAACCGGGAGCTTCAGGACCAGCTGGAGATCCTAAGGAGGGAGATGACGGCGCTAGCAGGGACGGTGCGAGGACTCCGATCGTCCATCGGCGCTGCGACTACCCTCCTGTTCATTCTCCACGCACAGTCGCCTGGGACCTGCAGATTTCCTTTGGTGGGACCTGCGCCCAGTAACCCCACTTTCTACTGCAACTTTCTGGCTTCATGAACGATCAGGGTAAGACTTTTCCCTCCGAAGAAGCCCGGGTGCGGTACGCCATCGGGCTTTTAAAGAAGGAGGCAGTAGAGTGGGCAGTGGCAGCGACAGAAGTTAACCCTGGACTTCTGTGCTCCCTCGATGATTTTCTGGAGGCCCTGCACCGCCGGTTTGAGGACCCTCACTGGGCAGAGAGGGCCAAGATTGCTATGCGCAGATTGAGGCAGGGGTCCCGGTCTGTGCTAGAATATGCCCAGGAGTTCCAGTCCCTGGCGTGCAAGGAGCGAGAGTGGAGCGAAGCCACCAAGGTCCAACACTTCCGCGAGGGACTGCGCTGGGAAGTGTTGGAGGGCTGCCTGACTCTGGGAGACCCTGACACTGTGGAGGACTGGGTCCGGCTGGCAGGGCAAGTAGAACACCGCAAGCTGACCCTGCAGTTCGCTAAGGATCGCCCAGGGAAGGAACCCCCCTCCAGAGGCCCGACCAAGGGGAACACTGCAACGGAGGTACACCGAGGCGAAGGGAATCGAGGCCGTTTCCCGGACAAGAGCGTGCAGCTTCAGAGAGGGTTCCTGTCTACATTGAGGAAGGATGGGACACTTCGCCGCCAAGTGCACCAGCGGATCGCCCAGGCAGGCGACAGACAAGAAAGCTCTGACCGGCTACCAAGTTCCGGACCTGAAGAGGACGGAGGGAACACCCACCCGGCGCAGAACGGCGGCGTTAAGCGTGGACCTGGAGCCTGTCCTGTGTGAACATCGCTGCTGTTCCAGAGATGTCTCACTGCCAAAAAACGAAGAAAGCTTCCTGTGAGTGAACCGGCACAGGAGGCTACTTTGCAAGAGAACGAGCCGGTTCCGACCTGGGTGAGTGACCAGGGAGAGACTCTACTGGTACCTGTGGTGTTAAAAAATCCCCAGGGAGGGATCCAATTGCAGTAGTGGGCATTTTGGACTCTGGCTGTTCCAGGACTTTAATAGACCAGGGGGTGTTTGACCGACTGCAGTTGGGGGCGGTGGAATTGGGTCAACCCTTGTACTTCCGCCAGATGGACGGAAGCGACCTCCAGGGGGGCCCCGTTCATTTGCGCTCTGACCCAGTGTTGTTATGGGTGGGAGATCACTGGGAGCAGATCAGCCTTACCATTGCTCCTGGGATCGCTTACCCAGTGGTTCCGGGAAGCAACTGGATGGCAGGCCACAACCCCAGCATTGACTGGGTGCAGCGTCAAGTGGTTTTTGAGTCTCCACAATGCCGGTGGCATTGCCGGGAGGACATGCCCGGTGAGGGGAGGGTGACTGCCGTGACAGCAACCCCTGTGATACTGCCCCCGGAATATCAGGACTTTTCGGATGTCTTTGAGGGGAAGGACTGTGACTTGCTACCCCTTCACCGCACTACGGACTGTGCCATTGAGCTCACTGCGGACATGAAGCCCTCCAAAGCCCGGGTTTACCCCATGAGCCCCCTGGAAAAGACTGTGTTGCGGGAGTTTCTGGACAAGAATCTGGCTAGGGGGTTCATCCGTCCATCCAAGGCCGCATTCTCCTCACCCTGCTACTTTGTAAAGAAGAAGGGGACTTCGGACCTCAGGTTGTGTGTGGACTATAGGGGTCTCAATGCAGTGACTGAAAAGAATGCATATCCCATCCCCCTCATCCCTGACCTTCTCAGTCAGTTGCAGGAAGGCAGGATATTTTCAAAACTGGACCTGGCGGAAACCTATTACCGGGTCCGGATTAAGGAGGCGGACGAGGTGAAGACAGCCTTCTCATGTTGCTTTGGTCTTTTTGAGTTTAGCGTGATGCCGTTCGGGTTGTCATGCAACTCATCAATGAAATGTTACATGATTTACTGTTTCGGGGGGTTATCGTGTACCTAGATGACATTTTAATCTATTCTCGGGATCAGGAGGAACACCGGAAGTTGGTGCGGGAGGTACTGCGCCGACTGAGGGAGCACCACCTATACGCCAAGCTGTCCAAGTGTGCCTTTAATCAGGACAAGCTTGCTTTCCTTGGGTTTGTAGCGTCTCCCAACGGGTTAATCATGGACCCCGAGAAGGTCCAAGCGGTTCGAGACTGGGAACCTCCCCCGAACCCGAAAGCAGGTTCAGCAATTTCTGGGTTTTGACAATTTCTATCGGGAATTCATCCCGGAGTTTGCCGAGATAGCCCTCCCGATCACGGACCTCCTTAAGACCAAGGGGAGGGGTCAGGCGGCCACGGCCGCTAACTATCAGGTGGCGGGGGACGACCGCTGCCAGGCAGCGTTCGACTTACTAAAGAGCCAGTTCATGTCTAAGCCCTTTTTAGCTCACCCTGACTGTTCTCGGCCTTTCGTCCTGCAAGTAGACGCTTCTGACAAAGCAATGGGAGGAGCGCTTCTGCAAAAGGACGCTCAGGGGAAGCTCAGACCTTGCGCCTACTTTTCCAAAAAGTTCTTGGGGGCCGAGCTCAACTGGCCGATTGGGGAAAAGGAGGCCATGGCTATCAAATATGCCCTCACGGTTTGGCGCCAGTTCTTAGAAGGGGCGACGGTGCCGTTTGAGGTTTTGACAGACCACCGAAACCTCGAGGCCATCTTGGGGCAGAGGAGGCTCTCGGCCAAACAGCTGAGGTGGGCGGACTTTTTCTCTAGATTCCGGTTCACCATTAAGCATGTTCCCGGGAGGGAGAATTGCCTGGCGGATGGTCTCTCCTGCATGCCGCAGTACGACTGCAGAGTCGAGCGGCCGCTTGGGTCCCTTTTCACCCCAGAACACCTGGACTTGGACCCGGAGGGGGCAAGCGCGGGAGTTCTGACCTGAGCCCAAACCCGGGCGGCGCCCCCCCCACCTGCCCCGGTACTTCCGCAAGGCGGCACGAGCGGTGCCACTCGTCCCCCAGGGGTTCGGACCCTGGCCCAGACCCGGGCGGTGGTTACCACGCCTGTAGCGGACCTCCAGCAAGAGGGAGCACCCGATGTCTCCCCCTCTGGGAGTCCGGATCCAGGCCCAAGCCCGGGCGGTGGGTTCTCCGCCTCCCCCAGCCCTCCTGCAGAGGGAGGCTCACGATTCCCCCTGCTCCCAGGAGGTTCCTGGAGATCTGCCCTCTGCCGCAAAGACCAGGTGGGATGAGGCTCTTCTCGAGGAATGAGGGGAGGGTCCCCTTTGGGTGGAGGAAACTGGGACCCTGGAAGGAAGGACTTATGTTCCCCAGAAGCTGCACCAGGAAGCTCTAGAATGGAGCTACAGCTCCAAGACGGGGGGGTCACTTTGTTTTCGTTAAGACCCTACACCTGGTACGGCAGCACTTTTGGTGGCCAGGGATGCGCCAGTACATAGATGGTTTCGTAAGGTCCTGCCCAACGTGTGCTACCAATAAACGTCTCATGGGAAAGCCCCCTGGACTGCTGAAACCCCTGGAGACTCCGGAGGCTCCCTGGCGGGTGATTGGTATGGACTTTGTAGCCAATCTCCCTCCTAGCCAGGGGAAAACCGTGCTTTGGGTCATCACGGATCTGTTTTCTAAGCAGATCCACCTTATTCCATGCGAGGGGTTGCCCTCAGCCCACAAGTTGGCCCGCCTGTTTGTTCAACAGATATTCCGTCTGCACGGTTTTCCTCGGAAGATCGTGAGCAACAGAGGCTCGGTGTTCCTGTCTAAATTCTGGCAGGCATTTTTGGGAATTGTGGGGGTACAACAGGGTTTGTCGTCAGCCTATCACCCCCAGACAGATGGGCAGACGGAGAGGGTGAATGCTGTTGTTGAATGCTACTTGCGCTGCTTCACCAACTATCACCAGGATAATTGGGTCGATCTGTTACCCCTGGCGGAGTACGCCTATAACAACTCTGTGCACTCTGCTACTGGACAGAGTCTCTTTAAGACTGTCTATGGGATAGAATTCGACCCTTTGGGGGCGGTTCCCCTCCCACCGGGAGGCGACCCTCCGGAGGTATCTGCTTGGTCTAACACCGTCAGAAATACTTGGCCGGGACTTGTTAAACAGTTGGACCAGGCTAAGGAACGGTACAAGGCGCAGGCTGACAAACACAGAGCGCCTCAGTGGGATCTTGTAGTCGGGGAAAAGGTGTACCTTTCCACCAAGAACTTAAAGTCCCTGCGTCCTTGTAGAAAACTTTGCCAAAAGTACGTGGGCCCGTTCACTATATCTCGAGTAATCAACGAGGTCACTGCTGAACTGGATCTCCCCAAAACTTTACAGGGAGTGCACCCCGTGTTTCATGTTAGCCTACTGAAACCCTTTTCTCCCTCCCCTGATTGGCACCACGAACCCCCAGGAACAACACCTATCATGGTGCAGGGGGAACAGCATTTTGAAATTTCTAGGGTCCTGGACTCCAGGCTGCGGAGGGGTCTGCTGGAGTATCTGGTACACTGGAAACATTTAAACTCGAGTCACGATGAGTGGGTTGCGGCAGAACACATGAACGCTCCCTCTCTGATCACCGAGTTCCATCGGAGTTGTCCCGACAAGCCTGGGAACCCGGGGAGGGGGCCTTTGGAGAGGCGGAATGTCAGATAGGGCTTCTGACAGCTCCGTCCTCAAACAAGATGGTTCCCCCGCAAACAAGATGGAGTTCTCCGTGCACTCCTTCCCCCCCCAGTTTTGCACACGAGTTCCGGCCAGATATTTACAATTGTATTGGGACCCGCCCGTGTAAATCTTCGATCTGATATCAGGTCCCGCACACAAAGCCGAGAGCTCGGCCATCTCCTTCACTGATTGCTCATGATTGTTTCTGTTTCAGTTTTACTTAAGTCGTTACCGGCAGGAAACGACTACATTGTCTCTTTGTTTCTGTAACCCTATTGTATCAGCCCTATAAATGTATTTCCACTCCTCCTGTCATGTATTCCAACCTTGTTTGTCTCCTTACTGAAATCATTGACTTTCGGAATTTGAGTTCTATTGCCTGAAACGCCGTGCATTTGCTGAAGCCCAACAAATGTCCACGTGCAGATGACAACCCAACTCCTTTTTTCTAATCAAAGTAACAATATTTCTGTGATGGTCCAAGGTTGATGCATTTCCAGGCACAGTTTGAAGTGCTGGTGCTGATTGTGTTTGCAGTCCACCAGAGGCACTAATGGCGCTCTCTCCTGAAGGATCTTTGTTTGGAGCCGTCTTGATTACCTGCTAAGTACCTTCAAAATCTGTCCTGTTTACCTAAGCCTTTGCTCAATAATGGTTTCTGTTTTCTTTTTAATTATTCCTAACACTGTCATTGTTACTATTTGGATTTTTATTGCTGCTATTTTATGCTGCTGGTTTTTATTGCTTTTATTCATAATAAGTCACATGACTGTCTCTTGCAACTTCTGGGGGGGCATATAATGTTTTAAAATAATTGCCATTATTGAAGTCAGCTTGGGATCTAGTGGTAGAAGATCATGTGACCAATTATTTCACTGTTTTGAAGGCTTGGAGTGGGTGTGATATTGCAAAAGAAAATAATTGAAGGGAATTAATTGTCCACAAGGGTTTGTGTATCCGAGGCATACTCAATGAGCTCTATAGTTAAGAGTGCTCTGCTGGATTCTTAATAAGATTCATACCATTTAACTATTTTGTATGGCACTGTCTCACAACGGATACTGTTTATGTTTGTCACTTTATTTTACAAGTTAGATTTGCATCTTTGTGTTTGTCTCCAGGCATCTTGTTGCTATTCCCATTTTGCATTGTCAAGAAACCTTGGATTACTCACAGATCCACATGATGTATGTGGTTTTCACCTCCTTCCTTTTATCTTCATGATTATCCTGTGAGGTAGACTAAGCTGCAAGTGTGATTGGCCCAGGGCACCTAGTGAACCCCGGGATTCTTTTAATTATCGTCCTTAGTCCATTAACTGTGTCAGGTCTGATATTTTGTGAGGCTGCAAAAAGTCGCTAATGTCTAGGTAACATAGAGTTTTGTTATGATTGAGTTGGAGATGACAGCAGGGATACAGTCACATTTATTTAAGGCCGATAGCAATGGGAAGGCCTTACATATAGCATTTGTAGTACAGAACTGTTCTAGAAGGACAAAGATTAAAGCAGGAGTCTGAACAAAATGTAAAACTATTGCAAAAGCTGTAAGGATGTGTATGAAATGTGCGGCTTCAGATAATGGTTCAGACATGTAGACATACAAAAGTGTTCATATATAAAAATGCCTTACTTCATCAACTCTGCTTATAAATATGACAACGTAGTAATGGGTATTACATGTTTATGTGTGTATTAAATTTCTGATTGATATCTTTTGCCTATGGATTGCTAAGTCACTGGCTTAGTCATGTGATGTTATGAAATGTTCATGAATATGTCGAGTTGCTGAGAGGAAGTGTCAGAATTGACAGTGCAGGTTCTATAAATGACGTGAAAACTTTGGCTGAAAAATCAGAGGCCCTGGAGGTAGGCAAGGCTGTATACTTTTGGCAGAAACTGGTAGTGATCTGATGAGACCTTGAGAGCAGAATAGGAAAAGATGCTAAGGGTAAGTATGCTCAGGAGGTACTGGGTGTGGGAGTGGGTATTCTGAGCCAGGAAACCAAGGGGGCAAGGATATGGTAGGACTGCATTTCACATGAATTTGAAATAGATATCTACAGTTTTAATGCGGTTCTCTTGAATGTTATTTGCTGAGCTATTTTGTGTCCTGGTTCCCCATTGTGTATTATTATTAAGGAAGTTATGTCTGTATATGTGTACATTGCCCTGACCTGGGTGGCCCAGGCTAGCCTGATCTCGTCAGATCTTGGAAGCTAAGCAGGGTCAGCCCTGGATAGTATTTGGATGGGAGACCACCAAGGAATACCAGGGTTGCTGTACAGAGGAAGGCACTGGCAAACCACCTCAGTCTCTTGCCATGAACCCCCCCCCCAAAAGGGGGGCGCCATAAGTCGGCTGCGACTTGACGGCACTTAACGCACGCACACATATGTGTACATGATGTATCGCTGTCCAATAGCTTTCTGTCTCATGTTCTAGACGGATGTTACTCTAAGCTTGTCTCAGTAAGAGTTTATAAGCAAACTGTTGTGGGCTGACTTGGTAGCACATATGAGATTTTCCTGCCCAGGCTAGCCTGATCTTGTCAGAAATGCAGGAATGAATCTCAAAAGCTAAGCAGGGTTGGCCCTGGTCAGTATTTGGATGGGAGACCACCAAAGAATACCAAGGTTGCAATACAGAGACAGGCAATGGCAAACCAACTCTGAACATCTCTTGCCTTGAAAATCCTACAAGATTGCCATATCAGCTGTGACTTGACAGCAAAAAAAGAAGTGATACTTAACATTAGAATTTAGCGTTACTCCAGTCCCAGTTTATCAACCTGTTCCATGGCTATGGAGGAGACCTTGATTTGTTTGACTCCACCAGGCTTAGCTTTGTTGCTTCCGATGTTGATTGCATTGCAGCACAATAAGGGTGTTTTCATGGGTTTGGCACCCAAATTGTGAGAACATATACCAAACCAGTAACAAAGCTGAGAGAACTTGATTTTCCTTCTGGCCAGTCAATCAAGGAATAAGCCCTGAATCCGTTTTTTAGAGCCAGCGCATAGAGCTTCAGTTACTTTTTGGTGACCTTCAGTTCATCTGCGTGGCTTCTATGCAGTCCCACATTGGGGACTGCGCAGGCGCAGGCCAGCCACGGATAAGATTTGTCAGCTTCTAGCAAAATCTAAAAAGGGAGTGCTTCCCCTCCCCTCGGGGCATGCAGCCTTCCCTCCCAGCGGTCACATGACCCAGGGGGAGGGAGCCACGGAGAGAGAACGTGTTAGCTTCTGCTGCAGCAATGGAGTCCAAAAAGGCTCCTCTATTCAAGAAATGTGCCACTTGTGGTACAAAAATGGCTAAAACAGACACTCATAAAGAGTGCCTGTTGTGTTTGGGAGAAGGCCATATTTCTGCGTCCTGCCAAACTCACCCTGAGGGGCTGTTCGACTCGCCTTCTCTCCCACCTCTATAAGGAGTCTCTCCGTCTGGATCCGGAGGTAGACCCTTCAACCTCATCGCAAGGTCAGTCGGTTGAACCCGGGCCCTCTTCCAAAATGTCGAAGTCTCCAAACGGTTGGCGGGAGGGACTTCCAAGCGGGACAAACCTTCCTCAGTGGTCGTCCAACCCGCTAAATTTATCGCGCCGCTGGCACAAGATGGCCACAGTTGGGGCTCCTCTCGCCACTCTTCTCGCTCTAGATCTCCATGCCGCAAGTCGCCTTCGCGGTCCCCGAGGTCGAGTCGACGTTGCTCCCAATCCACCTCACCATGCCGCCGAACTCAGACCAAGTCTCCGCATCCACTGGCTTCTCTCGCCGCCGATGTCGTTGGGCGCCAGCCCATTACCGTTGAGGACTCGCCTTCTCATTCCCTGGCTACCCCCTCGGCTCCAATTCCGAGCAGGGCCCAGGAGGTTAAAGTCTTTATGGAGCAACGCCTCATCAAGCTCTACAAAGACGTGCCTTTGGTGGCCAGCAAATCGGTGGCGCGGACCGACACCGACACGGGTGATGCGTCGGGAGCTGTTGAACCTCAATCCACTATCACTACGGAAACTCAGTTGGTCGCTGAAAAGGGCCCTGCAGTTTCGCCTCAGGGAAGTCTCGTCGGCACCGTTCAGTTCCTCGTCGGAGTCGATCATTTTCGGAGCTGATCAGCCGGTTGGAGTCGATCCACATCTCGTCAAAGCTGATCATCCCGTCGAAGCCAGTCCGTATCTCAACGACCTCGAATGGCTGTTTCTCGACGCCGATCTGCCCATCGGAGTCGATCTGATTCCTGTCGACGCCGATTGGACTCTTGTCGGAGCCGATCCTATCGTCGACGCCGATCCACCTCTCGTCGGAGTAGATCCGCTTCACGTCGGAGCCGTTCGGCCCATCGAAGTCGTTCTGCGTCCGTACAAAGGTCGACACGTCGTGGTCGCTCTTCAGCTTCCCATCGACACAGAGATTCTTCTCTGAGCCGGTCTTCCTCTCAACGTCGAGACATCCGTCGACGCCGACCGTCTGGACGCCGACATTCCATTGTTCCTTCCGTATATTCGGAGGTTTTGGTTCATCGCCACAGTAGTTGATCGGCCACCTGCTCAAGGTCGAGGGACTCCCATCAACGCCGACATGTCTACAGAGACGACCGTGGTTCTTCCAGACACAGTTCACAACACATTCCGTCTCCCCATCATGACGATCATCGTCACCTCCCGTCTCGCAATCCTGATGTCGACATTCCGGACCGTCCAAGGCAAGCGTCCCATCGTGGACTTTCCGTGTCCAGATCTCCTTCTATGTCGAAAGACATTGCACACTCAAGAGTATGACACTGAGGTGTCTCTGGACTTGGATGAGGAATGCCGTGCATCGCAACCTTCCCCGGAGGACACTGTGGGGGACTCAGCCTATATCCCCAACAGGTGATGTCCGCATGTACGCGGAGCAACTGATTCGTATGGCGAAAGCCCTTAATATTGATTTTAGGCCTGATGATGCTGGCCCATTAGATTCCATTATGGATATACTCCACTGCCCGGATGCGGGTCCAGTGGCACTTCCCATGATAAAGAGTATTCTTGAAGTGGCTCATGCCAATTGGGCCAAACCTTGTTCGGTCCCCTCTTCCTCCAAGAAAGTGGAAAACGTGTACAAGATCCGCAGGGAAGGCGGGGAGTTTTTGTACCAGCACCCTCCGCCCAATTCAGTAGTGGGAGTTTTTGTACCAGCACCCTCCGCCCAATTCAGTAGTGGTGGAGGCGCTCCCTGGTAAATATAGGTCGGGAGCACATTCCTCATCACAGGATAGAGAGGGGAGGAAATTGGATACCCTCGCTAGGATAGATTTATTCTTCTAGTGCGGTGGGGTTGCGCATCTCTAATTTCCTAGCTGTTATGGCTAGGTACCAGTATTCCCTGTGGGATTGTCTCCCCTCAGATTTCCATACTTCCCGATGACCCGAGGCCCTCGGCAGGGCCATCCAGAGTGAGGACATGTATCTGGCGAGACAACAGCTCACAGCAGCGCGCCATGTGGTGGATTCATCTAGTAAGGCTATAGCCACTGCCATTGTCATTCGTCGACATGCATGGCTTCGCCAATCCGCACTTCCCCATGACACTCGAGCATGTATAGAAGACCTTCCTTTCGAAGGCACATTCCTGTTCAATGACCAGACGGATACATTCCTCGACCGTCTAAATAAGAATAAGACCACTGGGAATTGCCCCTCAGACATCTGACCCAAAACGACGGTACTTTGGCCGCCAAGCCCCTCAATCTAGTGCAATAGCAGATGTTACCAGTACAATGTCTTGCCCTTCGGGTTGTCCACAGCCCCTAGGACGTTCACCAAATGTCATGCAGTGGTTGTAGCTCACCTTGCACTCGAAGATTGTGTAATCTTCCCATACCTCGATGACTGGCTGGTGGTAGGAACTCCCAGTCAGGGCTGCTTGCTCAGCTTGATATCATCCTAGACACCTTCAGCAATTTAGGCCTCCTAGTCAACTTCTCTAAATCTAGGCTCATCCCCTCCCAGATACAAAAATTCATTGGGGCCTGCTTGGATGCCACGACAGCCAGAGCCTTTCTCCCTATGCAAAGGGCATGTGCAGTTCAGTCTATGGTCCTTCGGTTCACCATGAATAGGTTCCAATCCGCCCTCAAGGTTCAGAAATTGCTGGGCCTTATGGCCTCCACCACTGCTTTGGTAGAGTTTGCGCGTCTATGTATGCGCCCACTTTAGGGGTATCTGGAAGGGCATCACGTTCAGATTGCTACAGACAGTTCCACCGCTCAGCATTATCTGAACAAACAGGGAGGCGTACGGTCCGTTTCGCTCTGCAGGGAATCCACAAGCATCTGGGAATGGGCCATAGCACATCAAGTGACACGTGTGGCAATACACATCGCAGGCAGAAGCAACACTCTGGCAGACGCTCTGAGTCGTCATTCCAATCAGGCACATGAGATCATTCTGAACACGCACTGCCTCCAACACCTATTCCATCTATGGGGTTGCCCACAGATAGGTCTGTTCGCCACACATCTCAACTCCGTGTGTCCACAGTTCTACTCAAGGGCGGGGGCGAGCCCAGGCTCCCTGGGCGATGCCTTTCAGTCGACATGGAAAGGGGCTCTGTTTTATCTGTTCCCGCCTTTCCCTCTACTTCAGAGAGTAGTTGCCAAGCTCAGTCACGACCACACCAATGCCATTGTGATCACACCTTTCTGGTCCAGGAGGTTGTGGTTTGCGGTGCTAATGTCCCTTGCCCACAGGGAATTCATCCACCTACCCAAGGACCCTTCCCACTACCCCCCGAACATCCAGCTGGCAGACTGGAGGATTCGTTCCTAGGGCAGTGGTCTGATAAAGTAGCCAGGGTTCTATTACATTCCCTTAAGTCTTACACCCGCAGCTCATACAATGCGAAATGGAAGCGGCTTTCTCGTTGGGCGAAAGCCAAATCATTTTCTCCTGTTACATGCCCGTTGTCCTCTATTTTGGATTATTTGATGTCCCTCAAAGATGAAGGTTTATCAAACTCCTCCATTAAAGTTCATTTAGCCGCTATTTCGGCTTTTCACTGTAATATTGACTCTTTTTTAGTTTTTTCTCACCCGATAATAAAAAAAATTCCTTAAACACCTCACCAACTTATACCCTCCGGTTTCACCTCCCCTTCCGCAATGGAGCCTGTCGTTGGTACTCTCACAACTCATGAAGCCGCCATTTGAGCCACTGGCTACATGTGAGCTTTCCCTACTGTCTTTTAAGTCGGCCTTCCTAGTCACCATTACCTCGGCAAGGAGGGTTAGTGACCTTTCAGCACTGTCACATTCCCCTCCGTATACTAAGTTTCATTCCAACAGGGTTGTGAGAAAGCCAAAACTTTCCTTTTTACCCAAAGTTGTCTCAGCCTTTCACATTGGCCAAGACATAGTCCTCCCGGTATTTTTCCCTAACCCGTCTTTGCGTGCAGACAGAGCCCTACACTCACTAGATGTTCGCAGAGCTCTCCTTTTCTATATAAAGTGAACACGTAGTTTCAGAAAGGACGATAATTTATTCATCTGCTTTGGTGGTCATCATAAAGGTTGTCGAGCCTCTCCACAGACCCTCTCCAGAGGGATCACATCAGCCATCAGGTTGGCTTACGAACTTGCAGGTCAAGACTGTTCTGACATGATTAGGGCGCATTCGACCAGAGCGTATGTGGCATCCATCACATTTTCCTCTAAGGTTGATCTTCATGACATCTGTAAAGCTGCTACTTGATCCACACCATCCACATACATGAAACATTACGCCGTGGATGTGGACTCCGCTACAGAAGCAGCCGTGGGACGTGCTGTTTGGCAATCGCTGTTTCAGTGATTGTCCCACACCCACCTCCTGGTAAGCGAGCTCGCTATTCTCCCAATGTGGGACTGCATAGAAGCCACGCAGATGAAAAACAGAGTTTCACTTACCTGCAACTGTTGTTCATCTGGTGGATCTTCTATGCAGTAACACAACCCTCACTCCTTCCCTGCTGTGGGACCTCTCCGCTTCATGTGGTTGTTGGTTCCGTGGCAGCAGGTTGGAAAACTGGAGGGAAGAGTGCTCCCTCCCCCTGGGTCATGTGACCGCTGGGCGGGAAGGCTGCATGCCCCGAGGGGAGGGGGAGCACTCTCTTTTTAGATTTTGCTAGAAGCTGACAAATCTTATCCGTGGCTGGCCTGTGCCTGCGCAGTCCCAATGTGTTACTGCATAGAAGATCCACCAGATGAACAACAGTTACAGGTAAGTGAAACTCTGTTTTTATGGCCTGACTGTAGTGCTGGGGGGTGGGGGACGGGGGAGGAACCATCACCATTGCTAAGAACATATTTATTTATTTACTTCATTTATACTATACTTTTATCCCTAATGGGGACCCCAGGTGGCTTACACTATTTTATCCTCCCAACAACCCGATTAAGCGTGTGACTGGCCCAAGGTCACCCAGCAAGCTTCAGAAACATTACAGCATACAGGACATAGGACATAGCAATGAGCAAGCGGAAAAATCAGTGAACTTAGTGCAGTTCTGCTTGTGCAAGGTCTTGTGCAACACCCTATGTGCTCTTGTGCCCAGAAATTGGTTGCATAAGTGGAAACACGTGATTAGAATGAGCTGCTTCTTCAGTCTTTTTTCTTTAGTTTCCACTTGCACAAGAGCAATAGTACGAGCAGAATTTTTGTGCTGAATCCAACCCACAGCTTGGGCATTGCCCAGTAACACAAATGTAGTGAGTAGTCTATGCAAAAGTACTGCAACTGTATTCAGATACATTGGTTCTGAAGTATTCTGAGCTGACTTGTTGACCATGAGTAGGAATTGACCTAAACTTATAGCACAGACTTTGTACACCACTCTTCATTGTTGTGCACTGGGAAAGAAAACATGCTGAGTGACTTTTTTGGGGGTGAAGAAAGTACTGGCTATGAATAAAGAAGTATGATGATGAAGAATAAATAGTATCTCAGCTGTGGGTCAGTTGATCCTGTGATGGCTTGTTTGAAGCACTAAAAGATGAGGAGGGACTTTAAGAAGAACATGCATCGGTTCTTGTAGGTTATCCATGCATCGTTCATGACATTCCAGTTAGAGAAACCAAAAACCATTCTTACTCTATTTTTAGAGGTATTGCCAGACACAAGTGACAGTTGTGGGGTTGCTAGGCTAATATACTAACTCTGCATAAAGTAGTTTTGAGTAATACTGCCTATGGCAGAGATGAGCAATACTTTAAAAGTAAGAATGAGGAATTTTGAAGCTGATCATAATAATGGGGAAACACTGTAATAATTTAAAAATATACTACTGAGATGATAGCAATAATCGTGTTAGCAAAAACAGCTTAAATTATCAGAGGGTGGTGCAGAACGGCCAAGGAGAAGGTTACTGTGGCCATAATCCTTAAATTCATGCCTCTCCTCTGGAGCTCTGAACCAATCCTTGTGATTTTAGCTTCATGCAAATCCTAGTGATTATCAGCCAATCAGAGCCCATAGAACTCCACTGGCTGGGGGGGGCAGGGGGGGGTTAGCCAGGCCCAGCTTACTTGGGGGAAGAAAACATTTTCCCCTTTGGATAGGGATTTTGTGTCTCTGGAAAGGAGCATCAGCTTATCCAGGCTTTTATTTGGCTTTTAGTTAGGGTTAGGGAAGAAGGCTTATTTTGGTGAGACAAATAAGCATCCCATTAAGGGCCTGCCATTTGTTATTGGTATGTATAGATTTTGTGGAAAGATGTTCGGTGTGGGAAAAGAGCAGCCTTGAGCTTGCAGAGGTAACCTGACAAGAGAGGGGGAATCAAATCTCCCTTCAGGGTTTATTTACTATACTCGAGAGCCAGTTTTACTATATATATTTATATGTGGCTATCCACGCATAATATTTATCTTATCAAATACTTTACTTTCTGTTAAATAAATTTTTGTTGTTCATCTCCATCTGGGTCTTTTCTGTAGAGTCAGATGTCCAAGGAAAAGTGATCTCTATTTACCTCAAGTATGCGTACTGCCTTGGTCTAACAGGTTTCCAAACAGGAGACCTTTAGGGAGCTTACATGCTACCAATTCTTTATTCAGAGCGTGTGTCCTCCTTTTTATTTGACTGCGAGTGGTAGGGGTTTAAAGGAGCTGTAGGAGAGGCCAGAGTGGGGTACTGGGCATTGTTTAGTCCAGAAGGCAGTTGCCCCAGAGTCTTCCCCGCCTCTCTCACTCTATAGCTGCCACAGTTACTGTCTAGACAAGGGGAATATAGAATGGAAAGTGGCTTCACTCTAGGGTAAGAAGATTTAAGATGCTGAAAAGTTGGGAGTTTTAATACTGTTTGAAAATAGAATAAACAGTAAGAGTTGAGGGTAACTCCATGGAAATGCATGTTTGGACAGATGACACTTCCTCAAAAATGACTGAAGTAAGAAAGGAAGTAGGAAAAGTTTGGATGGGGGTTCTTTCGTACATTAAATATGATACAAACATTGACTGGTATGGGTAAAAAAATATACAAAAGCTATCACCCAAGGTGCTGGAACCAATAAAAACAAATGCTGAAGAAGAAACAATAGGGGCCAGCGGCCAGGAGAGAATAAGAACGGAGAACCAGCACTTGTGAGGAGTGGAGAAGCTGGAGAGACGAGTGAGAGAATAAAGAAAGGGGAGGTATAAAGTAAAAGGGAATATGTTGGCAAGGGCATGGAAAATTTGTTCTGGATTTTGTCCACCTTTTTGAAGAAGCTGGCGAAAGGTTTGGCAGGGGTGGGTGATGAAGTCTGAAGGGATTATTTAGAGGGTGAATCAAGAAAGGAGAGATAACAGCAAAGGGTTTGGGAAGAACGGTAGAACTGTAGAAGTAGGAGACCTGAAGGACTAGTGGGGATCATCTCATTTTCCACTGTTTCCTCTTTCCCTTCCCTGAAATCCCTCATTGACTGTCCCTTTTCCCTGCTTCCTTCTCTGCTTCCCACTCACCAAACAACCTATCTTTTATCTGCACCCTATCTTCAGCTATATTTATTATTTGTTTCATTTATATCCTGCCTTTCTCCCCAATGGAGGCTTACACCCTCCTCTATTACCTGTTTGGTAAATTAGGATGAGAATGTATAATTTGCCCATGGTTACCCAGCAAGCTTCCACGGCAGAGCTGAGATTTGAACCTGGGTCTCCTGTATAACTAGCACACTGGCTTTTGTAAGGTGGCTGCTGGTGAATGATAGAAATCATCCAGTCCTAGGTGAGTCATGCAGGTCGTGGTAGCATGCTGCTGGGCCTGCCTCCGTTGTGTCCTTTTTTAAAGGCCAAAACAGCCTCTCCCCCCCCCCCCCGCCTTCTACTGACAGAAACTAAGGCTTGAAAGGTGATAGTAGTGTTGTGGTTGCATAGCAATAGCCAAAGAGGGCACTGGTTTCTTAAAGCTACAGGTATTCCTTTTATCTTTTGGGGGCTTTTAACCCCCCCTTTTTGATTTCAGATTTTTCTGCAAACCTGGGGCTTTTCTCAAGTTTATAGAAATATCTGTCATGTCTGTCCATGGCCCCAGTCTCTGGATATAAGTATTCACTGATGAGGCTATGATGAGAATTAGATATGTTGATTGGACTGGATCTTGATGTGCTCCCAGAGCATCTTATTTGGCTGCGGCAACAATTCTATGAGTTACTCACTTGCTAGGAAAACACAGGCTCTTAAGCCTAGAGTAGCTGTCCCAGAGCTCAAGCACATTCTGCTGTTTACAAAGGACAACTCTGATGCTCCTCTTCCAGTTGTATATTAATATTGTAACTGTATTCAGACAGGTTTTTCCTCAGTAGTCTATAATGAATTGAATATTTAGGTGCATTCTGAAGTGTATAAAAATTCTCAACTTTGTTTCCTTTTGCAGCTCATCTACTCAAGATTGATGTATGTTTCCTCCATTGCTTTAATTTGGTTGCGAATTTGGATAAACATGGCACAGCTCCAGCAAGGAGGCTCTGATGAAAAAGAGAAGACTACAGCATTAAAGGGTACAAATTAATTTGGAACTTCTCCGTAGGCACTTCGTACACTGTGTTCTGATGAACTGTAATTTTGTGGTTAGTAAAGCAGGTGAGCAAGTGCAAATAAGTACAACCCACTTTCTTGGTTGCTATAAATTTATTATTCCTCTCCATAATCCATGGCTTCTTGTTCTCTTCTATGAAAAAGCAAAGCTTCACCCTGCATGCAGTGGGAATGTCTTTCATGTGTGTAGGGATGAGAAAACTTGGAACAATTCAGAGAGGTAATTGTGTTCTACCATTTTAAAAAGAGAGCCTATAATAGAAAATAGGCAGTTTGGGGAAATACTTTTAAAAGTAATGTGTTAAAATAGTATAGGCTTATATTCTACCACTCTGGTCAGAGTTTGAAGCCATCCTCTAGCCTGGGAGTGGCTCCCTTACTTTTTTCCCCTGTGACTTTTACTTCTCTGCCTGTGCAGAGTTCCTTACATACCTGATTGCTCCTGAGTCCATGCTAACATTTGCATTTTTAGAAATGATAATTAATGAGCAGGATTTGGCTAGCATTTACTATCAAGATCATTTTTTTTCTGGGAGGTTTCCTATGGAACGGCAGCTTGTGTCCCTTTCCAATGGAGTCCTACTATAAAGGAGTATGCTAGAGCCAGCCCTTTGATGCAAACTAAACAATGACAGTCTAGCAGTCTGACAAATAATTAAATGGTAGTAAGGGGTAGTTGTCCATCTGCACTGTTCTTACCCTCTGCTGTGCATTTTTATAGCTGCCAGTCTTGTTATGGGAAATAGATGACTGAGCTTGGAGTGGATGCACCCAAGTCCAGATCTGTTCTCTGCTTTGAAACTCTTTGGATGGTCTTGGGGAAGTCACTGTTTCTTATATAAGCTATCTGATAGGATAGATGTGAAGATTAAAAAAACAATATCTCCACGTCCATTACCTTTTGTTTCTTGGAAGAAGGGAAGGACACAAATGATGATCAATCTGACTTTGACATACTTATATGGTAGCACTCATGGTTGCTTCCAATGGGAGACTAAACAGCTGTATTTCCCTCTTCCTGTGTGTGTGGCTCTGTTTCTACTCTCTCTGCTATGGGAAGGAGAAGGAAGAAAGAGACCATAGAAACAACAACCGTAGGGAGGATTCACTTGCAGAAGATTGTGAATCTCTGCTAAGTCAAATGTCTGTGCAGGGTTGCAACAGACTTTTAATAGTTTGACAAAGAATGTATGTTTTTGATGCAGTATACATATAAGTAGTAAAGTTATAGTATTATTGAGGCTTCTTGGTTCACAACCAGAAGGCATATTATTTTGCTTCTAGGAAAAATTCAGTAAGGCATAAGTTTGTTTTGCAGTCTAAAAAGTGTTGACTCAGTTGAATTATTCAAATAGTTATACTGAATGTTAATCAAAATGAAATACTGGAAAGGGTTTAAATGTTTGTAGATGAGTCACTGTTATTCAGGTTTAATGAACTGTGGTTGACTTCTAGGTACTAGTTACTAAGTCTCGCCTGTATTAGGGCAGGTTAATTCCACAGGCGAGCTGGTGAAAAATTGTACGTGAAGAGTTGAGACATCCCATTGTACCTACTTACATTATACAGTTATTATCTCAAAACTTGTATGCAGTACCATTTGAAAACATGACAACTGAGTGACAGAGTGACACTAGAGTTAGTGCTATTTAGCAGGTATAAATTGAAAATATGACTGCACTGTAAATATGGGCTTCATACAAACAGCTCAAGTATCTCATCACATTTTTCAGATATGTTCTTTTATCCTGTTCAAAGTAATGCTGACCAATCCATGTTTTGTTGGATGAGAAGCAGACATTCTGTTAGTGCACTTCATTTATTCATTCAAAAATTCTTTCCTGTATCATCTTGTATTTCTAGAGTAATATTAAAACTACTGGAGTAATTGTATTTGGATGTACTCTTGTATAGATAGAATGGATTAATAGCCTAATTTATCCTGATCAAAGCAGGTCAGGACTATAATATCAGCTCTCACATTCTGGAATGCTGCTTTTCTAGGGGACTAACTATGAGTTTGAGGCCTGCAGAAAGATAAGTTTTCTTTCCCACCAACGTTTTTTTCAGATTTGTTATCTAGAATAGACTTGGATGAACTGATGAAAAAGGATGAGCCACCTCTTGAGTTTCCTGATACTCTTGAAGGATTTGAATATGCTTTTAATGAAAGTAAGTAATTATGATGGAAGAAGAAATAACTTAGCAATGATAGAGTATTGATAGATTTCTCCCCTCCTTCTTTTTAACTGTACTTTGATTTCTAACTTGCTGTTAAGTATGTTTTTGTACAGTTTAAAAGAAAAGTAGCGTTCTAGAATAGTCAAGTGTTTTCATCTAATGTGCACAAATATACATTTTGTCATTTTTCATTTGTCCAAGCTCCCTGTATCCATTATTAGAAATTTTAAAAAACAAGTAGGTTATATATAGCTCGAGTATTGTATTACTGATACATCTTACTCTGATTCTTCTAACAAACTGGTTTAGAAGTGAGTCTGTTTTACTACACTTGTTGAACTAGAGCTACATGTGCAGTGTTGTATGTACATGGAACGGTTCCCTCAGTTGAAATGAATGACAGTCCTTAGTGGTTAGAGAGCTCCATGTACATGGTGGAAGCCACACACACCCCATACCAGCAGAAGATTGCTTGATCACATTGATCTATTTTAGGCCGGGGTAAAACATGTTCTTGAGTGCCAAGCATATTATTCTCAGAATTGCTTTTGTGGAAACATCTTTACTGGCATTTTCACACTGTACTGGATTATTTTTGCAGCCAGTGTTTTTTTTTCATATGAAAGGCAGAATATGAAACATGGACTTTGCCAATCCATGTGCTTCACCATTTAAGCTGTTTTATTGTGATCATATTCAAAGCATTTAGAATCTGCGTATATTTTTAATTTCCATTTTAAAATATAAAACTTATCATGAGACCTGTTTACCACAAGCCTGTTAACTTTAACAAGAAATATAGTATTGTATCAGTTTAAGAAGTTAATAAAGGCTTAGATTTTGTGAATGGTGGCTATCCTGCCAAGGCATGCTACTGATTTATAGGGGACTATTTTTGCTTCAAGGGTCTTAATGTGGTGGTTTCCCCTAATGGGTACTTAGCTAGGAAACAAGAATTACAGCTGGTTTCATATGATGTTGGCTTCCTGTTTTTGTAAAGTGAATATTGTGTGTCCACCTACTTTGTGTTTTTAGAAAACTGTTAGTGCTGTGGAATCTCCCGACTACCCTAAATGGACAAACCTCAAGTTCTCAAGGAGACACTTAGGGAGTTGGGTTTGTTTAGTTTGGAGAAGAGAAGGTTGAGGGGAGACATGATAGCCATGTTTAAATATTTGAAGGGATGTCATGTTGATGAGGGAACTAGCTTGTTCTCTGTTGCTCCAGAGACTAGGACACGGAGTAATGGATTTAAACTAATAGAAAAGCGATTCCACCTAAACATTAGGAAGAACTTTTTGACGGTGAGGGGTGTTCGACGGTGGAATGTGCTGCCTCAGAGGGTGGTGGAGTCTCCGTCTTTGGAGGTCTTTAAGCAGAGGCTAGATGGCTATCTGTCCGGAGTGCTTTGATTGTGGGATCCTGCATGGCGGGGGGAGGGTTGGGGTCACTGGGGATGTGGGGGGAGGTAGTTGTTAATTTACTGTATTGTGCAGGGGGTTGGACTAGATGACTCTGGTGGTACCTTCCAACTCTATGATTCTCCTGATTTAACTAATCTGTGCAGTTTCCAATAAATTGTAAAACAGTATTCTAGAAGAAGCTGTTTGAAGGACATTTATGCAGTCTCTAGGGTGCCTCTCCCCAGAGTACCTGACCCGGGCCTATCAGACCTGTGCAGTATCTGAGTGAGCCCCAAAGCAGCTCTCTGCTTGATCAATAACATTCTCTTTTAGGTTTCATGTTTTCCATGAAGCTGAGGCTTGACATTGTAAGCAGTTTCTAAAACTACACTATAATCTTAGTTTCTAAATCCCATGGAAGCTATCAGGGAGTCTGCTGGCTTTATGTCAGTCCATTTTGACAGGCTCAGGAAGTATGCAAAGCTCACTTGGGGCTGAGACTGGATAGCTTTTCCAGAGTCTGGACCTTTATGTCTGAGTTGGGGGCTGGTCGCTTCCCCCTTCAAAGGCTGGGGGACTTCTTCCTGTCTGCCTGTAGAAGTCACTTGAGTTTGCATGCTTCTTCAATGAAGGCTGTAAAGTTTCCTTAGTCTCTTCCTTTTAGGACTTATTCAGAAACCACACAGCTCTTCACTGAAGACTAAACTTTAGGGCTTGCCCAAGAGTGTTAACAGCTTCAAGTGAGGGGAGCTACTTTCCTCAAAACAGCCTGATAATTCTGATTTTTTTTCCTCATAGGCCATTTTTTTTTTTTTTACCAAAAACCTCTGCCTCAATAAAAGGGAAACTTTTGATGTGAAAATGAAAACTGTTAAATATTCAGCTCATCCCGTTACAGCAGATATTTTTGGATGTGCCTGTTTAATAAGAAGGCTGCACACCATGGCTTGTGAATTACCCAGTAGCTTATAACTGATATTGAAATTCTAGGACAAATTAATCCACATTTTGGTATCTATATAGCTCACTGCCACTATTGCTCATTGTCAGTGGACTCTGAACAAAATTTGTAGGGCCCCAACAAGGGATCCTTCCACTGCGCCAAGGGGAGGGGGCATTCTAGAAGTAGAGGGAAGCTGCAGAGAACGTATAGTTTTGTACCTTTTATTCTTACATACTGGCAGCAGCTTTCCAGTGTATCAATCAGAGAATGCCTTTACTCTTGTGATCATACATCATTAACTAAAAATGCCTGGGATTGAACCCGTCAATTCATATGTGCTGCTGTGCCCCCCCCCCAAGGGGTGGAGGGAGTGGACGAACCCAACACATTTATTAGGCTGTGGAATTAAAACCCATGTCCGCTGTTATAACAGATACATGGAGGAACACTATGAGGGCTTTTGAAGCAGATTGTAGTAAGTAAAAGTTCAATATTATAAATGGCTCAGTTACAAAAATTCACATTGTGGCCAGAGAGCAACAGGAAGAGTGAAGAAATGGAGCATTTATGTAAGTACATCTAGAGACCCACTGCCATCAGGAGCCAAATTCTGTGCTAGCTGAAGCGTCTGCCCAGTTTTCAGACAGCCTTCTATAGAGCCCGTTAAACATAGCTTCATACTCTTGGGGATAGTCTATAGAAATGATTGACAGATAGAAATCTGAAACCGTTGTAGCTTCCTCCTCCTTAGAATTACTTTTCTACACATGAAAGTGAAATCTCTTAACAGTTGCAATCCAGATGTTAATGGACAGTCTTTGGGTTCAATCATTTTTCATCCCTTAAAAAATTTGCTCTGCAAAATAGAATACCTTATGAAGTTTATAATGCTGTTGAAGTGCAATAGTAGTTATCCTCTGAATTAAAAAACAACAACATTTCGTTATTTAATGTTTTTCATATTTTCCAATTTTAGAGGGGGAGGCTTTCTTTTAAACATAGGCATTTATGCAGTACTTTGCTTTTAAATACCCTGATGGCTTTCCTATGCTGGTACTTAGAAATCAGATGTCATGAAAGTGAATCTCTTTGAAAGGAGGGGGTTCTAGGCTGTACATTTAAGTGTGCACATCTGATTTCTAAAAGAGGATGGGCCCAAAAAGGGGTCGCCATAAGTCGGCTGCGACTTGACGGCACTTTACACACACACAAGTGGCATCGTGAGAGCAGTAACAAATATCTTGATCCTAGTGTCACGAGATTGGCTGGAATCTTTTAACATGTGTGCTATAATGCATTTTCATATTCTTCTATGTCTGGAGAAAAGCTATGCCTTTTATTCTCATTTGCTAAGCAATAATAATACAATGAGCAGGTGTGGCTTCTGTGAAACTTAAGAGAACTTGAAAATACAGTGTAGTTCTTCTTAGATAACATGCTATGATTTCCTTAGGAACTTCTATAACCAGCATTAAAATTGAGCATAAAAGCTGAGCATAGAATTATAAAAATTAGAAATCTTGGAAGAAATGGAGTGTGATTATGCCATGAAGAAAGGGATATTGTGACCTGAGGTATTGGATATGAAGTTGGGGAGAAACTATTCCCAGGAGGATAGTAATCGGAGTGAGTGGAGCATACTGAAACTGAGGTAGGTAGGATTTAGAGAGGTCGACTTTTATGTTAATAAATAAATAGCATTAAAGTTCTCATTTTTATTTTGCGGCTGGAAGACCTTTCCAACCAAATGCTGTTCTTACTGTACACACAAAGAGGTCATGTACAAAATGGAATCCTCGCTTTGGTAAAGAAAGTTATATTTGTTCATCAGAAGACAACTTCCACCAACTGAAACCATGCTTTTGCATTCATATATTTCAGGATTTGGAATAATATTCTTAGATGCTTTGTTAATCTCATAGTTTTTTTTTTTTTTAAATTCTAACTACATTTTGGGCAAAATATTTTATAGCTATTTTTTAGGAGCAAACATAGGCTAAGACTGGTGCCAGTATTCTCTCTCCGAGTTTTAAATTTCCTTGGAGCTATCAATTCATGTTGATGTATAAGGTTTCTGTTTTAATGTTTCCCCTTATCAGTAACTAGATATGCTACTGTATGTTGGTCATAAAAAGAGAACTGCAAGGTACGAAAAAAAATTATGACTTCCACAAAGATGACATAATGAGAAATTCAATGCCCTATGGATTGCCAAGGTTTATATATAAAATTCAGTTTTGGGCAGAAACTTCTGAACATTGCAAAACAATTGCTATGTTTGGTTTTCCTTAATTATCTTTGATCTGTCCCATACATGTTGCAAATCTGATCTGGAAGTGTGCGGTAATATTGTGGTCCATTTTGTCTGAATGCACTCATAATTTAGAAGATTGAAATGGTATATGGAAAACAATGCCCTTTTGTAAGCAAACTATGTCCTATATTGTGAGCTGTTTCTACTTCTAAAATCCTTGTTTTATACCTGCTATTATTGTTTCTCTTATAGAGGGACAGTTAAGACATATAAAAACTGGGGAGCCATTTGTTTTTAACTACCGTGAAGATTTGCATAGATGGAACCAAAAACGCTACGAAGCACTTGGAGAGGTGTGTATTATATGTCAGCAATATGTTATGAATTGCAGTGTATAATATATGTTTAATTGCCTGCTTGCTGTGTGGAGAGTTAACATCTTTAATAGTTAAATAAGAAATATGATGAAAGTTCAGCATTTTAAGGAGATAAATATTTCCTAGTTGTGTGAAATTCTCAAGATACCAACTTCAAGAAGCAGATGAAGGTAAAAGTGACAATCCTAGCAACTGACGATACTAAAATAGCTTATAATAAAATGCCTTGAGATGTACAAGATCATGTGTAGAAATGAGTCTGCATGAAATAATATAAACATGTGAATTCTTTTATTCAGAATGAGTTAGGCACCTTGGGTAGTATCCTGTTTGAGTTTTTGTTAGCAATAGTTAATTACTTCTAATATTTTATAATAAACTACAGGTTTTATTTTGAGAAGCATATTGTATAAGGCAGAGTTCTCTAACAACCCAAGGACCACCAAGCCTTCCCTCTCCTCCCTTTCTGATGCCTGCCTTTTTAAAGGGCACATATTTATTTTATTTATCTTTGGACATATATCCAAGCTGAAGCTTGGCTCAGAGTGGCTGACATCAAGTAAATCATTAACAAGCAATAATAAAATATGCAACAAAAATCCAATCCTAATTTAAAACCACTAGATTCCGAGGTTAAAACAAGTAAGTGCTCATTCTTGGCACACAGGGCTGCAACCAGCCTGGGGAAAGCAATCAGGGCCCCTGTTAGAAGATCAGATGAAAAGAAAAGGAGGGAGGGGAAGGGAGGCCAGCTATGATGGAAACTGTTGCAGCCCTCAACATAAGAAGAGCCCTGCTGGAGCCGAGCCATGGTCCATCTAGTCCAACATCCTGTCTCATACCGCAGCCAACCAGTTCCTCTGGAAGGCCAACAGGGCGTAGAGGTGAGGCCTTCCCCTGATGTTGCTTCCTGGCACTGGGATTCAGAGGTTGACTGCTTGTGAATATGGAGATTCCCTTTAGTCACCATGGCTAGTAGCCACCTATCCTGTGTGAATCTATCTAATTCCCTTTTAAAGCTGTGCCTCTGGCCATCACTACATTCTCTGGCAGCAAATTCCACATTTTAATGACTCTCCATGTAAAGAAGTATTTCCTTTTGTCTGTCCTTAATCTACTGTCCATCAGCTTCATTGGATGCCCTCAAGTTCTAGTATTTTGGGAGAAGGAGACAGAGTACTCTTTGTCCGCTCTTTCCATCCCATGCATAAACCTGTATCATGTCCCCCTTAGTTGTCTCTTTTCTAAACTGAAAGTCTCAAAGTCTTTAGTCTTTTCTCATAGGTAAGGTGCTCCAAACCCCTAATCATCTTGGTTGCCTTCTTCTGTACTTTTTCCAGCTCTGCAATGTCCTTTTTGAGATAAAGTGACCAGAATTGTACACAGTTTTCCAAATGAGGTTGCACCATAGAACTTTACAGGGCATTATTATAATGTTTTATTTTCAATTCCTTTCCAATAATGCCTAATATAGAGTTTGCCTTTTTCACTGCTACAGCACACTGGGTTGACACTTTCATTGAGCTATCTACTATGACCTCAAGATCTTTTTTCCCCTCTCACTCAGTTCAGACCCCCTGTACTTGAAATGGGGATTTTTTTTTTGTCTCAGTGTGCATCACCTTACACTTACCAAACTGAACTTCATTTGCCACATTGTTGACCACTCACCCAATTTTTGGAGATCCTTCTGGAGCTCTTCACAGTCATCCTTGGTTTTTATCATGCTGAATACTTTTGTGTCATCTGCAGACTTGGCCACTACTTACTCCTAATTCCAAATCATTTATGAACAAATTAAATAGTACTGTCCCCAATACTGATCCTTGTGCCACCCCACCACTTACTCCCCTCCATTGTGAGAACTGTCCATTGATTCCTACTGTTTGCCTCCTGTCATTTAACCAATATTTAATCCATAAGAGAACCCATCCTCTTAGCCCATGACTGCTAAGTTTACTCAGGAGCCTTTGGTGATGTACCTTGTCAAAAGCCTTTTGAAACTCCAAATATATAATGTCTACTGGTCACCATTTTCTATATGCATGTTTACTTTCTCAAAGAACTCCAAAATGTCGGTGAAGCATTTATTATTTATTTACTTCATTTATACCCTGCCTGTCTCCACAGTGGAAACCCAAAGCAGCTTACTTTGTTCTCCTGTCCTCCATTGTATCCTCACAGCAACTCTGTGAGAGGTTAGTCTACGAGTGTATGACTGGCCCAAAGTCACCCAGTAAGCTTCTACGGCTAAGTGGGGATTCAAATGTGGGACCTCAGATTCTTGTCTGAAACTCTTACCACTACACCAGAGGTCCCCAACCTTCCTGAGCTTCAGGCACCTTTAGAATTTTGTGAGGAGGTGGTGAGTGTCATCCCAAAAATGGCTGCCACAGAAAGTGGAGTCATACCCCAAATGGTTACCACAGGAAGCGGAGCCAAACACGATACATTCGTCCTTGCTTTACAAAAGAATTGCAGGAGAGAGAAGGGGGAATGAAATCCTGAAGGTGGAATGGACCCACATACTGACTAAAGAAAACCCAGGTACTCGCCAGTGCTTCTGAATCTCCAGTGGCTACAGCTCCTATTGCAGACATAGAAAACCCTTTCATTTGAATATGGGCAGCTAATAACAACCCCTGTCTTACAATGGCCCTGTCCACTTTGTGAAGTTTGGTGGATACCAGGGGAAGTACTGGCAGGTGCCACAGCGCCCATGGGCACCATGTTGAGGAACCCTGCACTACACTGTACTGGCTTTTGTGTACTGTTGAATAATAATGAGCAGCCAAGCCTGTCAGTGGTTGCTGCTGGGCTTGGTGCCTCCCTCAAGCCAAAACATGCCTGGAAAGGAACTTGCCCCCTCCCCCTGTCTTGTACTGACAACACCAAGTCTTGAAGGCTGACAATATTTTCATTGCCTAGGAAGGCACTGGCAAACCACCTCTGTTAGTCTCTTGCCATGAAAACCCCCAAAAGGGGTCGCCATAAGTTGGCTGCGACTTGACGGCACTTTACACACACACTCACACAGCGACTCCCACAGAGGTCACTGCAGAGGGCATTTGTTTCTTAAAGGTACAGATGCTGCTTCTATTATTTTTTTGGGGGGGTTACTCCCCAATTTTCATTATTGTTATTGTTATTTTTTTAAGTCTGCAAACCTGGGGTTTTTCCTCAGGTTTGTAAAAAGATGTGCCTTGTCTGTTCATGGTTCCAGTCTCTGGATTTATATATCAACAGATGGGGCCAAACTGAGATTTAGATACATTGATGCAAACAAAAAACAACATACGACATGACTTATCATGAATAAGTCAGAAAATGGAATTACAAAAGTAGAAGAAAATGCATCGAGAGCAGGCTTGGGTGCAGAATGGTGGAGATGGGATATCCAAGTATTCTCATTGAGAAGTAAAAGTAATAGATTGTACTTACAAAGAACTTTAAAGGATGATTATATAAACATTATCTTAGCTTTACAACAATCTTATGTTAGGTAATTGTTATTACCTTATAAATTTTCATAAATGTTTAACTGGAACATGTTTTATAGTATATGCATTGTTACGCAACTAACTTCCTTACTATATTCCTGGTGGATAATGTGTAATTTTTACATCTTCCTCATTATTCTTGGTAGATTTCTCTTGATTTGTGTATGAATATGTGATCTTTTTTCTTGGTTAGAGATTCCGAATACTTTTTTTTTTAATCGTTCTGTTTTGGAATCTGCTCTTTTCTGTTTTCATCTATTCTAGCAGATCATTTAAGTTATATTGTTGACCCACCTCACCACCAGATGGTAGACAGATTCAAAAGGCTAGTCAAATAATGTGATACACGTTGTATCCTGTATGTTAAAATCAGTATGAACACTGTAGAAATTAGTAAAAGGAAGTTGGCTGTTGCCTGGGTGTTGGCACATCTAGGATATAATAGGCTGCCCTAGGATTTCAAGTAAAATCCAGAAAAAGCTGTTAACTAAGGTGCCAAGAAATACTCAGTAGTTGCAATTGTAAGCTGTCTTTAAAGAGAGAGAGCTGGAGTGTGAAAAGTAGAAGTTAATCCACCACCACAATAAGCGTAAATGTGATTTTTTAAAATGAATGATGGAGACATTGAAGGCACTAATTGGTGAGATATGAAAAGTGTTTCTCTCCTGTTTTTAGGGAAGGGTGCCAAGAAGGCACAGATGGAGGTATCTTTTTCAGGAGAATGGACAGAAACATATTTAGTATGCACAGTACTCGGCTTTCTAAAAGATTATCGAAGTTTTGAGATGCTTTAATATGTGTACTATTTACAACCGGCCCTTGAGACTGAACTTTTCTTTGGAAGAGCCCTCTTGCTTGCCATGTGAAACTTCTTCAGACAAAAATGTAGATATGAAAATTTGTACCTCAGTTCTCAAGCTCTCATGTATTATTCAGCATAATCAGTAGCATGCTAAAAACAATTAACAATTTAAATAAGGCACCACTGCTGTAGTGGCAGCTGAAGCATATATAGCTCTAGGTTTGCCTGGAAGCAGAGGCATCTGGCTGCAGATGGTGCAGAGCTAGTTGTGGGATAAAGGGTGAGGAGTGAGGGAAGAGAAGCATGTATGTGTTCGGCTATTCAGATTTCCCCTAGAATTCTTGTAGTGTTTGACATTGCTTTTCTCCAAATGGTGATCATCAAGGAACAAAGTACCCTGGATCCTGATAAGGTGATACTCAAGATATGCATGAAGTAAATTGTAAGAATAAAAACAGTAGTGATGGGTGAGCACACCCTTCCGTTTGTTTGATGCAGTTTGACAACAACACATACATGCAATACACAGAGCACTTGGTTTCCCCAAAAAGTATTGAAGCTTAAAGATGCCTTAGTAAGAGTATTGTTTATAACAGGCCCCTGACAAATGGAGCTTTAAAAATACTTTGGTTTATTCCCAAGCCCAATTGAAATCCCATTGTCCTTCCAATGGCATCCCTGTAGCCTTCTTCTCACATCTGTAGAGTTTGTGGTCCCTTTCTAGAGCCTGTGTCCCTGCTCCAAGGAGCCTGAAAAATTAAGTTTTCCCATAAACGCAATCTAGAGATTGAGGAGGGAGGGAAGAGCAAGACAACCCCTTGCTTGTGCAGCTGCTGGATGGGTAAGTGGGAGGGATGAGTTCCTTGTAATTTTAGGCTCCGTGCCACTTTTTAGTGTCATCATTGTAAAGGATATCTGCTAGTTATCCCTAATGAGATTACCGAGTCTCACTTGAAGTTTATATAAATACGTTATAAAAAACATGGGGCAGCTTTTAAAAGCGGCTCTCCCATGATAAGTACTTCACCCTTCCAGCCGCTAACTTGTAATAAAATGTACCCTGTGTCCTGGTGTCAGTGGTGTGGATGAGAGACTGGAAAATGGACATGATGGGATTGATGTGGGCATAGTGCAAGTTTTATTGTACCTTATAGAGACGAAGACTTAACCATGGTGATGCTATTTTTTGTGTCAGGCCCATGTTTCCCATAATGTGTAGTTCATGTCAATCATGCTGTCCCCTGTGTGCTGAAACGTTTTCATGATTCTGAAGAACTCAAGGGCCCTCTTTTTCTTTTACTTTCATTACTCTCTCTCAGTGCACACTGAGCCCAGGCCCAGTGCCAATGAGCTGAAAAAGATGATCACACCTCTGCCCAAACCCAGCAGGACTTTTTCTCACAGGTGAGGGAGGGAGACAGAGAGAAAGCCGGACAGGACTTTCTTTAGTACAGAAGTAACGTTTATTAAGCTCATTCCAAGGAAATTCAAAACAGCACCCCACTGTATTCCACTCATATACAAGCACATGTCTGTACAGACCTAGGCCAGCTTTAGTTGCAGCTGATACAATTTGAATTGGAGAACCTTGACATATGGTGAAAGAGATTCTGCTTTCCCCCTTTGCTGGTTTTATACCCCTTTGCATCTCAGGCCCTCTGTGTGGTTTGCGCCCTCTTTTCTAGGAATGTGATAGGAATCAACCAGATACAGGTGGGTGCTGCCACAGGGTTCTGTTTGGTGAAAACAGAAGGTTGTGATGGGCTGATTCTGGAGACTTGGTGGGACCTGATCCTGAGGCATCGTTGGTATCCTGACCAGAAGTTACCAGCACAGTAGCCATGATATCGCTGTAGAAGTGCTGGCATGGGGGAGGCGGTCATGCACACAATGTCCCTTTGAGTTCCCTGCAAACTGGAAAAAGTATCTTCTGCTTTTGTAACTTGTGTTTGATGCAAATAATGGAATAGAATCATGTGGTTGTAGCTTGTCTTTGCATGGCCTTCAAGTGGACACACTCACACCCAGACACGCTCACCCGCATGTTTATGCCTTCTGCCTATAGCATTCCATAAAAAAACGTATAAATTCAGTTACACCGGGTGCAGGTAAACATTGGTTAAAAGACAGCATAATTAAATCAATCATGGACAATTTTAAAAAGGCATAAATTCAGTAAGGCTTCTAGGTTCTCACACTCAGCCTAGTAAATTAGCATGTCTCCCCCGTGCCCTCCCCAGGGTTGTGCTGCATTCTCCCTGTGTGCTGTCTAGGCTGGCTGCCCTTTACAGTTCTGCAAGACCTTCTATTCAGATTAGCTCTCCCAGCTGCCTTATTATATGTGCTTTCTGGGAGCCACTGTCGACCCTTTCCCTCCAGACTGTTTGGGACATTCTGTGTTGTCTCCTTTGCACATTAAAAGACTATTTGCTTTTATTTGTAATCCATAGTTTTCACACTTCTGATCCACAAAACCTTGTGACACAAATGTATTAGCTTTTTTTTTTTAAGGTGCAGCAAGACTGCCCCTCTGGAATCATTTTTCAGGTAGTGCTGCTATTTATGTTGTATTTTGAGGACCGGCTCAGCGTAGCATTACCATTGCCATTGCAGAATATGGCCGAGAGTGTCAAAGGCAGCTGTTGCATACGTTTTAAACATGTTTTGTGATGGAGTCCCATCATGTCATGTTAATTGCTCAATCACATTGCAGCATATTCTTAGTATTAAAATAGGTGTTAAACTTGCTTGCATTTTGGAATTCCTCCTTATCATATGACTTGGTAGAGCCTTCAGTAATGCTAAAGACCTGTGGTTTGTATTCCCTTTCGGCACTGTTCATGCACAACAACAAACACCGAGTGGGATTAAAGAATTATAAACAGCACCAAAGTTATCCTCTCCCTAGCCTCTTTTTACTATTACCACTGGCTATTGGCATTCTAAAATACTTGGTTTCTTATTTACTAGTTCTAAAAAGTGCCTTAGTACAGGACCTTGACTTACTCAGGAATGCCAAACTATTCCTTTGAGATCGATTGCACTACAATTTAGTATTGTTTAAATGTTGATTTACGCAAACAGTTGTTACATTTTGGCTGCTTTCATTTAGCCCAATGACAGCTTTCATTTAGCCTAATGACAGCTGTCTCCATGGTAACCCTTTTGTCTAAAGCTGCCTACCATGCAATAAACCTTCCAGTCATCTTACTTCCTTAGATGCACTAGCACATTCTTTACATGGTGAGATGATCCAGGTGAATAGCTATTTACTAGGAGGCAAGAGTCACAGGGATTGGTTTACAGCCTTTATGCAACTCTGTGTGTGTGATTTAAACATCTATACTCAACTTATGTATATATTTAAAACATTTCTGTGCTGCCTCTCCACCCAAATGCCCCCCCCCGTTATCTCCCCCATTGAGACCGCTAAGATTCTCACCCCATTGGGGCCCCCATTTTCTACATGTACACCCCTCAGCGTGGGCCTAGAAACGATCAATGGAGCATGTATTAAACTAATATCAAATGCCACCCTAAGGGCTTAAAGGAATTCAGGGTAGCTCCTCCATCAACCATGTAAAAGCCCACCCTAAGAGGGATTAAATGTACCACAAAGGCCTTGGAGCCTTTTCCCAGATGTGTGTATAAAGTGCTGTCAAGTTGCAGCTGACTTATGGCGACCCCATCAAGGGGTTTTCAAGGCAAGTGAGAAGCAGAGGTGGTTTTCCATTGCCTTCTTCTGCAGAACCTTCCTTGGAGGTCTCCCTTCCATGAAGGTTTTCCTGACCCTGTTTAGCTTCCAAGACATGATACATTTGGGTATACCATGCTGCCTCCCCTCCCTGATAATTTGAGGCAAGCCAGATCTCCAAAACAATAGGTAACATGCCAATTTCAGCAAGTTCCTCCATATCTTAACAACTGGACAGGAAGGTTTCTGCCATTCCTTAATCATGGCAAGTACCCAGCCCTAGTTCTAGCTTCCAAACTTCCTCAAGGGAGCATTTTTGATACATTTAATGCAAACAAAGGAAACTCCCCTTCACAATACAAAGACTTTCTATTCAAACTATCTCATATCTAGAAAGATTGAATTTTTATTACTCTCACCTTCTGATGCCCACATCCCTTCCACTCTTCATTCTTGGCAAAAGGGTTACCCCTCAGCCCTAGTGTTTGCAGCCTGTTTGGATTCATCCAGTTACCTCCAATTGCATGATTGGTCTCTGCCCCTTTGCTCCATGGACCTGCTTTGCTGCACTTTCTTCTCCTAACTGGTCACTTTCAAGCCCCCAAAGGTGCTTCATTGCTGCTGAGGAACCCCTTCCTTTCTCTCAAAGACCAGGCTCATATGTCTTGTTTTCCCCTTTCAGCCTTTGAAGATACTGTAGGGATCGGGTAGGTCCATAAGGAAGTAGGCAATCCTTCAGGTATGGTATCCCAAACCATATAGGCTTTAAAGCCCACCCCCACCGGCAGATTTAAGTAGTCAGGAAGGGCAAGGGTTATACAAGCAGGAGGTAGGCCTCAAACCTCTGATGTCTACATCCTCAGCCTGGGTACACTAAGAAGTATCCCAAACTACTGGAGAAGTTGGCACCATCTACATTGTCACTGCTAATGTAGATTCCAAGTTGGAACGGATGTGAGAGATGTTATCTGTAATTTGCCGAGCGAAATGGTCACAGCAGGTCACTGAGCAGTCCACCTCCTCCTGCAGGCCAGATCCCAACAGGCCTCTGACCACCCTTAACAGCTCTTCTGGCCTACACTGTGCAGATGCAACGCTGGCAGAAAAGTGTTCGCTGCCATCACTACCACAGAGTATGCTTTAAAATGAGGTTTTGTCCATGTCTTACTGGATTTGTCCTGAATCTTCCACTGTAACTCTATCCATGTCCCTTGTCTTTCCCTTGCCTATACCCCCTCATTAAACCAAGGGGCTACCTGGTCTCTAACATTTGAGAGAGGGTGCCTGGGTATGATCGTATCAATGCCCAGGTCATTTCCTCATTACAGAAGTCAACCATGGCATCAACAGAGGCACCAACTATATAAAAGGGAAAATTCTCTAAAACCACCAGAAAGCAGTTTGGATCCATCTGGTTTTGGGGGTAGATCAAACAAGGGGAGAGAATTTAGATGTCTCAGGTCATGATCTGAAGACCTGGTCTTGTATTTATTTAAACTCGTCTATCCTGCCTTATCCCCTTGGACACAAGACAGCGAATAACACAGCAGCCAAACTGCAAGGAAATAAATTATCCTAGTCCAATTAACAAAATTAAAACACAGATTAAAATACATACATTAAAAATTTAAACACTAGAATTAAACACATGGTATCAACAAGCATAAGGAGTCTAAAAAGCACAGCCAAATCTGCTGAAACTTTCTCTGCACCCAGGGCTGTCTGGAATAAGACTGCTTTTCAGTCCTTGTCAGCATCCTGTGTAAAATGCTGAGAAGGCATGCAGGTTCAAAATGGCACTGTATTGCACACCTGGCTTTCTGTGAGCAAGAAGTAACAAATGGGCTCCTCCTTTGGAAATACAAAGGCCAGCAGTAGTCCAAGTAAATATATCTATTTCTGAACATGGCCCTATCTGTGGATAATTAAATACTGAGATTGGTGCCAGGAACAGACAAGACAGAGAAAACCCCAGGTTTGCAGAAAAATCTGAAATCTAAACAAACAAACAAAAAAACCTCAGGGGGTTAAATCCACCAAATAACAGAAGCAGCCCTTTTAGCTTTAAGAAACAAATGCCCTCAGTGGCTGTTGGCTCGGCAACCACAACAATATTGCCAGCCATTAAGTCTTGGATTCTGTCAATACAGGAGAGGGACAAGGCCCTTTCTGGGGCTGTTTTGGCCTTTGAGGGAGGACTCATTGGGGTGCAGCAACCATCAGGTGACTTACAACCTGGCAGGTTGCATGACTCACCCAGGTCCAGCTGCTTGCTGTTGTTCAACAGGAGCCACCCTACATAAACCGGTGTGGTGATTAGAATTTCAGACTCAGATCTGGGAGACCCAGGTATGACTCTGCTGTGGAAGCTCACTGGGTGACCTTGGGCCAGTCACACACACTCAGACTAACCTACCTCACAGGGTTGTTGTAAGGATAAAATCGATGAGAATGATGTAAGCAGCTTTGGATCACCATCGTGGAGAAAGGTGGGGTATAAATAAAGTAAATAAATATAACTGAAGATGAGGGGCAGATAAAAGGTTGGTTATTGGGTGGGAATGAGAGAAGGAAGCGGGGAAAGCTGACCATATGAGTACTTTATAGTGCTTTTCAAAACCCTATCTGCTTGGGCTAGCCTTTAGGGTTCTGGATTAAGTCAAGAGAGAACTGTGATGAAATTTTGTTGTTTTAACTGTAGAAGAGTTGCTGTTTACCCAATATGATTCCTGAGGATAGCATGGCCTATAAACCCAAATTATATATGAGTCAACCCTGAAAAGCAGTGAATTGTCCCAAGATTATCTTGGTGCAGCATTTGTTTGTACTAGTGAGATAAGGAAGTTCCTAAAGATGGTGATGTTAGAAAATGTTGTGTTCAAGCTGTGCTATGTTGTAACAGTCTTACAACTGTTATCATGCAATATGAGAAGTATTTCCCTTCCTTTTGAATTCCTGTGGTGTGTGCTTCTTCTGGCATACTCAGCACCCATGCTGGAGCCGGCATTGCTACACCAGCATTGGCTCTGTTAACAGTCTGGGGGGGAACAGAATGGAAAAGCAGCATCCAAGGGATTAATAGTGTTTATGTTGATGGCAGCCCGTGGGGTAATAGCAAAATGTGCGTCAACAGCAGAACTTTTAATATTACATTTTTGGTATTGCGAACTGTGGCAGATAGCTATGGCAAAAAAATCGACACATCAACTTAGAGTAGTCAAAGGTAAAGCTAAAATATCAGCTATGAAATGTGACATGATTTTATTTCATACACAAATCAGAAAGGTATTCACTATCTATCTAAGCCCTTCCTGAGATTATGGAAAAAGAATTAAGTGTAAACTATATAAAGAATTGTTGTTTTTTAAAATCCCAATACCATTAATGAATTTCTCTATTATCTGTAATTCTAAGATAAATTGAAAAATGTGTTAAATACTAAGCCCTCTGTCAATAATCTGAGTCAACTTTATGTATTTGTTGTCTTTTTAATTACACTATGATTTTTTAAAAGTTTTGTTATTGTTTGGGAGGTGTTTTTCTGTTTGGAAAATTAATAAAAAATATTTTCTAAAAAAGTATTTCCCTTCCATTTGAATTCCTGTGGTGTGTGCTTCTTCTGGCATACACAGCATCCATGTTGGAGCCATGACCACATTTCTGGGCAACTTGTACCTTCCCGCCATCACAAACAAATACTGCTTTGTAATTGGCACAAACACATTTCTAGCCCTTTATTATCATTGTATTCACTTCAGTGGCTTGGAAGTCTCAGCTGGTGAGACTCTAGAAATATCAGCTTTACTCTTGCTATAAAATGGAAGATGATTTCAGTGAACTGGAAATAGTTAGGCCCTAAGGGTAAAATTATACCGGGTGCATGTTTCTAACATGCTGCTTTGGGATAAACATGACTTAAATCAACTAATTCCTTACAGTAATATTCTTGTTCAGCTGTACTCTAGCTGGGTATGTTTTTAAAAACTGGGCTTTCAATTAATACCATGATGTTTTAGAAACAAATGTATGTTATTTGTTGAAAATAACATATGCTGTAATCCTTAATATGCACCTATATTTGAAATCAAAGGAATGTGTATTAATATAAATGGGTGAGCATCTTATCCTCTTGGTCTGGGACTCAGGCAGCCTTGAACAGTGTTTTCTGATCAGATATAAATGGCACAAGATTTCAAACCCAACTCAAGTGGAGATATGTTGTGGAGTTAAATTGTTAAGAACATGTTCTAGTTAGCCTTCCTATTGCAGTTGGATATAACTAGGATTTTTAAAAAACTGAAGGATAGGTCGTTTTCACCAATCCATAACAACAATTTAAAACATTTCTTCATGAAGGAAATTTCCTAGATCATCATCATATTTAGTAACCTAGGGATCAGAGGTCTTTTCTTCTGTCCTTGAGAGGCTGAATTTGGAAACCGTGAATGGGGGTGCTGCTTATTCTTACTATGGGTGCATTCCTGAAGGGGGGCGAAGTTCCTTAGGAGCTGGCATGGAGGGCATTTATGCTGGTGCCTGAGCGGCACAGAATTGCAGCAGCCTTCCCTGCCAGTGCCGCCACTCTGGGAATTAAATCCCGGAAGAGGCAGCATATGCTGGCATGGGGGGGGAGTGCCCGGGAGGGGGCTGCCTTTAGGCAACTTGCAAACCCCTTTCTGCCCTCAGCGCAGTGGCGCAGTTACACTACCTTTTTGGGTGGTGTAGCCCTGCTAAAGGCAATGGGGCTTTCCCCCTCTTTTTAATTTTTTTAAAATAGGTTTTTCTTCCCCACGGCAGGCAGGAAGCCTCTTTGGCAGCATGGCTGTACGACTCCCAGCCGCCACCCAAATCCCCTCCTCAGGAATGGGCTGCACATTTTCAGTTACATCCCGTAAGTCCCTAGACTTGCTACCTGGAAGTGCTCCCTCATAATTTTAATGGAACCTACTTTCAATAAAATGTGGTTGGGAAGGTAACCAGCATATATTTTCTTATGTTTCGAAAATGAAGATTCCAGTCTTTTGATGCTTCCATTTAAAAAAAAACCCAAAGTATGTGATTGTAAAAGTAATTATTACCTCTTATATTTGCATAGTCTTCCAAATTAACTGCTCAAACCAATTTAAAATTTGCTCTAGAAAGTCCTTCTTGTGCTTCTTTGTTTTTGTTGAAGAATATAATATTAACAAGTGCTATGAAGTCTAGAAACTTTTTTTCCTGCAAAGTTGCTTTCCTTCATCATGACGGAACTAGACTTGTTAAGATTTTAAGTAACTTTTGTGTAACTCCATCTCGCAGTTCCCCTTGGAAAGTCAGTCAGTCTCCCTCTCTCACTGAATGAAGGTAGGGTACTTTTTTTCCCCCTGTTTAGGTCACCTTTGACCTGTCCCTCCTCTGCTCCATGAATAAAGATCTTCTGTCAGTGCGCGTCATGAACTGGACATGTAGTGACAAAGGGAGATTGTTTTAGGAGTCACGCTTATTGAAAATGATTTGAAAGATGTTTCTCAGCAGAACAGCCTTTTTTTGTATTCTTGAGTATGTATTATACATGTCTTTATACTTTATTTCCAGGCACATAATTCCCAACAGTAGCAGGTAACAAAATTAGAGGTAGCTATACCACCGGTCTGAACAACAAAAAAAAAAAAGTATTTTCATTTGGCGGAAAGGTTTTAATCAGATATTAAGAGCACAAGTAAATACGTTGTGTTCAAAAGAGTGGTTTGATCTTCTTAAAACTGTTGTAAATTCAAGAGCCATTCATTGTACAACTTTTCTCTTGTAGATCATCACTAAGTATGTATATGAACTTCTGGAAGAAGAATGCCATTTGAAGAAAGTATATGTACCTGTAAGTGTAATATGCATTGATTTTTCAGCATTTTAAGAAATTATACAATTTTACTGTAAGCAATAAGAATTTTGTATGTTGCCTTTTTTACATGATTTGTCAAATATTATTAGCGTGTATCAGGGACAGTTCAGACCTGTGCCCTCTTGTTAACAGCCAATATGATTTATTAATTTATTTCAGTTATAGCCCACCTTTCTCCCTGAGACTGGAGGATGATTGATTGGCACAGGCTAGGGTTTGGATCCTAAGAAGAACAAGCTGGGTCACAGTAGTTAAAGGCAACCTCCCTTCCTGTCGTCTCTGCCTGCAGCCTTCTGCCCCACCTGAAACTGTATTTCTGAATGACAGTGGGCCTGAAGGGGTAGAAAACTGGAAATCTGCAGCAGCAGAGGAGGAATTGGCAAAAATCTCCCTCCCCTCCTTTGTAGATGGAAAAGCCATTGAATTGAAGGAGATGCTTCTCCTTTGACAAAACAGCTCCTTAGAATCCAAGCTTAGGAGGAGAAGAAGATGCCGACTTTCTCTGCCACTTAAGGAAGAATCAAACCGGCTTACAATCACCTTCCCTTCCCCAAGGGAAGGGAAGTACCTAAGACACCCTGTGAGGTAGGTGAGGCTGAGAGCTCTAAGAGAGCTGTGACTAGCCCAAGGTCACCGAGCTGGCTTCGTGTGTAGGAGTGGGGAAACCAACCTGGTTCACCAGATTAGCGTCTGCCACTCATGTGGAGGAGTGGGGAATCAAACCCGGTTCTCCAGATTAGAGTCCACCGCTCCAAACCACTGCTCTTTACCACTACACCACACTGAAGTAGGGTTGGTAGAAATAATCTGGTTTGTGCAGACATTTGTTAGATGTAAGTTCCAAACCGTGGTCTCAGAATTAAGATCCATGTTGGAGCATGTTTAAAATTTCAAGGGTGCTCAAACGTTTAAATGTGTCATCAGATGTATTCCTATGTTTAAACTTGGCAAATATTCACACGATCTTTTCAGCATCAGAATGGCTGTATTATCTCCCAAGGCAGTTGAGACCAAGTGGCAGTGCAAGCACCTACTAATGTAATCCTCTGTGTTTGGGCCCCCAACATGGTGCCCATGGGTGCTATGGCACCCCCTTTCCTGGCACCCACTAAGTGCTTTTATAAAGTGGGTGGGGCTTTTGCCCAGTAAGCTTATCATTGGCTATTGGAGTATTGATTGGCTGTGCAGATTTTTAAAAACGTTGCTTTGGCAGCAGCTGCCACCACAGCACAAAGTTCTTCGTTGTGTGACTAACGGTAAGCCATGGCAGCCATTTTGTGGCTGGCTCTGCCTCTTGAGGCCGGAAGCCATTTCGTGGCTGTACCCACCATGATGTGCCAGAATTCCAAAGGTGCCCACAGGCTCAAAAAGATTGGGGATCCCTGCTTTGTGTGTAAAAGAGAATATTGGATGGAACCGCTTTTGGGGGGAAGACAGGTGTACATAGTAAAACAATTAGAAGGATAGTATGTATGGTTTTGGGGAGATATTTTATAAACACTAGAAAGTATATAGGGGCTTTCAGTATTAAAAACACTTTTTTTGCAAGTTTTGAAGGTTAAACCTCATATAGAGACCAGATAGAGTACTCAGTGTGAGAAGACAGTGATTTTAGAGTTTAATCCCCCTTGTTCCCCCCAATGCTAAGGAAGGATTAATGCTTTTGAATGGTGTGCTTATATAGCAATCTCTCAAAGAAATTAGTTATCTGTAACTGAATTCCTTTCAGATGTTCTCTGTTTATCCCATCTGCAGAATTTTCCTTCTTTGCTACAGTTTAGGGACTTGGGCTAAGGACTGGAAGGAGTGAGTTGATTATGCTGTTCCTTAGGGCACATCTACCCTGAGGCTGTCATGGGGGCCTTCTTTCTCATACATTGTCTTGCTTTTGAGCATGTGTCCAATTGGATGATACTGGACCATTCCACAGAAACATGTGCACCAAACTGCTGCCCATATTCAAAACACTCTTAGGTGATTAAACTGTTAGAAAAAGATCTGATTTGACTACTATGCTATATATTTTCTGTATAAACTCAGGACAATCCATAGGCTAGTGTTTGACCAGACACCTGAAACTTTTATGCTGGTGCCTAAGAATTGTAGTTTTTCCAGACCTGTTCCAATATCATTCTTTAAAAATTATAGATAGTACCTAAGAACTTTAAAAAATTAAAGTTTGAGCATTACTTATTTCTACTGTACATTCATCAGAAGCCTTTAGTGATTCCACACCTGTGTTTTATCTCATAGCTGCCTTCATCAAATAGGTATTAAAAGAAAGAGACAGTTACAAGTTTTAACGGTTGGCAGCAGTTGAGTATTTAGTTGCTTTATATGGGATAAATACTGACATGCTCTGATCTTTGTGCTTGATTTGGAGATAGGAATTTAAATATATCAAATATAATGAAGCTCTTCTTCTCCCTAATTTTAGGAAATTGACATTTCACTCATTATTTGCAGCTAATGGCTGGCCTCTGAAGAGTGATTTATGGCATGGGCAAGGCTTTGTGCTTATACACTGTGATTTCTGACTTTAATGGCAGACCTAGATGTAATGCCATAAGTTTTGGTTTCAAAAGCAGTTTTCCATGTCAGCTATGGGACCACTCCCGATACAATCCAAAGCCATGTTCATCATGAAAAACTGGTTGAGCAGTTGGTATGATTGCCTAGTACAAATACTGGATAGTATAAAAAAAAACTCCACAGACTTTAGCAGGATAAAATGGGGGTTGGGGGGTGTTTCTTAGAGTTGTTGCACACCTGGGGTAGAAAACTGCTTTTGAAACTTTCCCCCCGAAACGGCTATTAGTATTGCTAATATTTATTATGTATAAGAGCCAGTGTAGTAAAGTGTTGGACTGGGATCTGGGAGATCCAGGTTTGAATTCCCACTCTGCTGTGGAAGCTTGCTGAGTGACCTTGATCTTGTCACACATTCTCAGTCTGACCTACCTCACAGGGTAGGGGATAAAATGGAAAAAGAGGAGAGTGATGTAAGCCACTTTGGGCCCCTGTGGGGAGAAAGGTGGGGGTAAAAAGGATATATGTAAATAAATATACTCATCTGGAACTAAAAGGAATTTTAAATATTTCCATTTAAAAAAAAAAGCACAGAGTAGTAGCTGGATCCTTTGGAGGCCTGAACAGAAAAAAATTGAGCCTCTTGAGTACCTTGAAAATCTGCTGAAGTTTGGGGGACACCTGTAAGTGTACTATGCAAAGCGGTCTGCGGTCAGGAAGGGCAATTGGGTGAAATGGCCACATCTCCCCTGTGCATGAAGGAAAGCTTGCTTCCTGTGCCACATCCCACCAGCCTCCTTGCATCCCCCTCTAGGTTTGCCAACCTCCAGGCAGTAGCTGGAAATCTTCTGCTCTTACAACTGATCTCCAGCTGATAGAGATCAGTTCACCTGGAGAAAATGGCTGTTTTGGCAATTGGCCCCTATGGCACTGAAGTCCCTCCTCTCCCCAAACTCCGCCCTTCTCAGGCTCTGCCCCAAAAACCTCCCACCGGTGGCGAAGAGGGACCTGGCAACCCTACCCCCTATGCATTTTGTTTGAGGGTCTCTGTCCCTGAGCGGGGGATTTTTTGGGACCCAACAGGTTGCTGGAGAAAGAGAAGGTAGAGAGTATCTGCTTGTGTGAGCTCTTTTTGCTTGTGCTTCCAGTGGATCCAGTCCACTGTTCTAAGTTATTTTGTAAGTTAATTGACATGCCACAATTCTGGGCTTCAGAGGACCTGCCTACTAAATCTTTGGCAGGAGTAATGTGCTTGCAAATAAAATAATATTTTAGTAGGATATTGCTCAAATGTCATGCTGAAAGTGTTGTTGTTCTAGGACCGTGTTGGCGAACCTATGGCACGCGTGCCATAGTTGGCACGCGGAGTCCTCTCTGTGGGCATGCGCAGGTCTGCCTTGGAGTGGCTCGCTGCGGTTGCGTGAGAGGGCCGGGCGCACGGCAGCAACGTCCGCCCCCTCCCGAGCCTCCTGTCCTGCACTTCCGGGGCTCCCCCGGTGGCCTCCCTCTCTCTCAGCTGTTTGTCGGGTCTCCCCACCCCGCCTTCTTCGCCGGCAGCCTGGGAGGGGGAGAGAAAGGCCAACAGCCAGCCCGACCCCACCCAACAACTGAGAGGCAGGCGGGCCGGAGGACCGCCAGGAAGTTCCCGGCAGACAGCCAGACAAGCAGCCGGCGGGCGGGAGAGTGAAAAGCGAGCAGCAGCCTGGCTGCCAGAGCGTCTGGCTGCCAGAGCGGCCACTGCTGAGGGCTGCGCCTCCTCAGTCTCGCCCTTCCCAGCTGCTCCGCCGCTGCCGCTTTCCCCATCCCCTGAGGGAAGAGCATGAAACTGGGCAGCGGCTTCCTGGGCGGCGGCGGCTCCTCCAAGAGGGCGGCGATGGAGCCCACCTTCTCCCCCAGCATGGTCATGTTCAACCACCACCTGCCGCCCATCACCAGCTTCACCCGCCTGGCCGTGCCCCCCCCCCCCCAGCATTGTGGGCTGACGCCTGCCTCGGCCGCCTCATCATCTTCCTCTTCCACCTCCGCTTCTTCCTCCTCCTCCACCGTGATGACTGCAATGGTTGCCAAGCCCCCCATCCCGCCCCCCACCCCACCCTCAGGGCATGACTTTCAAGAAAGAGCCGGCAGGGGGCTTCCCTCTCAGCGCTTCCTCCACCTCCACCTCTTCTTCCTCCTCGCAAAGGAGCCCTTGGGGCTTCTTCCAATCCCTGGTGGACATCAAGCAAGAAGTTCACATCTCCTCCTGCCTGGCCCTTTTAAACTAGAGATGCTGGGGATTGAACCTGGGACCTTCTGCGTGCCAAGCAGAGGCTCTACCACTGAGCCACGGCCCCTACACAGTTTGGAAGCTGTGTAGACTTGGTCCCTTGTCATGTGAAAAAAACACACAAATAAATAAATTTTAACCTATTTAAGTGGAGTAGCAGTGGAAACCTCCTGCAGCTAAAGCAACAAATTCTTTTGGCACCTATTGTGGCATTATCTACCAGCCCAGTTTGTCAGATGCATGGTATTACTATCTGCTGGTAACATTTTTTTATTCTGTCCAAGGCTCTGTCAGAGTATCAAGTTGATTGTAATAATCTGACAGTAACAGCTGTGTGATAGCTGTCAGATCTGGGAGATCAAGATGATGCAAGCAGAAGCAATAGCCTTGCTGGTACCAAAGTGAACTGCAGGAATCCGGATCTGGGCAGTTTGCTGATGCAATGCCTTGGGCAGGTCCACAGGTGGCCTAATTCAGATCAGGTGCAGTGGGTGTATATAAGGCAATGTAACTATGATTCTGTAACCTATCCTATTTAGAAGAAGCCTGGAAGTAGTAGTGGAGTAGTGTTTTATCTGTGCACTGTAAATAAAAGACACTGTTTCTTATAAAGCAAGACTTTTGGTGGTATGTCCTGGAGGAACTCCTGATCCACTTGCTTCCACGTCAGGCTCAGTTTCAGATCTGCATATGAATTCCAACTCTCTAGCATTGTGCTGAAGTCTTACTAAGGAACTTAGTAACACACTTATCCCTCTCCCCCCCAAAAAAGGTTTGCTTTTCCAAATGCATGTGGTAAAAGTGTGCAAAGGAGTGTGCAAAGCATATAAAGCTCTGTTATTGTATTGTCGAAGGCTTTCACGGTCAGAGTTCATTGGTTCTTGTAGGTTATCCGGGCTGTGTAACCGTGGTCTTGGAATTTTCTTTCCTGACGTTTCGCCAGCAACTGTGGCAGGCATCTTCAGAGTAGTAACTTACTACTCTGAAGATGCCTGCCACAGTTGCTGGCGAAACGTCAGGAAAGAAAATTCCAAGACCACGGTTACACAGCCCGGATAACTCTGTTATTGTGTTTTTCTTTTAAGACAAAAGATATTAATGTATTAATTAAATTGCCATGTTGGCACTTTGCGATAAATAAGTGGTTTTTGGGTTGCAGTTTGGGCACTCGGTCTCTAAAAGGTTCGCCATCACTGTTCTAAGATATTCTAATGCAATAAATAAAAGATTGTGCTTTAGTGTTTATTGTGGGATAGCTGGAAGGAGTAATGCAGCTGGCATTGTCTTGCCAGTAAAATGGTATATGTGTGGATGACTTAATTGTCCAGTTCTGGACCAAGTATATTGAAAATGTGTGGAATTTTGCAATATGAATATGTATTGTTATAGCAAAATGAATATTGTATACTATGAACATGTATAATTATTTGACAGGATGATAGAATTATATGTACTGTGAATTGCTTTGTTCAATCTCACTGTGATGAGAAATAAATGGTATACTAGGCTGATTTGTCAATAAAGTGTGATTGGGCACAAGTGTGACCTTTATGTGTATCCTTTAGTGAAAGCTTCGTTTAATGAATTACTGCAGTTTGAAGACAAATTGCCTTGAAGAAATGTTTCCAAATGTAATTAAGGTGAAGGAAGTAAAGGCTGTTTTCTGTCTTGTTTGGTAGACATTTGATGGTTAGGTCATTGTTTAGCTGTGCAAATTAAACCTCCTCTTATGCATATATTTTTGTAAGCTGTGTCCATTTTTTATTTTGTCCAGTTTCCCCAAAGTATTGAAACTTTTATAATATTGAAGCTTTCATAAGTCAAGTTAATATTCCTAGACAGAATTTAAGAATGTCCTGGTTATTACTGATATAGCTATAAACTGCATGGATTATGTGGATTATGTGCCTTCCCATATTTCTGCACCCTTCCTCACCAAAAAGTGGTAGACATGCTTGATTCAGACTTTCTCTGTTGTGGCCTCAGCCTCTTAGAAGTAACTAGTACTAAGGTCTGCATAAGCACTGTAAGTCATTATTTAGATTCATTTTTAATCTGCATGACATTGTGTTTTGACTTAAGTTGATTTTATTGATCATTTGCACATTATTTTTGATGCATTATTGTAACTACTAAAATGGCCTCACAGACGCATATAAACTATATTATAAATGACCATGTACATATCCAGTAATAATTATGCAGAGGAATTCATATGTGCAGGGGAAGAACAGCAAGTTATACAATAGAGGATGCAAAATGTGGACGTAGTTCTAAGTCAGCTGCAACAAAAGTATAGTGTTCTAGCCTTGCTCAAAGTAAATCTCTGCTTTTACAGCCTGTTCTTTGAATTGGAGATAGAAGAAATATTGCCATTTTAATTAGGTGAAACTTGCACCCAGTTTGTCCTTACATTTTATAAAGCATTTGATAATGAATGAAGCACAAGATAATTTACCATATTGAAATGATAAATGCTGTGATTTCTAACAGCCTAAGTACATTTACTAAATACCATGTTTTAAATATTCTGTTTCAGCTCAGAAAATTCTTAATGCTGTAGTATTTTTCGCTACCTTTCCCCCTTCCTTTTTCCAAGTTCTCAGCATATAAATTGCTTCTGGGGCGATACTGATAATAAATATGAGTGATTTAATTTCCATTACATTAGTAATAACCTTCTTCAGGTACAGCTGGGGCCAAGCTGCCGAAGAGAGAGTTCTGAAATAGGTATAGAGTTGGATCCTAAGACTGGATCTTTGCTGCCTCTCCCCTCCATTTGCAGCCCTTGTGATCCTTGAATTATTTGCCTCTGAGAAGGAAGGAACTCTTGGTTTATAGTACACGATGCTCAAGGGAAAAATCCACAGGAACTATAGGCAACTGTTTGTATAGGTGGAAGCACCTTCAAATCAAACATCCAACCCATTTTTTGAAGTCATGAGTTATGTGGAGTATACATCAGATTAAAAGCTAGTGATACTTTTCGTATTTATGGGGGGCTTCCCAACCTGCACCCATGTGTAGTAGATAGAGTTAAGACTAGGGAGCTATGGCTTCAAATCTCAATTAACCTATGTATCAAAAATCAATGGGCAAACAATGCCATTTATTAGAATGAATAAAAATAATGCAAAACTGCTTGCACTCTGTTTTGTAGTATTGTGGTTGATCCTAATCAAAGATACTACATTACTTTTGTTTTTGGCTTTTGATTTCCAGCAACGTGGATACTTGAAAGCTCTGACTGTTGTGGACTTTGCATTGCTCATTTTGTTGCTGTCACTATTTCTGAGCATAATTTATATTGCAGGATTGCTATAAGGAATTTATTTTATTGAAAATATTTATTTGCCACCTTTCTACTTTGCAGAACTACAGCAATTACACTGGCTACCAATCCACTCCTGAGTCCACTTCAAGGTGTTGGTTTAGTTCTTTAAAGAACTAAACCAACACCTTGAAGTGGACTCAGGAGTGGATTGGTAGCCAGTGTAATTGCTGTAGTATCAGGGTTACATGCTCCCAGTAGCCAACCCCAACCAGTTGTCTAGTCATAGCATTCTGCATGAGCTGTACTTCCGAACACTCTTCAAGGGTAACCCCATGAAGAATGCATTGCAGTAGTCCACTCTTGGTGTAACTAGGGCATGGATCCCTGTGGCTAGGTCTGACTGAACCAGGGATAGGCACAGCTGACGCACAAGCTGAAGCTGGGCAAAAGCACTTTTCTTAGGTGGTTTTCTTAAGTGACTGCTATGTCAAGCAGCATTCCCAAACTGCAAACCTGGTTTTTCAAGGCGCGTATAATCCCATCCAAGACAGGAGAGATCTAAAATCCCTGGTTTGCCTTTCTTCCAACCTGGAGAACCTCTGTCTTGACAGGATTAAATTTCAGCTTGTTCACCCTCAGAGTATTACTGATTCCCTGCACCAGTTCAGAACATCAACAGCATCCTTAGAATTAGGTGGAAAAGAAAGGCAGAAATTTATAACCCATGCATTCTCCCCTATATCCACCCTATATTTCAAGATTATTGTTTCTAGGTTTATTCTCAATCCTCTCATCTACATTCAGTCCACTGAATACACCAAATTTGCAGGGTTTGGGTCAGATGTCAGGAAGAGAGCTGCATATCTACCAGTCATTCTGCCTCATGGAATTGTTAAGATAAAATGGAAGAGATGAGAATTATGCACACCAACCTGAGCTCCTTGGAGGAGAAGAGGGATAAAACTGAGACAGATCAATAAGAATGCGTTGGGAGCTTTCTGCCAAAAGTGGACAGAGCAAATCAGTGGGAATGCCCCTGTTTGTTAGATAGACGTTAATTGTGTAAGGCTGTATTGAAGGTCAAGCTATGTCTGTGGCTACAAATTAGCACTTTAAACAGACCAAAGAACTTGCAGCTCAGTTCTGACACTACTTAGCACAAAATATCGTGTAGTTTGTAATCCCATTTTAGCTATGAAGCACATTGTGTGTGACCTTGGATAAGTCAGCTTCTCAGTCTAACCTACCTCACAGGTTGTTGCAAGATTAAAATACTACTCTGAGCTCCTTAGAGGACGAACAGGCTAGAAATGTAATAGATAGTACCAAGAAAAAATACATGCTCGAAGTAACAATGGCTTGAACATGGAGGACTTGTTTTGCCATTGAGTGGTTTGCCCGTCTTCCCGCAGTGAACTGTGAGGTTATTATAATACAGAAAATATGGTAACATTCTGCTGGATGCTCACTGTTTTACACATCTGAGGCCTCATTATTTAGCAACTGCTGCATTCTCTGAATAGATGTATTGATTTAGGTTATTAATGTAAATTTGCTCCTGTTTTGTAACTATTCTGTTTGTCTTAATTGTAGGTAGATACAACTGAGAGTGAACCCAGGAGTTTTATCTTTATGAGTGAAGATGCAATGACAAATCCTGAGAAACTGATGGTTTTAATTCATGGTAGTGGTGTTGTCAGAGCTGGACAGTGGGCAAGGAGGCTTATTATAAATGAAGATTTGGACAGTGGTACGCAGATTCCATATATTAAAAGAGCTATTGAGGTAAGATAATAATTTGGACTTCTAGAGCATTTGCTTGTTTTGTACTGGTAATTATCCATAATCCTGTGCCATCTAATTTTCGCAATCTCAAATACATTTATGTATCTGCCAATGCTTTTTTGTTTTGTCTTAAAACAGTTGTATAATCTTTCATTTGAAGAAAACAGTTGTAGTTTACTTTTTTGGAGACCGTTATAGTGGAACTGCCATGTGGTTTATGGAGCAGATAAATCAATCCAATACCCTATTAGAAACAAGCATATTCTCTTAAATTTTATTTCAACAACCTAAATATGTTCCTTATCTCCATCTGAAGCTCAGGTTGTTCCATCATTGTAGGGAGTTGATCATAAAAGTATTTGAGTTTCTGTCCTTGTGTAAGAAAGCTGCTTCTGTTAAATCAGGTGTAGAACACAAAATATTTTCCCTGGTGTATCATTGCTTTGTATTTCAGAGCTCTTGTGTAGCTACAGAAGAATGTTCTCATGATTATATGCAGAATCCTTGATTTTAGGCTTTCCAGCTTGTGAGATAGTTTCCTGATAAAGTTTGAGAATATCAGCTTTCATTAATATTTTACAAATCTGTTTCTAGGCCAGATTGTTTCAGGGGGAGAGCTTTCAGGCCAACGATCCCAGAAACAGAAGCCAATTCTCATTTTTTTAAACAATTAATTTATTTTAAAGAGCGCCATTATTTGAAGGAATTGGTATTATGGTTAGTTAAAGTGTAGCATCATTAGTGAGATGCAGGGTCTAATAACTTTAAACATAAGAACGGGTCTGATTTCTGCAAAAATTATGTTCTTCCATTCATATTCATCATCCTTTCCAGTTAGCGCACAGAAAACCATCATATTTAAATTGCTATTAAGAAGATAGAAATTGAACTCTTATCTGTTACCTCAAAAAAGCTAATTATGTTGATATTTATATAGAAAAGGGGATATCCATAAAAATATACCTATAAAATTCCTCATGCAATATTTATGTTTTCCACAAAGCACTGACATATCCCTGTGATTTGGGATGTGTATGGTAATGATCTCTTGAAATGGCTACATTCATGCCAAACCATGTTTTGAGTTTCCAGACATACAGGTGAACTGTGGTTTAGCTGCTTATCTGATTTCTTTCTCAAGTTTGTTCAGCACTATACTGTGTATATGTATTTACCCCTAGTATGCTTTGTCAGATCAGCTGTCATACTGAACCAGAGTTAGCACAAATCATTTTTATTTTATTATTCTGGGTGGCTTAATTGAAAGCCTTGATTAGTCATTTCAGATGTCATACCAAGCTTCCTTTAGCTATAATTTGGAGTGGTATCTCAATGGTTTTTATTCTTGGATCCACCAGAGCATTTTCACAGATGTAACAGTTTCCAGGAGCCCCGTGGTGCAGAGTGGTAAGCTGCAGTATTGTAGTCAAAGCCTTGCTCATGGCCTAAGTTCAATCCTGAAAGAAGTCAGTTTCAGGTAGCTGGCTCAAGATTGACTCAGTCATCTATCCTTCCGAGGTCGGTAAAATGAGTATGCAGTTTGCTGGGGGGCGGGAAATGTAGATGACTGGGGAAGGCAATGGCAAACCACCCCGTAGACATAGTCTGCCTAGTGAACGTCATGACATGATGTCACCTCATGGGTCAGTAATGACTCAGGGCTTGCACAGGGGCTTGCCTTTACCTTTACCTCACAGTTTCCAACTGTGCAATGTGATCTTCTCACCTTCCCCAACTGCTGCACCTCAGAACTCCCTTCCAAAAAGCTGCTTCTCGGGAAAGGAAACCCTCTGGAGTAGCCTACTACCCATTTTAAACACCTAGGCTGTCCCCCTGCTCCTCTACGCTGATGATGCAGCATTTTTATCCCACACGAGAGTAGATTTGAACTGCCTTCTCCAGGCTTTTGCTGACTTCTGCGATGAAAACTCCTTACTTATTAACTTTGATAAATCCAAAATTTTGGTGTTCTCAAAGTCTCAAAAGACGTGGTCCTGGGCGCTGAAAGGAAACAGCATTGAGCAGGTTAGGGTGTTCAAATACCTAGGTGTTCACTTTCAGAGCAACTTGAATTGGAATTACCAGGCCAGCTTGGCAATCAACGCCATGTGACTTCGGTCCAATGCTGTCGCAAAATTTTTGTACTCCAGGGGTGGCCAACACGTGCCTGCCGCTCTCAAAATCTATAAAGCGAAGCTCTCCTTCTGCTACTCTATGGAACCCCCATTTTGGGGGCTACCCTCAACCAGAAGCTACAATCAGCTCAGTCTTCCTTTTTACATCGATTACTAGGAATTCTCGATTGTGTCCCGTACTCTGTTCTTTGTTTAGAGACAGGACTAGTTTTTTTTGGAAACTAGGGTCTGGCTGCTTATTTTTAAATTCTGATTGAGGCTCCACTATAGAGCCACCCCGTTGAGTCTGACGTGGCATATGCTTTCCGACCGCTCTGTCTCTCTTTGGAGCAGGCCCATCACTGATGAAATTAAATCCATAGGGATTTCCTTTGAGGCGTTACTCCCCTTAAACGAGGCGCAAGCCTATAGAATCTTAAAACGAAGGATCAACACTAGTTATATGCTGCTCAAGATCAATGGATCAAGGAGCTTCTAAGGGATAAAAGGAAAGGAAAACAAAGGATCACAGACATTGGGGAACAAACCCTTCTTGCTAGAGCCACAAGTTCCTGCTCACTACTACCTTATGGTATTCATATGACCCCGAGCTCCCTACCCAGTTACTTCTACACTCTGACCTCCTCTTCCCTCAGACGACTTTTTATGCAAGCCCGCTTAAATATCCTTCCCACGGCCTGGACCAGGGGCAGATATGCCAAGGTCCCCTATGTTAAAAGGCTATGCTCTTGTGCCATCGGCCAAGCCGAAACAGCGGCCCACGTTTTGCTACATTGTGAGCACGGCTCTCCCTTCTAAGAACAGATCATCGAACCCCTCCTGAAAGATTGCCTTGGCGGCACCGATAAGGAGCTAGTCAGATTTCTCCTAAGTGATAGTCACTCTCAGGTTACTGCAGGAGTTGCCAACTTCCTGGGACTTATTTTTAAACTGCTCTAAATCATGTATATGATTCTAAGGAAGAGTCTTACTCAAGTTTTAAAACATTCTTTTATCCTAATATGTATTTATTTATTTTATGTCAATAAAAGTTTTGATATTATTGAATAGCCTACTGGGGGGAAGGTAAGGTGAAAAAGTCACACTCTGGGCAGATGTCATACCGTCCACAAAAATGGTAGAGCATGCAACATGCAAACTGTGATTCCCCATTTTCTCAGGATTCAGCTTCCTAAGATCACCCCCATCTCTATGGTGAAATGACTGTTGAAGCATAGCAATAGTCATAACTATGGTTTGTCATTTCTGCCATCATCCAAATTGTGGTTTGCATGGTTTTCTTAATGTAGTTTGTTGGCTGACTTATTCACCATTCTTTGTCCGTTCAGACATCATACCAAGGCATGGATAGGCTTCTTTTAACTATGGTTTGGCATGATGACTGAATTAACCGATGTCTAGGTGTAACTCAGCTAGTCTGTTGCTGGCATAACAAAGATGGGGGCCCCTGAAGTGGGAGCATGGTTTCAGCACTTCTTCCTCTTCTCATTCTAATGAAATCTAACAGTACTGCCCTTAGCTAGGGTCAGAGTTTCTCCGCAGCTCCAGCAAGCCACCATCATTTAAAGTCCCTACATCCTATCTAGATGTTGTGTGTGTGTGTGTGTGTGTGTGTGTTAAGTGCCGTCAAGTCGCTTCCAACTCATGACGACCCTATGAATGAAAGTCCTCCAAAATGTCCTAACTTTGACAGCCTTGCTCAGATCTTGCAAATTGAAGGCTGTGGCTTCCTTTATTGAGTCAATCCACCTCTTGTTGGGTCTTCCTCTTTTCCTGCTGCCCTCAACTTTTCCTAGCATGACTGTCTTTTCCAGTGACTCTTGTCGTCTCATGATGTGACCAAAATACGATAGCCTCAGTTAAGTCATTTTAGCTTCTAGGGTCAGTTCAGGCTTGATTTGATCTATAACCCACTGATTTGTTCTTTTGGCAGTCCACGGAATCCGTAACACTCTCCTCCAACACCACATTTCAAAGGAATCTATTTTCTTCCTATCAGCTTTCTTCACTGTCCAGCTTTCTCATCCATACATAGTAATAGGGAATACGTTGGCATGAATTAATCTAGTCTTGGTGGCCAGTGACACATGCTTACACTTCAAAATCTTTTCTAGCTCCTTCATGGCTGCCCTTCCCAGTCTCAATCTCCTTCTGATTTCTTGGCTGCAGTCTCCCTTTTGGTTGATGGTGGAGCCAAGGAATAGAAAGTCTTCAACAATTTCAATTTCCTCATTGTCAACCTTAAAGTTGTGTAATTCTCCTGTAGTCATTACTTTTGTTTTCTTGATGTTCAGCTGTAGTCCTGCTTTGGCACTTTCTCTTTTAACTTTCAGCAGTAGTCGTTTCAAATCTTCACTATTTTCTGCCAATAATGTAGTGTCATCAGCATATCTCAAATTATTAATGTTCCTCCCTCCAATTTTCACTCCACCTTCATCTAAATTTAATCCAGCTTTCCTAATTATATGTTCTGCATATAGATTGAAGAGATAGGGAGATAAAATACATCCTTGTCTGACACCTTTGCCAATTGGAAACCATTCCGTTTCTCCATATTCTGTTCTAACTGTGGCCTCTTGTCCAGAGTACAGGTTGCGCATCAAAACTATCAGATGTAGTGGCACACCCATTTCCTTTTAAACCAGACATAGCTTTTCATGATCCACACAGTCAAAAGCTTTGCTGTAATCTATGAAACACAAGCTGATTTTCTTCTGAAATTCTCTCGTATGCTCCAGTAACCAGCGTATGTTTGCAATATGATCTCTAGTGCCTCTTCCTTTTCTGAAACCAGCTTGAACATCAGACATTTCTCGTTCCATATATGTTAACAGCCTTTGCTGTAAGATTTTGAGCATCACTTTACTTGCATGAGAAATTAATGCAATGGTCCGATAGTTGCTGCAGTCTTTGATGTCTCCTTTCTTGGGAATTGGAATGTAAATGGATCGTTTCCAGTCTGTGGGCCATTGTTTTGTTTTCCATATCTGTTGACATATTCTTGTCAAAATTTTGATGGACTCCATTTCTGTGGCTTGGAATAGCTCTATTGATATCCCATCTGCTCCTGGTGATTTGTTCCTCCCAATTGCTCTCAATGCAGCTTTCACTTCACTTTCTAAAACTATAGGTTCTTCTTCAAAAGATTCTTCTTGGAAAGAATCTTTTATCCTTTCATCTCTTCTGTATAGTTCTTCAGTGTATTGTTCCCACCTTTTCTTAATTTTGTCCTGTTCAGTTAATGTATTTCCATGCTGATCATTCAGCATGCCTAACCGTGCTTTAAATTTCCCTTTGATTTCTTGGATCTTGTGGAACAGATCTCTTTTTCTTCCTTTTTTGTTGTTCTCTTCTATTTCTTTACACTGGTTATTATAATAGGTCTCTTTGTCTCTACGTGCGAGTCACTGGAACGTTGCACTTAGACTTTTGATTCTATTTCTGTCACCTTCTACTTTAGCTTTTCGTCTGTCTCTGGCAATTTTAAGTTTCCTCAGACATCCATCGAGGTTTTTCTTGTCTTTTGGCTACAGGAATAGTCTTTGCACATTCTTCCTTGATAATATCTCTAGTTTCCACCCATAGTTCTTCAGGTTTACATTCACTTGAACTAAGTAATGCAAATCTGTTCCTTACGTGGTCTTTAAACTCTTCCGGAATATTGCTTAGATTGTATTTTGGTGCTATGAATGTTTTGGTGTTTTTCTTAAGCTTTATCTTGATTTTCGATATTAGCAGTTCATGATCTGTACCGCAGTCGGCTCCTGGTCTTGTTTTGGCCGAGAGAATAGAGCTTCTCCATCTTCTGCTTCCAATTATGTAATCTATTTGATTTCTATACTGGCTGTCTGGTGATGTCCATCTATACAATCGTCTATTTGGTTGCCTGAAACATGTGTTTGCAATGAACAGATTGTTGTCTTCACAGAATTCTACAAGGCGTTCTCCTGCTTCATTCCGTGCTCCTAGCCCAAATCTGCCAACAACATTTGATTCTGCTTTGTTTCCTACTTTTGCATTCCAATCACCTATGATTATCAGCATATCTTGTTTAGGTGTGTGATCAATTTCTTCCTGAACACTGGCATAAAAACTTTCAATTTCTTCCTCATCAGCATCTGTAGTTGGGGCATAAACTTGAATGATGCTTATGTTGATAGGCTTTCCCTGAAGTCTGATTGATATTATTCGGTCAGACTTTGCATTATAGCTCCTGACTGCCTTTGCTACATCTCGCCTCACTATTAAAGCAACTCCGTTTCTTCTCTTTTTTTCATTCCCTGAATAAGGGATGTTAGGGGTACTGATTACAGCTCTTATTCCTGAGACCATTCTGTGCTTGTATTTGCAGATTTGATGAACATTGTTAGGTGGAACATTTATTTCATTGGAAGGAAGGAATCTGGATATGCAGATGCAAGCATAAGGCATAGATGGACCATCTCATTTAAAGAGAATGGAGGCACTGACTGTGTGTAGATGGGTGGATCTTGCATGTATTGAAGCTTCTACTGCTGCTAGGTCAGGAAGACATATGTGTGTTTGTGTGTATGTCAGCTGTACTTTACTACAGTTTTTTTTGTATGAGTTGGTTTCGGTTGACAGAAAACAAACATACATACCTTAAAATTAATAAGGTCTGCCTAAATGTTGTGGAGTATTTTTTCATCTTTACGTGGAAGAGGCAATCTGTGCGCTTTAAAGAATACTGCATAGGAAAGTGAACCTACATTCTCACGCTGAGGTCAGAGGACATCTTCAGCAGTGGATGGTGTCCTTCTCATGCTCAGGGAGGTAGGATTCTAAACTTCCTCTTCCTGTCCCCTGAGCTAGGACCGCCCTCTATGTCTTAGTTTACCTTCTGCCTCAGAGGGAGAAAGCAGTATAGAGCCTTAGCTCTGCCTTACTAGATGAGGATTATTCCTTTAAACTATTTATCTACCTATCTAACCTACTTATCTAACCCTACTTACTACCCTTATCTATTCTATTCTATTCTATTCTATTCTATTCTATTCTATTCTATTCTATTCTATTCTATTCTATTCTATTCTATTCTTCTTTGTTCTTCATTCTGTCTCAGTTCTTCATTCTGTCTCACAGTCAGGGTGGGGTATTTTATGCATCTTTTTTTCCTCCCTCCCACGCAATAGTAATCAGTGCTGACAAAGTTAACAGCTTCATCTTTTTGGTGGAGAGATCTTCATCTGCAGCAGCATGTATATAAGTTATTGCTGTGCGCTGGATCTGTGTAAAGAGCTTTAGTCTCTTATACTGTGGATAACCAATTACTTCTGGAGTGATGTAATATTTGAATAATTAGTAATGATTCAATTAATTCAAGATCTAAACTTCTGAAGTAAGCAAAACATCCAGTATTTATTAAAAATGTGTATCCTGCCCTTCTATACGTTCAGGGCAGGTTACAGTATCACACATTAGAACACGATAAATAGTAAAACAAACTAATACCAACAGCCTAGCAGATGGGTGTCTGACAAGATCTGGTGTATTACACAGACTATCCAGATAACACAATTTGTAGTGTCTTGCTGAGATCCAAAGTTCCATCTAACTAGTTCTGTATGCTAAATGAGGCTTTTAGCTAGTTCTTCTTGGACATTTAACTCCCTTGTACTATGTTGCAAATTTATTTTAAAACTGAAGGGACTTGTATTGGTGATGTGGAATGGGTGTGTGTGTTCTACTGGGTTTCCTTGAGCCTTAGGCCAGTCTAAAGTACTACTTTGGATTCCTGCCTTTGTATTAGTCTGCTATACATTTATATAATTATTTTAGTGAAGTTAATAAATATTGAAAATGTCTCTTACAAGTGTAAAAATGTACTTTTATGGTTCAAGTGACATGTACAAATTCTAATTAATTGCTTCCAAATAGTCAGATTTTTTGGTTTCAAAAGAAAAATGTGCCAGTAAGTAATTAGTAGAAATTTTTTGGTTCCATTTAAATTTTACATCTAATATGTAAATGGCTATAATGCAGAAACATTATACTGGTAACTTTCAGCAAGTACCGTAATTAGTCAAAAATTTGGGCAAGCTCAGTAAAATATTTCTTAAAGAAAAACGAGAGGGGAGGTTAAATGTTCAGGGTAATATTGAATTGACAAGCTATATAAGCCCACACCAGCCTCCCCCCCCCATGCCAGCAAAAGAAAACAATGAGATGACAGCTCCAGTGTTTGGAGAGAGGTTGTTAACGACAGCTTATTCCTTTATGATTTCAACTCTTGACAGAAGACAGGTCTGCTTGTTGCATCATGGCAGATGTATCATTACCTTCTGGCCCTGTCATGACTGAATTGGAATAAACCCACTTGCAGTTCTGAAAATCCAATTACTTTGTGGAAGTTTGGGCACTGTTTCTGTGATTCGTGTGCACATGTTAATAAGTTTTTTATTGCAGTCGATATTTTTCCGGCTCTAATGCTCTGCTGAAGTTTGAGATTTTGGAAATTATACAATAAATTAAGCATATGACTGTGATCTCTTTGTTTCCTAGTAAATCAATTACAGTTGACAGCATATAGTCTGTGACATTAGTTTGCTACTCTGATAGTTCATTGACCTGGAGAAATTACTGTGAAAATCTTCCTGCCTGTGTTCTTTCCCCCCCTAAAAGTGCATTTTAAAACCATATGAAGTATTACTGGCTAAGCACTGAGAAAAGGCATCTAGTGAATATTTACAATAATTTATGTTTCATCTCTCTGTATTTCATTTTAAGGATTACGTGCTGTTTTCTGTTACACATATTAACATTCTGTAATTTTTTCCCTTCTAACTTGTGGGATACCTCACAGTGACTCTGGAGATTAGACAAGAGAGAGAGGAGGTGTGGATTTATGAAAGTATGTCAAAAGCCTTGGGGTTTGGATATGATCAGAATTTCAATAGAGGTTGAGATGAGTTTAAATGCGTAGAAGGCAAGCATAAAAATCTTGTTTAATTTCTGTCATATTGTTCTTTTTTAGTCTCTCTGATGTCTTTTTCAAATCTGCTTTTCTCTCAAGCTTTGTGCTACCATATCCAAGATCTGTGTCCCTCCCCCCCTTTGTATTTCATTTTAACTGCTGATCCCTTTTCTGTGGTGCTTCTGCCTTTAATATCAGCTGAGGAGGCCTGAATTGTTGAATCAAAGCCGTTTGGGGAGAGAGACAGTGTTTAAGATTGTGCAGGGTGAGAGTCTCTAGGTAGAAGGTAACACTTCCTGCAGTTATAATCAATGCACTTGACACTTTCAAAGACAGGAGAAGCCATGACTTGCTCAGGGGTTAAACTTTTTAAATAACCTCCCCAGGGAAAGATGCCGTCAATAAAACATAATAATTAGTTGAAGATTCTTGAGTAGCCTTGGTTAAAAAAAGAAAACATTAGAGACAGAGCAGATCTTTATATAGTACTTACCTTTCTTTTGTTTCTTAACCTTTCCCCTTTTGTCAGATTTGATACGGCTCTTTAGAATGAATGTTTAACTGTTTTGCCTATAAAAACTTATGATTCAGCGGTGTGAAAAAGTATTTTAGTATGAAGTAATCATAACAATTGATGGTGGTTCTCCTCTGTAAACCCACCTCTTTCATCCTCCCACATGTAGGGCAGGATGCAAATTGCACTATAAGTACATAGACGCAGACTGATTTTTTTCAAAGGCAGTTAATAAGCATTATACACATTTAATGTACTGTTACCAATAAAGATTACATGAAACCTGTAACATTTAATGACAAAAGGGCTTGGGTGAAGGAAAATGAGAATTTATATCCATCTGTAGAGAAAAATTAATTTCAGATTATGCTTGTACTTTATTTTTTTAATTTTTGAAATGTCTACTTCTGGCTTAAATCTGGCATCTATATATAGTCTGACACTATTTTTCAGATTCAAGGGATAATTAAAATGAGCATCCTAGAATAGTGTGTAGAAAGTACTAAATATTGCTAAATAATGTATGAATTGGTTTAGTATGAAAGACTCCTGTCCTTCATTAATTATTTATTTAATATTTGCACTTTAAGAAACATAAAGATAAGTGAAATCATTGCTGTAGTTTTGGACAGTAACCCAACACGGCTCTGGTAGCTATGTAAGCTAAATATTTCATAAATATGGCATTGATTGTTCTTTCTCTGTTGTGCTTCCAAACATACAGTTCTTAGGCATTTGAGCTTTATTTTGGTATGCTCTGATACTTTCACAGTTATGGAGTTATGCGCACTCCTAATTTTGATCTACTAATGCTATAATGCGATTTAATTAGTATAGATATACAGGAATTCTTCGGCGGTCTGTCTGACTGTGGACCTTAAAAAGACATTTTTGTTACTATTGCTATAGGACTAGACCTTTTCCATTGTAAGTGACCATAGTGTTTAGTTATTCTAATATTTGAATGCTTCCAGATATTGGGTTGGATCTAGCATCTGCCCCAGTGTGAGTGGTAGGTACTTCTGTTCCTGTTAAGAGTGCTCTCTGACTTTGCCAGCCCCTGCCTTTGGCTACAGTCTCCTGTGTTTTGGCTCATCCTGTTCCCAGATAGTCTGTTGACTTTCAAGAGTGGCTTTTGGGGGCACTCTTGAGACTGGGAAGCTCTGTTTTGCTAGCAGAACTCTTCGGTTCCAGTTCATTGGCTGTGCAGCACATGTAACTTGCATTGCAAAGTGTCCGGGTATAAGGGGCATACAGAGACCTCTCATTCCATGCAATGCCCAGGTAGAACAGGAATCCTCTGCATGAGAGGTTGCACCTGTGAAAGGACTAGACTATAGCTTTAGGAAATGCCACATACTATTAATCTAAAAAGAATGCTCTTTAAACATTTTAAAGATATAAAAGTAATGTACTTTGAATAGATCCTGCCCATACCCTTGCACAAAGATAGCAAAGAATTCTACAGAAGAACAATGCTGTTTTTATATATATATTTTTAACCTTCAAAGGTTGTTTTGTCAGTTTAAACCAGGGGTCGCCAACCTTTTTGAGCCTGTGGGCACCTTTGGAATTCTGATTCAGTGTGGTGGGCACAGCCACAAAATGGCTGCCATACAATGGTTGCCTCATCTTACCTTCAGTGACACAGTGAAGATTCTTGTACTGTGGTGGCAGCTGCTGCCAAAGCAACATTTTTTAAAAAACCTGCACAGCCAATCAAATCTCCAGTGGCCAATGAGAAGCCTTGCTGGACAAAAGCCCCACCTGGCCCCACTCAGTTTCAAAAACCATTTGGTGAGCAACAGGAAAGGTGTTGTGGATGCCATGGCACCTATGAGCATCATGTTGGGGACCCCTGAATATATCAGTATGTATTGCTATATCGCTCTGCATCTAAACTCTAATGCCATGTAATCTGATACTTTCACTGGATAGCTGATTCCAGAGCATCTGATCTTTCACTGTGTATACTTTGCTTGAACTCTCACAGTTTCAATCTCATGAGGAAGTAAGGGGGCTGAAGCTAGGAATCTCAAAGAATGGGGTTCATATGGAAGGAGACCTTCCCACAGATACTGTGCACCTAGGTAGTCACACTAGTCACACACAAGTCCTTGTGTATTCCTACTCAAGGATCCCAGTCTATCTGGATTGTGAGCAAAGTTGATCTACAACAGGTATGGTGTTACATCAGTGCTTTTGGGATGTAAACATATTACGACACTTGTGTGCATATATGCATAGGATTGGGATGCATGTCAATTGATCGCCTATTGTAAAGCTTTGAAGCGATTGTGCTAGTCTGTCTTTTTATTGCATCATGGAGCTGCTTGATAGCAATGGAGGCACCACTCCCCATCTCTGCATGTTTCAGGGTGCAGTTGTCATTTAGGAACAGACAGGGCTGGTCTTTGACTGCCTTTGTCCTCTCCTCCCAATTAAGCCACATAAGCTCAGCTTCCTATCTGGCCATTTGCTTTACTGCAGAGTTCTTAGAACAAGAGCAGAAGAAAGGATTTAGCTGAAAGCATGAAACAAACACATACAAACAGCTAGCAAAGAGAGACAGGGCTGGAACCAGAATTTTACATTTGTATTACACATAATTTTGGTTGTGAATGCAAGATTATGCACACTTTTTATTCCATAGAGCTCTGTTCGGGAATAACAGAACCATGAAGATGATAGGTGACTGTCAGCATTGTACGGATGGATTCAGAGATCTGCATGTGCAAATATCAGTCTCCCAGGTGCTGTGCAGACCAGCTTGCCATTGCAGAGTGGAACCCAAATTACTTCCTTTCAGTAGAATTACTTTCTGCCATTTCACCTGAGATCACTTTTCAAAGTGTAGTGATTATATTCCACTATCACTTCAGCCTGGCCAGCTGAGAGTGAACTGCCCAGCACCAAATTCTTTTATCTCCATTGGTAGGCTACCAACTTTTCTACTGATGTAATAGGCAGGAAGGGCAATCTCCCCTGATCCCCCTCTTTCCTGCAGCTCCATCCTGTGTGGGTGGTCTGTATGAGTCCCCCAATCCCTAGCAGCCTTTTGGGCAATCGAAAGGCCCCCCTCTTCCTTTCATCAGGGCAAAAACAGTTACGATTCAACCCTAGGCAGTCAAAGAAACAGTTCCTTTACAAGAAATGGGGACATGCTAGGAAGCATCAACTGTAGGAGCTCTGATCATGGTAAGAGGTGCTAGGAAAGGTGCCAACTCCTTACAGTTAATAAGTGCCTGTGAATTAAGCCTCCTGCGTTTATAAAGGGAAGAGAGGTCTGACATGGTGTTCTTATGATATGGAATGATGGAGTGCAAATCACTGGGGAGAGAGATGGAGTAAACTGGAGAGCTACAAGTACTGTAACGTTCTCAGTTATACTGCAATAAAATGCTTTAGATGTTTGACCAGCTGTTCGTTTGTTTTTTATAATGTTTGGCAAGTTAACTCCTCCCCTCACCAGACAGTACGCATCTACTGGGTTGGTATTGACGTTTCTATCCAATTGCCAATGTAATGTTGGTTGTTGTTTTTTTTATTACAGTAATAGTTTAAAACATCTTTTCGTTAGGGAAATAAGTATTTGCTTATTCAAGTCATTAAATGCATAGATGAATAATGTTCTTTAGCTTGCCGCATAGAATACGACACTTGTTCTAGTACAGAGATTCAAGTATTTCATGCCCTCTCATGAGTTTTCCTACTATCAATAATCAAGAAACAAATCTGACACAGGACCTCTCATGCAAAATTACTTAGTATCATAATCTTTTGAAAACATGCCATTCTTTTGAACAATATGTCATTTTTATCAAAAACTTTATAAAGTTAAATAGCTCTGCAAGAACAAACTGTAATTGTACGTAATTGTCTTTTTTCTTAAAATTAACAAATTATAACATCAAAACATTTCCAGTGAGGTATGTAGTAGGTCATTTGCAGCTGCAGGCGTTTTCTCTCCCTTCAGGATGTGCTTGTTTAGTTTCTCTCACTTTCTGCCTGTGGCATTGTATAGTGAAATTCAGACATGTTCTTCCCCTCCAAGGAATCTCTAGGGTAGAGGATAACTTATACAAAATTAATAAATGGTGTTGCTTTTTCATTATCACCCTTCCAAAGCAATTTGCTATGTGTTACTTGTTTGAAAAAAAATATGTTTAGGATACATGTATTATAAGAAAGTGGTACTTCTTAAAAATTTAATGTGGGAAAGTACAGCTGATGGAATAGAAATATGCCATTAAGTACCCTTAACCATGATTTCATGCACTTCTTTTTGTAGTAATTCTGATGTATGGGAACCTCAAAGCCTTGTAATGAAACCTACTGCCATGAGTGAATGAAAATAATTTTGAACGTGTTTTGAGTGCTAAAATCCTGAAAGCCTGGCTAGTTATAAAATTTAGTTCAAATTTGGGGTCATAAGGCATGGTCTCAGCACAAATCCTTCAACTGCATTGTTCTAGCCAGGCCGCTACTAATCCCACGGCTCTGTGCTGGGTTCCTAAACTTTTGCCATTCGTCATGAATTTTCCTGCTCTCCATTTGTAGTTTGGGGGTAATAAGGCTGGCTTACATTTCAAGGCTCTATTAGCAGTTATCAATGAATGAAATTCTCAACTTTGCGAAATAAGTGAATACTTCAATCCAGAGATTGGAGCCATGAATGGACAAGACAGATCTTTCTACAAACCTGAAAAAGCCCCAAGTTTTCAGGAAAATCTGAAATTGTAAAACAAACAAACATATTTTAAAACATATGCCTTCTGTAGCTGTTGCTAGGCAACCACAGCAGTATTGCCAGTTGAATCCTTGGCTTCTGTGAGTAAAAGGCAGGGGGAGGGGCAGAGTTTTATCCAGGGCTGTTTTGGCCTTTGAGGGAAGACTCAGCCTGGACAGCCTGGCTATGACCACAGGTGACTTGCCTGACAACCACCTGAGTTGCATGACTTACCCAGTCCTGGCTTCTTGCTGCTGTTCAAGAGCAGCCACTGTATGAATGCCAGTTCTGGAAGATCCAGTTCTGGGAGAATGCCACTGTATGAATCCCAGGAACTGGAAGACCCAGGTTAAAATATCCTGTCTCCTGTGGAATCTTGCTGGATGACCTCTCAGGCCAACCTAGCTCACAGGGTTGTTAAGATAAAATGGAAGAGAATGCTTTAAACATCTTTGGGGATCCACATTGTTGAGAAAGCTGGGATATCAATGTAGTGAAAATATAAAAATATATAGGTAAAGATGGGAGATGAATTGTAGGTTGGTTGGTGGAAAGGAGAGAAAGAAGCATAAAAAGGGGAGGATATAGGGGCTGCCAGGAGGAGGAAAAGAGGAAACAGTGTAGGGAGGGGTGATACAAGAGAAACTGAGGTGCCCTTGCAAGTCTGCAACTGGGCCTGACCCAGCAGACAGCACTCCGCAACTTGGCCTAACTTTTTCCAGGAAGAGGCTGCCAAGGGTAGGGAAGGAGGGAAAAATGAAAACGGGTGGAGGGGATAAAGGTAGGTTGACTAGTAAATTGGAAGAAGAGAAGGGGGCAAGGAAAGATAGAGAAGCTGTGGGGCTGCCAGGGAAGAGGAAGTAGAGGGGAATGGGGACAGTGAGATGTCCACCCAAGTCTTTGCAGGCCCACTGCTTGTATTATAATGTTTTTCATGCAACAAAATTTAAAAAGATGGCTTCCAGGCATACCCTGGAAATGGTTTGTTCATTTTCATGATAGATTAGTTTCTTCAACTTTTGTCTTTCAAATATCAGAGCGTATATCTGAAGAGGCAAAAACTGGAGAAGATGTTTTGAGATATACAGTTAGGTTTTGTTAATTCCAAGTCTGCTGTATTGCTTATTCACAACTGCTTGAAAGAGACAAGTTGGTAACAGTATTGTAACCTGTTATATTATAGGCAACATGATCCCTTAATCTTACAGTGCTAAAGGCAATGGGAATTAGAATAACTGTGGCTGGGAGAATAAGTAATGGATCTTGCTGATAGTTTCCTCAACATTTCATTTCATGGCAATGAGTTTTCTGTCAATATATCATTATTTTGTTAGTTTGCACAATGAGTGCTGTATTCTGTAAATTTGTTTTGCCGTTAATTATTATAAATGTATATTTGTATTGCTTCAGTGTCCCTATTATAGAATAAAGGTTTTTCTAATAAAATGCTTCATTCAATAACTGTTTAGTTATTCTGAGGAAGAAGATAATCGCCTGCTAAAGCTCATAGTAAATAAAAAATTAATCTTAAAGGTTCAAATGGGCTTCTTAATATTTTCTATAAATTCTACTTGAATAATTATTTTGAGAAAGGTGTTCTGAGAGTATCCTCGCTGCTTAAATAATTGGTTTTAGATACTGACTTTCTCATTTTGGAGTTGTCTTGGGGATCCCAACTTTTCCGCTCTCACTTGCAGTATCATGACTGAATGCTGATCACATTAGGCTTTTCCCAGGAAATCTACTTTCCAGAAAGATAGTTTTAATCCTACTAGTTCTCCCTAGTAAGCTTAGCTTCCTCAGAATTGTGGGTGTGATCTGGGGCTGATTGTTGGTTTGAAAGGTCAGTAGTAATAATGAACTCGCCTCAGCTTGATTTTGAAATTGACTTGATCATTACAGATTTTCTCAAGTGATCATATAGAAAAGTTGAATTCTACTCTTTGCACTTCCATGTGATTGGTGCTATATCCTTGTATCTTAGTTTATTGCCTCTCGGTAGTACAACACCATCAATGGCAGAAAGCTGCTTGGAAATTCACAGACATGCCCAGGAACAGTGAAGAGTTTTAGATCACGATATGGGGCACACAGATAAAACATTTGTAAGAAGCAATCATGATAGTTAGCCTAAAGAAAATAATCAAACGGAAGCTATTTGGAAGGATGCTCTGTTCATGTATCAGTTCATAATACACAAGGGTTTCATGGAGAGTAACCCCAAAAGGGGTCGCCATAAGTCGGCTGCGACTTGACGGCACTTTACACTCACACACAAGGGCATAATATAAAAGAACCTTTGCACCTTCATTTACAAAACACCTGGCATTGGGAATTTAGTAAGCACAGAATTTCATTATATATTCCAAGCTGGAGAGAAATTTTGGTGGGAAAAGCAGTTTGTTTCACAAGACAGCCAAATTTGTGCTCTGACCTAATGATTACAGATTTCGGCAACATCATTAGTCAGCACCCCACATAAACTGAAGATACACTCAAGAATGCTCTCCAGGTTCCTTGGAACAAGCAGGAGCTCCTTGGTGGAAAATTTGTTCAAAAAGTACCATGCAGAAAAATTGAAAATCACTGCCATAAAATGCCAGTGAACAGAAGTAGAAGCCAAATTCAGCTCAGTGGTTTTCCTTATAGAATCATTTTGCATATAACGACTCTTATTTTACTATATTCATAACTGACTTTTTCTTTATTATTTGCTTTATTTTTATCCCACCTTTCTCCCTAATGGGGACCCAAAGTTGCTTTCCTCCGTTTTATCCTACTAACAGCCCTGTCAGGAAGGTTAGACGGAGAGAGTGCAACTAGCCCAAGGTCATTCAGCAAGCTTCCATGGCAGAATGGGAACTTGAACCTGGGTTTTCCAGATCCTAGTGTAACACTTTATCCACTATACCATGCTGGATCTGGTTTAAGTTGCTTTCACCTTTTTGAACAAAGGCAGGAGATAAATTGAATTAATGAATACATGTGGAATATGCACCTTAGATGTGACGTGTGAAATCAATGCTGCAATATCTCAATTATTTGACATGGTTATTTCATGCAGAAATAATCCTTTTGCCAAGTATTTTTATTTTAACCATTATATCCCTAAAACTCATTGTGGGGATGCCAGATAGCTTTATATTTAAAAAAAATCAAAACCGTAGATGCAACAGTGAATAAAATGAGAATGTCAGCTTTAGCCAAAGTCTATTAACATTGGGATGCTTGCAGGATCAATATTCAAAAATTAATAAATTATTCTGCAGTTTTAACTGGTAGCTTGTGTTCAAAATATCATTCATGCATCAATATCCTATGCTGAGCGTAACATTAACTATGCTTATTTAAATTATGTAAGCTGGATATCATTAGCTTTGCTTATTGATGTTGACTTATGTATCCTCTTAAAATGTTAGTTCCTTGACTTTGTAATCAAACTGACATCTATAACATATATTTTTAAGACCAGATGTCTTTCACATAATTACTATTTTCATGTTCAGCTAGGTCTATTGTTTGTTTTATCTCTCTCACTGTGTATTTTGTCTTCTGACTGTATTTCCCATGAGTATTTGGTAAGTAGATTGTGTAGTCGGAAAATGATTTAATTTAGAACTGGGGGTGTAGGAGGCGAGAGAGGACTAATTAAAGGACATATGCAGGAGTCCATCTGGATTTCTAAAATCTTCCTCCACCCACTGAAAAAATGCATTTCCATTAGGGAAAACACTTACATTCCAAATTTTGGTAGTTAAATACATACTATATAAGATTTCGCAATTATGAAAGTAAAAAGAAAATTGAGCCACAAAGACTGATACATACTAGGCTGCCCATTTGTTCTAATTAAATTTTTGTAGAATTTCTTTATAAATAAACTTCCTTAGATTTATCATGCAATAGGGGAAAGACTCCATAAACAATATTTCAGCCTGTGCTGGCCCACCAGGGCGGGCTGCTGTAGCAGCGCGGTGCTATGAGGAGGCCTGCAGCGGGCAGGGCAACAGGCTGGGGTTTCTAAAGCCTAGGCTTCTACAATGGCAGCTGTACTAATTGGGAATGGGTGTAGTAGACACAGTCCAGTAACAGTCCAAAGTTCAGTCAGGGTGAAATGCAATCCGTCAGAGCAAGAGGCAGAGGCGAGGTCGAGCCGGTCCAAGGTCAGGCAGGGAGTCCAGAAGCATTCAAGGTTGAGAAACAGTCCGAGTCGATACACAGTCAGCCAGAGTAGAGTCGCAGGTTTGCAATGCATTACTTCCACAGCTTCTGCTGACTCAGCCCTCCTAAATACTTGCAGCTGTCTGGGGGAGGCAGCTTCGGTAAAGACTCAGTCACTATCTCCATTGCTGTCCTGGTTCCTTCTTTGTTGCTCCAGCCTGGCCGAACGCCGGCGTTGTTCTGCCAAGACCCGGCCCATTTTCTTCCGACGAGTCCCAGGAGACATCTGTTCCTCATGGTCTCCCGGCTCCCTTGGCAGCTTCCTGGATGTTCCCGGGTTGGCCAGCGTCTGGTTTTCCTTAGGCTGCTCTTTAGCCGGTGACTTTAAGGTTTGTCTTGGCAATATATCACCATCAGCTGTTTTCTCTGTCAGTGTGGGTGGGGAAGGAGGACTCTGCCCCTGGATCTGGTCTTCGTCAGATTCTGAATCTGCCGTCAGGCAGCTTCTGACACAGCCTCACCTGGGCTGACCTCTGGACGGAAATAGACATTGAACTATAGTCCCATAAGAAGTTCCTACTAAGTCCATTATGGTATAAATACTTTGCACTGGACCAGATCCAGAAGAGGCTTGCTGGATCATGGCCTTATTTTGGCTCAATGCTGAACTTGTAGAAACCATGCTAGAATCAAGTGTAGGACAAATCGGCACTAAAGCTCTGAAGACTGAGAAGTCAAGATGAGAACAAACCAAAGATCAAGAGTTAATGTCACATGAGATAGAACAGGTGGGGAACCTTTTTGCCGCCAAGCGCCATTTGGATATTTATAACATCATTTGCGGGCCATACAAAATTATCAACTTAAAAATTAGCCGACCAAGCCCCAAGCAGGCAGCTGCCCCAGATGACCCCCTCCGGCGCGGCAAGCAGGCAGGCATCCAACCGGTGGCGCACTCGCCCACCTGGTGGCACAGGATGGTCTGTTGCACCAGCTGGGCGTAGCTGCCCAGCCGCATGCCAGAGTTGCTCCTGCTCCGCACGGTCGGGGCCGGATTCTACAGCTGGCTCCTGCTACCTCCACCTGCAGGGATGAAATGAGGATACACTGGCTAAGAACTCGCCCCCTCCACACAATCTGGCACTGCCCCCTTTAACCCCTCCATTGTTGCCACTTCCGCCCCCAGCCCTCTTGTAGTACAGAGGGAATACGTTTCTCCATGGCCCAAGTGGGAAAGGGTTAACACAGTTTCTTGGGCGGTCCTAGCAGCTCCATAGCTAATGACTCTTTAACGAAATAGTCAAGAAGCATTCTAGAATCTGAACCAGTGACTGAAGGCCGTGGTCAAGTGGATGAGATTAAACAAGCTGAAGGTGAATCCCAACAAGTGATGCTGGTAAAGAATGCCAAAGATCTAGGTTGGGTGGTCCTGCCTGTGATAGGTGGTGTGGCAGGTACGCTATAGGATCAGCTTAACGTCATGGTTAGCATTTGCCCAGAATCTTTACAACACTTTAAATAGGTTGAAGAGGCGGTTACGCTGATAGTAATTGTAATATTTCTATATTTTCATATAGCATTAAAAATATAACTAAACTGTTAAATTTGCTACTTCTATACCAAAATAATAAAATAGCAAGTTGTAGTCCTTTCCTAGTAAATTTATTTTTAACATATACTATTATCGCTCTCTTTCCAACTATCACTCCTTTTGATTCAGCTCTCTTAGAATTATCCTGTCACTCGTATTTGCTTCATTCCATTACAATAGAGCTAGGAACATTACATTAGGAGTCTATTAATAACTCCTGGATTCTGTTTTGCTTTTTGAAAGCCATGTATTATGATTTTTTGGGAACTCCTATCAATCACAGCTGTTGCATCAACTCCTTCCCTTTCTGGAGTGATCTTGCCATGCTGATGCATGCTTTTGTAGCCCCAAGAGATTACTAATAAAATGTACTCTTATGTGGAACTTTCCTTCAATATGTAGAACTTCAAATGCAAGTTACTGGTGCTACTTCCTGTTAGATGTCAGGAAACAGGAACATATCCTATTTTTCAGCAATTGCCCTGGTTGCCAATTATCTTTGAGATGTAGTGTAGGGTTCTGGCTCTTCCTTTTAAAGACCTTCATGTTCCAGGATGCACAAACCTCAAAGCCTACCTTCACCTCCAAGGCTTTGAGCCTCATTCAGCCTCATTGAAACGGTTAAGAGTTGCCCTTGTGATCTTCTGGACAGAATGCAAAACTCATCTCCAATGGGGAAAGTAAATGGCCAGTCTATCAACCTATATTGGTTGCCATTGGTGCTTTCTTTTAATGTGATTTTAATGCTTTTAATAGTGACATTAGTGCCTTAAAATAAATACATTTCTATATACAATTGAGTCCTTTTCCACCCAAAGTTTGGGTACCCAGGGACCTGAAGACCTCCCAGAATTACAACTGAACTCCAGAAGACAAAGCTCTGTCCCCCTGGAGAGAATAACTGCTTTGGAGGATAAACTCTATGGCATTATACTCTGCTGAGGCCTCTCCCCTCCCGAAACCCTGCCCTCCTCAGACTCCATCACAGAATCTCCTGGAATTTCCCAACCTGGAGCTGACAACCCTAATCAGGCCTGCCCCAAGCTGCCCTCTCTCAAAGGCCAAAATAGGCCTGGAAAGCCCCCCCCCCCCCGCTTTTACTGACAGAACCAAGCCTTGGAATGCTATGGTTGCCTAGCAACTGCCACTGAGGGAATCCATTGCTTAACGCTCCCTTTATTGTTCTCAGGTTTTTTTAAACCCCCTATTTTTATTTTTATTTTGGATGTCAGATTTTTCTGCAAACTTGGGGTTCTTTTCAGGTTTGTTCAAAAGAACCACGTTGCCCATTCACAGCAACAGTTTATCATCAGAGCTGGTGAATTCTGGTGAATTTTAGGAACATGTTTAAGTATAAAAATTATTGAGAGATATGTCCAAGGGAGGTGGTAGAAGTTGAATTAACAACAATTTTTCAAGCAAAGTAGACAAAATGGTCATCTAAATGTGACCTCTTCAGATGTCTTCAAGCATATAAATTGTCTTTATGGTGATAATGAATGACTGTTTATAAGAGGGAATGTTATTCAGGTTTTGCTTTGCTGTATAAGTGGGTGCTTAGGGTGTTTAAAGCTTTGTAACTGAACTGTGCCAAGGTTTTTTTTTTATTTATGTTGTTGAAAAGGCTAGATCGAGTAGCTCTTCTTTAGCATATTTAAAGGCTTTCCCATCCCTTTAAATATTGTTTACTGTTGATAAAGGGTATGCTAATTCTGAGCTTTGTGGCCCTCTTCATTGTTTTTTAGGCTAACGAGTTGCACTTTCCAGTCCTAAAGAACCAGCTCAATGCTATGACCTTTGCAACATTCTCTTTGTACTGTCTGACATCCAGGCAGTGGCGAGGGAGGCTTCTACCATTCAGATATTGGTGTACTTGCTAAGCGAAGAGTCTGCTGATGTCAGTCTTGTCAGTCCAGTTGCCCTGAATAAGGAGACTGGTTGTTGTATGCTACGTAATGCATTCTGCAGCTGTTACCAACTGGTACTTCTCTATTTAGACTCTGGAGTTGACTTCCCAAATGTGTCATCTTTAAGGTGTGTAGAGGTGCCATGGGTGGCAGCTTTAGGTTCATGCTTAAAATTCAAGCCTACAGAAGATTTTGTTTAATTGAAGACACAACTTATGTCTAAAGCAAGTAAGATTCCAACCCAATGTTCCTCCCAGTTCCCCCCCCCCCCCACACACACACAGTATTTTTTGTTCAGACATTTCCTGGGGAAAAAAGAAAAGAAATGTGAAAACAGTATGCAGTGTGCAGCTATTCTTACAACAGATCATTTCAGTGGCAGAGTTAATTAACGCAACAATTAAGCAGCAGGAGGGGGAATCTAAAATCTGTTAATCTAGTTTGTTGTATTCCTCTTTGGAAAATTGGTAGAAGTCAAAGGTGGAAAATCTGCATGTGGGCCAAATCCAGACCTCTGTGCATGTTTGTCTAGCCCATTGCAATTTCTCTACGGCTAGTCTTAATTTGGACTCATGCTGCTTCCTTAGCAGACCTCTGAGAGCCTTGTCAGCTGGTAGTGGGGTTTTAAGATACAAGGTCAAGCCTTGTCTCGGGAAGAATTCCTGGAGCATGAGGGAGTGTTGGGAGGAGTTTGGCTAAAGTAAAAGGCAGAAGCTGCTGAGAGAGTCCCAGAGCTAATGCATATTAGACTGGTGGTCTCAGAGGTCACTTTCTCAGACAGCTCTCAGCAGAGAAGCTGCTGCTGGTGTGCATGGGTGGGGGAACTGCAAGAAAAAGGAGCAGAGCTCATTGTAGCTTTTGTGCTGCTTTTCTCTCTCTGGAAGAGAAAAGTAGAGGGCGAATGTCAGGAAGGGAAAGGCTGATAAAGGTAGGACGTTTTGGAGGTCATTAATTCGTAGGGTTGCCTGAAGTTGAAGGCACCCAACACACACACACCCCTACATCAGGCTCAGTTTGCTTTCCACAGAGATACATTCCTACAATTAGATGCAAACACAATTTAAAGTACAATTTATTAGTACATATAGTTCTGCCTTGCTTAACATTGCTGCTCGTGGACCAACAGGTCTGGGAAAAGGTGCAGGTAGTATTGATAAATCCCAGAAGCAACAAGTGGCATCTCCGTCTTTTTTTCTTCTTATTCTTGAGCAAGCTATTAAAACCTTTAATGCAGTCAACCTGCTTAATGCTGCCACCTGGTGCAGTTAGTTGCAGGGATGCAGGTTCTTCACTGGTAAAGATCACAGTGGGGTCCAGCTAAGATGACCAGTACTCATGTAGCATATGTACAGAAGTAAAATACCTTCTCTTCTTCAGTATAGGATTTCTTTCCCATGTAATTGTAAGGAAAGACAAAGTAAGACAAAAGAGCAATTTGTATATGTCATGTGCTACATTGAAATGGGATTTACATTGTGGAAAGGAGGGATAGAGTCATGTGTGTGTGTGTGTGTGTGTGTTAAGTGCCGTCAAGTCGCTTCCGACTCATGGCGACCCTATGAATGAAAGTCCTCCAAAATGTCCTATCTTTGACAGCCTTGCTCAGATCTTGCGAATTGAAGGCTGTGGCTTCCTTTATTGAGTCAATCCATCTCTTAGAGTCATGTAGTACACATCATTGTATACAGACAGCTGCCAGTGCACAGGTACAACCTTTTCAAATGCATCTATAGCAGTCCATGTCCTTATTTTGGGTCCTTAAGCCAGTGTGTACATGGGTCAAACTTTGTACTGTGTTTCCCAGAAAGGGGTGGAGGCAAAGGACTTTTAAACCATACAAGTTTATTTAGAACAATAGGGACAGCATAAAAGAAAAGTACAGGGATAAAGCAAGGGGGAGTTGCTATCTAGGGAGGAATAGAAGGGAGAAGGTAAAATATACTTTGCCTGTCTCATGAGAAGTGAGGTGTGTGGTATAGGATTCATTGAAGATTGTGGGTGGGAAGACTGTCCTTGGGAGAGACAGAGTCTATGCCTGGTTCCAAAGGGTGCCGGAAGCCAAACTGCTCTCTGAACCTGAGGGCAGGCTGGATCTATATTGCTGGGAGAAAGAGCCCTTTTTATATTTTTTATATAGAAAAAAAATCCAGTCTTTGGTAGAGCTACGTGGGGCTGCTGAGAGCCTGGCTGGGTGTGAGGGGAACTTTACTGAATTAAAAACATAGGGACAAACTTGGTTAGTGGTTTAAATTGACACAATCAGTATCCTACTCTGGGTGCTTCAGGATATCTGCTCTTACCTGTTTTCATTTTGGGCAAATGGATTATTTTAAGAAGAGAGGGCAGCATTCACAAGCATTGGCCAGGTGGGGTTAAAATAATTACTAGACATCTGAGACATGTCCATGACAATAGGTGCCTTGAGGTTCTTTGGGGCATGCTTGAGATTTTATTTCCACTGTATATATGGCTAGTACTGTACTCCTTTCAGTGGCCAAGAATAAGCTCCAAAATGGGGGGAAGGGAATAGGTAGCTGTTTTCCTTTGTCCAGTACATCAGAGGTAGAGGATTCCAAAGGTGGTAGTCTCTTGTATAAGTTATCCCTATATGTGGTGGGGTATAGTACAGTACAAGTACTGTAATCATATGTCTTTCTGGATCAGAAAAAGGGTCCATCTAGTCCAGCATCTTGTTTCCAACATACTGTAGTAGTGAATTCCATAAGTTAGCAAGGTGTGTGTAATAGCATCTCCAGCAAACCAAAATTAACAGATCCCAGGTTGCCTCATATGTACAACTGTAAATTGATATTCTAGTGATGGGAGAAAGGGGTAAGGGAAAATAAATGTTGGATGGGAGATCAGAGGAAGACTATCCATGTGCTGGGGTCTTCTAGTGGTCTTTATTACACCCTGCAAGAAAATTGGTTAGGGCAGTTTTAAATTAATCCTGTTAAATTCAGTAGTCTTTACGGTGCCATAAGACTGTTGTTTTAGTTTCAGAAGCCTAACACAGTGTTATCCCTGTGAGCTTGGGGGTGGGGAACCTTTCTTCCCCAGAAGTAGCTAGGTTGCCTCTTTCAAAATGGTCAATGAAAAAATCACAATAGCAATGACCAATAATACAATACTCACTACTAATTCATCTATGAACTCATATGTTCGTGTCAGCTAGGCTTACAGATCAAGGACCAATTCTTATACCTGCTAATTAACAACAGGTGCGCTGGGTCACCATACGACCCTACAAGGTAAGTTAAAGGAAACATGCCAAGTCAAGTGAAGAGTTTAATCCCCTGGGTGAAACTGTATCAAAAAGGTGGATAAACTTTGCCTCCTGCTGCAATAAAAGTCTTTCTACGTCCTCTTTGGTGTGTTTTCTGTGTTGTAATTGCCACACCACAGTTACGCTTACCTTGTAGGGTTGTATGGTGACCCAGCACACCTGTTGTTAATTAGTAGGTATAAGAATTGGTCCTTGACCTGTAAGCCTAACTGACACGAACATGTGAGTTCATAGATGAAGATTGGGAGATTGCAAAAGGGCATTCCTTGGTGAGTGTTTTCAAAAGTAATGGACATTTGTATTATAATTATTGTGTATGTTGTAAGCTTGTTACAGAATTTTGTGGTGCTGTTATCACATATCCAGGAAAAGGGTTCAAAGTGTGAGTCCATGCAACTGATGAAGGCACTGAGAAACAGGAAGTTACCGGAGTCCTGTCTGCTCATGTTTTAGTGCTCCTTCGTTTGGACACAAGCTCTTGAAACTTGGACTATATATGGCAGAGACTGGATGTTGGAACTCTTTTGAGTATTATATAGAGTGATGTTACATTCTTATTGCTTGATCTCTCTTTACTTTAGTCTTTTGTTTGTTAATTGTTGGTAAAGTTTTTTGCATATACACGATTGTAGTAGAGAGTATTGTATTAGTGGCCATTGCTGCCGTGATTTTTTCACTGACTTCATTGTACAGCACGGTTATTGTTTTTTCAATTCTTTCAAAATGGTGGCATGCAGTCAGACTCAGTCTCATGGACTGAGGAAGGAAGAGTTACTACACACACACACACAGAGAGAGAGAGAGAGAGAGAGAGAGAGAGAGAGAGAGAGAGAGAGAGAGAGAGAGAGAGAATGAGTCCACTGATGCTCCCCAGTATCTCTTTTCTGGGCAGTAGGCACAAAAAGGATGTACTTATTTTGCCTTTGCAGAGCAGGAAGCAAGAATGCAGAGACTCGCTCGCTACCAGAAACTATGGCTGGCCGTTAGGCTCTTCCAAACTTTTGAACCCCTCATCATTGTTTATTTGAAACACTGATATATGCAACCTGCATAAAGACAGCTGAAAAACTTAAAACAGTAATTTGAAACAATAATTTGGTTATCACTGCAAAACTCTATGCTTCACTGGAAGGGGATGGAAGAAGAGATTCTTCAAATTGGATGGCAGTCTGTTCTGATTATAGAATATAGCCGTTTGACGTCACACATACTTTTTGAAAATGGCCATTGTATAGTGTTTGAGAGAATAAGCAGGATGGCATATGAAAGTTCGTTTCAATTTGACTGCAAATGATGGGCTCCTTTAGAATGAAGAAATGTAGTATATTTAACTTAGAATCCTATTCATTTTAAAGCAATATCTGTCCTTGCAGGATATTTCTACATTGTGTAGTTTGTGACTCATGTTGTTGATGGCTTTCACTTCCACAAATCTATGGCTAGGATGAAGAAATGACTAATAATACAGCACTTATATTGTCTCATTTCAGTGTTCAGAATGATTTGATTTTTTTTTACACTAAGTTGCAAAAAATATAATGGGCTGTATCCCACAACTCCATTCTTCTGATAGCAGAACTTTCCTCTGGTGGAATAAAAGTTCTGGAGTCAATGGAACAATGTCGTTGGATGCAGCCCATAGTTTTCTATTGATTTATAAAATGTTTATACTTCTACAGCAGTATTCAAGGCAGCATACAACTTGAAAAGTTTAAGCTTTCTAAACCTGTTTCTTTGAAGTATGCTTGACAGAATTTGTCTGTCTTAGAAATAATGAGGTGCCTTAGGCATAGCTTCCATGTCATTTTAGAATTGCCTAGCCCCCCTCTTCTCAAAGTTTCTAGTTGTACCAGTTGACCTGAAGTCATAGCATCATAGAGTAGAAAGCAACTCAGTGGGTCATCCAGTCCACCCTCTGGTTCCAAAACAAGGTATCTGTTCCTGAAACATAATAGAGTTACACCCGTTGAATCTTTTCTTGAAAAATCTCCAAGGAGATAGACAATATAGCTAATTTCATTGGAGCTGTACTAAATGAAACATTTCCCCCCAATGTGTAACTTAAATATGTTTTCCTACAGTTTAAGCTTATTGGTTTTTTGTGTTTTTTTGTGCTGTCCCCGTCGTGCTTTTTATGAATTGAGACTTTGCCCCATATTCTGTCTTTCTTAAAAGGAAGATGGGCTAGGATGCTGGGCAGGGCCTGTGTTGCAGAATTCTCAGTCCAAGAAAATCTATTAAATCTCACCTCTTTGCTAATTTAGTTTCACTGTCAGAAAACAGCAATTTATGAGCAGAAGGTAGATATATGAACTCCTGATACAGGGAGTCAGGTTAATGCCAATGGAAACTGAATAGCATGGTAACCCTGACTACTGTAATGCATTATTAACCCTATATGACAACAAGGCTTGTATCAAATGGCTGACCCATAATTCAGATAGTTTGTGGAATATATTTACTGAAGTGACATTCAGCTCAGAAGTTAAATAGAGAAACTTGCTTTAACTAAGAGACGCTGTTAACATGAGCAGTGTGTTTTCATACATTGTCTTTGAGTGATCACTGAATTTATAGCAAGCTGTATACATATATTCTGTTTTCTTTTTAATTCCACTTCTTTATTTGAGCTCTTGGAAGTGTCTCACCCAGTTTCCAGAGAAGAACTTTTTCCTCTAGCATGATGTCACCAGGTTGGAGAAAAGGCTCAAATGTCTGACTTTACCAGAAGGATATCCTTACCCTGTCATGGAAGGCCAGTGTTTAGACAGGAAACAGGATTTTTATAGAACTCCAACAGACATCTAAAACTATACCTTTCCTTTCCCGAAAAAGGATACAGGTTTTTTTTTTGTTTTTTTAAAGGAGGGGTGCAAGGAACCATCTTTGATTGTTTTTTCTCTATGAGGCTTTCCTTTTCCTTCCCAGACTAGGATAGCATGGAAGCCAGTGGACAAACCATTGTAGAGGCTTTGAAGTTCCTCTCCCCCACCCAAAATGAGATATTACGTCTGCCCTGTCTTTACCAGGACAACACAGCGGCTGATACCTAAGGCATCTTTGGATTTCATTTGCCTTGCCTCCTTTCCAGTAGGTCTAACAAGGCATAGGAAACCAGAAGACAGCTACCCTCAATTTACACAGGCTCTTCTACTGTCTCCCCCATGGCTGGGAATGAGTTTGGGGACACCCCAAAACAGCACTTCTCTGGTTTCGTTCCATCTGCGCTCTCCCTGGGCAGGAAAGCAGCAGCAGCAAGCCAAAACCATCCCTCTGCAAGGGAAGACATGCGAGTGACCACAGAAGCCTCTTGCCATCTTAAGCCATCATACCAGAAGAAACAGGGCAAGAAGCTTTTTATCAGAACTCAAATATCAGTTGGGGGCAAACTTATCCAGGACTAACAAACATCTTAGGGTTGTGGTCTACAGATTGCAGTTAACCAGGTTGTTTATTCGTTCAATTACCATGAAGCTGGCTAATGAAGAAAGATCAGGGGAAACAGTTATTAAAAGGAGGAAGTTTCACGCACCTTGCTTTCATATCTGGTGTCATTACTGCTTCAGGTACAGTAAACCCGTCTCTGTCAACAGCCATTCTTATTTACCTCCTCTTTCTGGTTGTTCTTTGGTGTAGCACAGCACTCATATAGAATTCCAGCAGGTTAGCCATGTTAGTCTCCTGCAGCAAGAGAAAACAGTTTAGTGGCACCTTAAAGACTAAGAAAACTTAGTCTGACATAAGATTGTGTGAGTCAGACTTCATTTTCTGCATAGACACTTTTACAATCCAGTTTCTCCCTTTGAAGTATTTTTTGGTAGAGCTGTGACATTAATCCTCCAATTTAATATATACTATCTGTGAGCGGCCCTGCCTGGGCTCGTGCTCCGCCCTGCCCCGGGGTAGTCGTCGGGAGAGAGGGCTGTGGGGCTTCCTCAGCCTCAGACCATTCCGAGGGGGAATCGGAACTCTCCTCCCCCTCGGATGAAGCCAGTGTCGTAGCCCACGGAGTTCAGGCAGTAGGGCAGACTCTGACTCTCTCCTCCCTAGCTTCCGCCTCACAGCCTCTTTTATCCCCGACGGCTCCCGTTCCCCCTTACCACCCCTTTCCGGCCCCGGCCCCAGAGTCTATTTAAGGGTGGGAAAGGCTTGCCTCAGCCTTCTCCCCCTCGTTCCGGACACGTGGGTCCCGTCTTCCCCGACCTAGCCCCGGGCGCACCCTCCCACCTCCCAGCTGGTTGCCGGGCCTTTGAAGTGGCCGCGGGAGACCGCCGCCACTCAGCTGGGCTCTTCCCGGTCTTCGCGCCGTCCCGTCCCTGTCAGCCAGTGTCTGAGGGGTCCTCAGGACATTTGCCAGCTCTTCCGGAGAGGACCCTGTGGGGAGAAGGTAAGAGCTGGGTGGTGACCGTTCGCAGTCCCTGGGGCCGGCGTTAACCGCACCGCGCCCTCCGCGACTGCCGTCCAGTCGTGCGAGTGGGAGTGGGTGCGGAGGGGGTGGACCTGCCCCCTGCCACATGGACTCCCTTGGGCCCCCTGCGGCAGCGACTGGGGGCCTCTTCCCATGTTCAGGAAGTCCCGAGGTGGCCCGGGCAGGCCTGGGCTCGGGACACTATCATATGTCAACAATGCCCTTCTGCTATTTACATCAGTCAAACAAGTGAGTCCTTACATAATAGAATAAATCTATACAAATCTGACATCAAAAATTCCAAGATTCAGAAACCAATTGGGGAATATTTTAATCTTTTAGGACATACTGTTGTAGATCTTAAGATCACTATCCACCTTCAAGAAAACTTCAAAGGGAGACTCCAGTACAAAAATACTGAATTAGGATTCATCAGGTGATAGTTTTAACTGAGACTTGGATTTTCTCACTTACTAAAGGTCAGCAGAACCCACTGTTTTTTAACATCTGGTGGAGCTGGTCTTGTCTAATGGAGGGGATGTATTGCCTAATAATTGTTATGAACCGTGCTCATTTTTCAGGTGGATGCACCTGTAGCAACCTTGAAACAGTGGCCAGCATGACATCCATTATCTCTCTCCCCTCCACATTATTGGGTAGGGAACTTACACTCTGGATGTATTGAGTCTCCGGAGGTTGTTTCATGAGATCATATTGGCTAGAGAAAGCTGTGCAACATATGTCGAACCTTTAAATAGCAGTGCTCATTCCTTCTTTTCAATACCAGTACTTTTCAGTAACTTTTTCTGTGCCTGGGAAAGTGTTGTTGAATACTATGATTTAGTAGGATTATTAAGATACTTCTGGATTAAGACACTTTGATCTGTCATAGCAAAGTTTCATCATGGAGATTCCTTCAGCTCCTTAGATTTGTCACAGACTCTCCTCATTCTGATCTGGGAAATTCATAGAAGATTCCTGCAGTTTTCTTATGCCCAAAGGTATTTTCGATAGCAAGTTTTATCACAGCAACACTAGAGCCAGGTGGGCCAAATTCTCTGTCTTACCAAGGAGGTAGGCAAATCAGCATAAGCAGTAGTATTCACCGCAGGGCTGCAGGGAGCTGTCCAACCAGTGTGAGTAGCAGTTCAAAGTAATATTTGGGCTGTTCTCTCTTTCCACTTAAGCTCTTATTGTGTGCCCTTAGCACTATCAGGCTGCAGAAATCTTCTGGTACTTTAGCAGAGTCCAGGGAGCTACATCATGACTTTACAGCTGGCCTTGCAGTTCCTGTTCTTCCTGGTCCATTAGTGGAATCCTGGTCATATTTAAAGCTTATAGCCTTCCTTACAAGTAGGGCTAACAGAAAGGAGGCCTCATATTGCCACCTTGGGCCCACAGCCTTCTCTGTTTTGGGGGTATTTATTTATTTAGGATTTTTATCCCGCCCTATCCCTACTGAAGTAGGGCTCAGGGTGGCTTACATCAACATATCAAGACATTGTCCAGTTAGAGCTACATCATAACAATAAAACATATACAATAATTAAGAATCTGTAGTACAATATAATTTAAGCAATTTAAAACCAGAAAATCTAAGATTGAATAGCTCCAACAACGCCTCCATATTGGCAGTAATGATGAACACTGAGGTGGGGAAGCGGACAGGACTTTATCTGATAATGACTGTGCACATGCAGAATCTTAGGTCTTGGGGGTGGGAGTCCTAAGCTGGGGGGAATGACCCCCCCATGTCCACAGCTATAGTTCCCTAGTTTGAACAGAGTCACTTGGTGCCGGCTTTTTGGTGGGTTGTTCAGTGCTGTCCTCAGGATGTTGACTTCCCCCCCACACACCATCTATTGCTGCATTCTGCAGGGGCCCTGGTGACTCTGCATCAGCCTCAGAGAAAGAGGTTATGGGATATGACAGGCTGTTACAGTCTTGGATATTTCTTGGTATGACAATTTCACCTTGCTTGGCTAATGCCCTGATTTGAACCTGGAGGTACACCAAAGTTATCATCAAGTGACTGAAGGAGTATAGCTTCATAGTCAAAGGATGTTTGTTCTTTGAGAGTTACAGAACTTGGATTATACGGCTAGGTAAATGGGATTGGTGACAAAAATTACAAACAGACAATTGTGTTCGTGCAGGATCATCCAGTTGTTGCCAGACATTCCAAATGGATCTGATTCTTCCTTCGGGTGTCTTGTGAGTGAAAATTTACACAAGGCCCTGTAGAGGCCACTCCTGCTTTTCTGATTACACATAATTAATCGAGCTACAGATGCTTGTCACTCTTCCTGGAAAGTGACGTTTTTTTGATGCATAAGCATACAGGAGCTTGATCTCTGGGCAATCACACAGGCTTTTTTGGCTTTCAGAGTCAGAATGCAGAATGACAATCAGCTGGCAGATTGTAGTACAATCTGACTGGATGAGACATACTCAGAGTTCCAGCAGATCATAAGAAGCTATTGATATCCATTGATATCCCATCCACTCCTGGTGATTTTGTTTTTCCCAATTGCCCTCAGTTTAACTTTCACTTCACTTTCTAAAATTGTAGGTTCTACTTCAAAAGTTTCTTTTTTGAAGGAATCTGTCATCCTTTCATCTCTTTTGTATAGCTCTAAATTGTATTGGTTCTTGTAGGTTATCCGGGCTGTGTAACCGTGGTCTTGGAATTTTCTTTCCTGACGTTTCGCCAGCAACTGTGGCAGGCATCTTCAGAGTAGTAACACTGAAGGACAGTGTCTCTCAGTGTCAAGTGTGTAGGATGAGTAATATATAGTCAGAAAGGGTTGGGTTTGAGCTGAGTACTGTCCTGCAAAAGTAATGTGCTAATCATTGTCCTGTAAGTATCAAGATAATGTGCTGATGAGGGTATGGTATGTTAATATGGAACCATTGTATCCTGAAGTGATCTGTTAATGTGTGTAATCCAAAGCTAATCTGCATGGCTATTGTTGACTGTTGCCTTTGTTAGTCTGGAGGTTTTCAGAACAGGCTTGGCTTCCTGTTCTGAAAACCTCCAGACTAACAAAGGCAACAGTCAACAATAGCCATGCAGATTAGCTTTGGATTACACACATTAACAGATCACTTCAGGATACAATGGTTCCATATTAACATACCATACCCTCATCAGCACATTATCTTGATACTTACAGGACAATGATTAGCACATTACTTTTGCAGGACAGTACTCAGCTCAAACCCAACCCCTTTCTGACTATATATTACTCTTCCTACACACTTGACACTGAGAGACACTGTCCTTCAGTGTTACTACTCTGAAGATGCCTGCCACAGTTGCTGGCGAAACGTCAGGAAAGAAAATTCCAAGACCACGGTTACACAGCCCGGATAACCTACAAGAACCAATGAACTCTGACCGTGAAAGCCTTCGACAATATTCTAAATTGTATTGTTCCCACCTTTTCTTTATTTTGTCCTGTTCAGTTAATGCATTTCCATGTTGATCTTCCAGCATGCCCAACCGTGATTTAAATTTCCCTTTGATTTCTTGGATCTTGTGGAACACAGCTCTTGTTCTCCCTTTTTTCTTGTTCTCTTCTATTTTTTTACACTGGTTATTATAATAGTTCTCTTTGTCTCTGGATTCTAGTATGCTGGAACACTGCATTTAGAGTTCTGATTCTATTTCTGTCACCCTTTACTTTTGCTTCTTGTCTATCTTTAGCAATTTTAAGTGTTTCATCAGTCATCCTTTGAGGCTTTTCATTTCTTTTGGCTACTAGAGTAGTCCTTGTGCATGCTTCCATGGTAATATCTCTGGTTTCAACCCATAGTTCTTCCGGTTCATTTTCACTTGAACTTAGTAATGTAAATCTGTTCTTTACATGGTCTTTAAACTCTTCAGGAATGTTGTTTAGATTGTATTTTGGCACTAGGAATGTTTTGGTGTTTTCCTTCAGCTTTATTCTAATTTTTGATATTAACAGTTTATGGTCTGTCTCACAATCAGCTCCTGGTCTTGTTTTAGCAGAGAGAACAGAGCTTCTGCTTCTGATTATGTAATCTGTTTATTTCTGTACTGGCCATTGGATGATGTTAACGTATACAATCATCTGGTTGCCTGAAACATGCACGCAATGAACAGATTGTTGTCTTCACAGAATTCTATGAGTCAATCTCCTTCCAACAGTATTTGATTTGTTTCCCACTTTTGTGTTCCAGTCACCTATGATTATCAGCACCTCTTGTTTGTGTGATCAACTTCATCCTGGATACGTACATAAACGTTTTCCATTTCTTCCTCATCAGCATCTGTAGTTGAGGCATATGATTGAATGATGGTTATGTTGATAGGTTTTCCATGAAATCTGATTGTTATTATTCAGTCTGACTTTGCATTATAGCCCCTGACTGCCTATGCTACATCTCACCTTACCATTGGAGCAACTTCATTTCTTCTGTGTTTGTCATTTCCGAGCAAAACACTTTGTAATTTTCTGACTGAAAATCTTCTAATCCAGTCCACTTTAGTTCACTCACTCTCAGGATTGCAATGTTTAAATGTTCCATTTCTCATTTTACGATTTCAAGCTTACCTTGGTTCATACTTCTCAAGTTCCGTGTTACTATCTAATGTGTCAAACAGCTTTGGACTTTCCTTTTGTATCCATTAACATCAACAACTGAATGTCCTTTCAGTTTTAGTCCAGTTTAGTCATTAAGAATAGTGCTATTCATTTTACAGTATTTAGAGCCAATCTGGTATGGTGGTTAGAGTGCTGGTTCACCTGGCCATGCTCCTCACTGGTGAATTTGGGCCAGTCACTTTCTTTCAGCTTAACCTATCTTACAAAGTTGTGAGGATAAGATGTGGAAGGGCGAATCATGTACCTCATACTTTGTGGAGGAAGGGCATGGTAAAATATACCATGGTGCAAATCCAGGCACCCACCTTGTGAAAGGTTGGTGCTCCTAGCTTTGAGGCCAATGGGCACTGGGACAGGTGCCTTCTGGAACCTGGTACACATTTATCATTATGGTCGTGCTTTTCCCCAACATGGCCAGCGGGAAGCCTGACACATGTAATAGCCATGGCACTAATCCTTTTTTCCAGCTGTTCCCTACACGGTCCTTTTTCCCCCCAGCTGTTCCCTACATGGTTCCCTCCACGGCTTTTCTCTCTTTCGTTCCTCTTGATTTGCATACCCAAATGGGGCCAAGTAGGGCCAACCTTGATTTTCACAGTTGCAAGACAGCCATCCTATGCCAAAACTGGCGGCAAGTTGTTTCTCACGGGCCATGCCACATGCTTCACCCCCAGGTGAACGAAACAAAGCAGACAGGGTTGGACTATGTTCCATAGACCTTTTTTGGATTTCCAAAGCCCTTCCCGATCAATGTGAAGCATTGGCACGCTGCAGTCTGAGCTGATCTGTCCCTCTCCGATGCAGCCCCGAACCCCAGAGCTCTCTCTGCATCCTGCAGGCCTTCCATGCATGATGGGTGTTATTGTCCAGGGGAGACTGTTCAGGGGCCAAGTGCATTGGATCTTTTGGACTGAGAAACCAAAAATGTGACAGTTAGCTGCAGGATGAGTACCATGAGCTCCACAGGCAGATTGAAGCCTCTGTGTTGGAAATCAACCTCCCCACCCACCCTCAAACACTACCCCCCACACACATAGACACAGTTGTGGCATCTGAAGACACTTTATTAGAGGACTAATGGGGGAAGGGGCTGAGGGAACCAGAGACCACCTCCATGGAATCCCAGGGGGAATGGGTGTTCCTCTCCTGGGGCAGCATTTGAATGGGGCAGAGCCACACAAGGAGGAGGTTGAAAACAACTGTTGACTTCTGAAGCCAGGCTTCGTCTGCAGGCATGACACTGTGCGGCCAGGTGAAAAGTGATCTGAGGCAGTGCTCGCCCTGTTGGATGTTCACCTGCAGGACAACAAAACAGAGGCATGTGTAGCTAAGAGTGCCTTGGTGGGTGCTGGCATATCTGTCGGGTTGCCAGGGAGTCTACTCTATGGCCCATGGGGCAGTACTCTGATGCAACCACCCCCGCCCCCAGCAGAAGTTTGCATCATCCAAAGCATGCTTAAGGGTCTGGGGTAAATGTCCACAGCGAGAGCAAATGATACATTCACCTTGGCTGTTGCTCCACAGGACTTTGCTCTTGAAAGGGAATGAGCCCCAGGATTGCGTGGGGCTTGGCTCCCCCAAAAGCACCCTGTCCAAGGGGGAGCCTGCCCTATGTAAGAGCTGTCAGCCCAATGCAGAGCCAGATACTTGGGCCTCATCCCCCAGCAGCTGGCCCAGGGCAGTCCCTATGAGCCAATCCCCCTTGTGCATGAGGAACCATGGTGGGGGGGGGTCTGCGGCTTCTGCCAACCCTGCTGAACTGCCATGCTACTGGACTCGAGTGTGGGAGGTGGCATTGCTGGGGCAGCTCCTGGCCACGAGTGAAGGGAAAGGGGGAAGGAGATTTGGGGGAAAGTCCCCTGCTTACCTATTAGTGTACGGCCGTCCCTTTGGATCCTGCCTTTGGAGATGGGGTACCTGTTAGGAGTCAGAACTGGAAGAGTTGTGGACGTTGCTCTCCGCTTTCAGTATTGGCAAGTACTCGTCCAATAGTGCTAAGTACCCTCTCTGCTTTTCATGCCACCAAGATGCCGCACCACTTTCTCTAAGCCCAGACAGCAGGGAGTTGATGGACAGAGTCCCATGTCACGCTCCCTACCTCATGAGTTGTGGGCGTCCTGGCTATGGTTTTTGTCGGGGGGGGGGGCTGGGATTGGGTGCTAGGGAGGGCTTGGCTACTACAGGGGAGAGAGGTGATTTGTCACGCCCATAGGCGGCCTCCTGAGCTACTTGACTTCTCATGGGCATGAGGGTGCACTTGTTTTTTTCCATTCAATTGACTCCTATGGACTGCACTATGTTTTTTGAAGGTGCAACTTTGTGCCTGTGTCATGGGGTATTCCAGGAACATTGGGAACATCTCTGTACTCTACAAAAGACAACCAAATGATTCAGTTTTTGCTCATTTCACCATAAAACTTCCCGACACAATTTTGCAGAATGAGTGAATAATTTGGGAGCAAATTTAGCACAGTCTCCTCACCTGACCCGCATTGAGTGATACATGTATTCATGTCTCATTCATTTCCTGTGTTGCTGTTAATTTAAATGCTTTTGTAACAGATGCAGTAAGGTGACACAGGCATTTCATTAATCCAGATTTGGGTTCTCTAGAATCTGGATGTCTAAAAGTTATAGTGCTAAGTAATGCAAGATTTTAAAGGGGTTTTAAAAAAGATCTTTGAATAAAATAATATTTTAAAACTAACAGAGCTCAATCAGGCATTTTGTTCATTTAAGGTATTCATTAACATGTTCACTTTTATATCGTGAGATGTTCTGATTCAAATAAATTATGATGAAGTATAACAATTGATTGTTTTGTTGATTTTTGCCAAGAAGCAGAGCAAATTAGAATTCTTCTCACTGTGTGCCTTAGAGCCTGTTCCACCTGACTCATCAAATGAAAAATTCATCAATTAATCCTCCGACAATAACGATATATACACAAAAATCAATCTGGAATTGATTTTTTTGAGTCAAAGCATGAAAACCAAGCCCTGACCCTCACATAATGTGAAATTTCTCTTCATTTCAACCTTATTATTGTGTGTAAAAGCTGAAGTGTCCATATAATTATTTGTTCTGAGACAACTGTAAAAGTGTAGTTGCTTGAAAAAGGGTATCTGTGCTATGGAGGTGCACTAAATACTGCCGTTGTATGCTGTAGGCTAATAAAGTTGTCAAATAAGAACACAGTTGATAGGAATTCCCCTAGAAAGCTACAAAGAGAGAGAGGGCGAGAAACTGATCATTGAAGCCTGATGGGAGACCACCCAGTTTAATCAAAACTGAGTTGAATATTGGGACCAATGAAAGAGAGTGTGAGAACATAATTTATTACAATTAAAATTATAAAAAGTTTATGTGCAAACTGTTTAATATCTGTATTGTACTTTTTAAATCAAATGTTTATAGCACATGGCTGGAGTACTATAAAACTGCACGCTGAGAAATCTTCTCTTTGAATCTATGCCGGGAGTACCTGAAGAATCCAAAAACATTTTCAAAACACTTTTAAAGTTTAATTCTTATAAAAGTGTATTTTAATATGTTGCAGCTATTAATTTTTTTCATGTTCACACAGTATTTGGAAATATCCAAGTTTTCATCTGAAAAGCAAATCTATTTTTCAAAAAGGCCTAAAAGTACAGGGGACACTGAGAATATTATAAAACAACTATTAACAAACAGGTGTCTAATATCAAACATAGGATTAGATTCTCTTGCCCCATTGTGGAAGGTGCTGTTGCATTTGAATATTTCCCTTGTTCCCCTTTCCTAGGAGTCCTTTCTACCCCAAGAAAAGTGATTCCCTATGCAATTCAATATCCATATTAAAAAAATAATGTGGCAAGATATTCTGTGTAATATTAAATAAATTAAGGTTACAATTAATACAAAAAAAGATTATTGTCTCCAGTTAGTGCACATGTAATAGATGCCTTAAATTGGGGTTATCAGAGTCAAATAGGTGTTAGTGATGTAAGCTGCCAAAAGCAAATTTAACGTACATGTTATAGGTATGCCCAGTTATCATGCCATTTTGGTTAGAAATTAATAGACATTAATTTTACGCTAGAATGTTCATTGGATCTTAATCCACTGATTACAATATTAGGGTACATTTCTTCTTCCTAGAACCTTTGGACAGGCATCCTTTGGACAGGCAGCCCAATCCTGAAGGGGGGGGAGTTCTGTGGTAGCCGTGAGCATCGCAGCCGTGAGCAGCGCAGCCGCGCCACCTCCTTTGATGTTTGCCTGCTGCCGAAGAGGCATAAAAAGCCTTTAAAAAAATATAAATAGAGGAAATGGGGGAAATCCCCCTGTCAATGGGGCTACGCCACCGAAAAAGGTGATGCAACCCTGCCGCAGCTCGAGGGGGCATTCCCAGGGCGAAAGGGCTGTGGAAACTGTCCAAAGGCAACTCCACCACAGAAAAGACACCCCCACACATACACGCCAGCACAGACTTTCCAGGAAAGCCCTGCCGATGTGGCTGCACTGACGGCGGGGTCCAGCAGCACCTGGACACCGGTGTTTCTGCCGCTGCGCCGGCATAGGTGCCACCTTATTCCACCTTGCTCCTAAGGAGCTCCGCCCCCCCTTTTGGAATGGGCTCAAAAGCTCTGGATCCTATAAGTCTTAGTGATAGCTATTCCTTTCCACTTGTGAAGAATTATTTATTTAGCTATGCCACATATTGAAATATGGACCAAAACAATGTTAGACCCTGGAATTAAAGAATAAGTTGCCTGTAATAGACATCAAACCAATGTAAAATATCATGACATTTGTTCGGAATTTATGGCTTTATTTAGACATTAACATTTGTATATATTAGATAGTATACTATATGGCAGTGTTTCCCAACCTGTAGGTTGGGACCCGGAAGTGGGGTCAAAGCCTCTGAAAGTGGGTCACAGCCAGCCCTCCCTAATGGCTGCTCCTTCCCTCTGCATCCTCCTCTTGTCTCCTCCTCCTTGCTATCTCACATTCTCGCCTCCCCTTCCCTCTTTGCTACAGTAATGTGGGGGGGGGGGAGGCTGTCTGGCAACTAGTAACTTCATGATAGTAGCTGGAAGAAGGGGAAAGAAGGCTGGAGAGTAGGTGGGAGCTGTTCTCCAATGCCATGGAAAAACCACAGGAGGAGAAAAGGAGATGTGTGGAAACAACTGTTGAATAGCATCTACTCTCCCATGCGTGGTGGTTCTTCCCTAGTGGTAAATGATCTATCTCTTGTAAGTTTAGATGGAAACTAGAGGTCTTTTACAACTTGTACCATGCTGAGCCCCTTGCACTGTACTCAGATTGGAAACTAGGTCAGGGGTCTCAAAACTGCGGCTCCAGAGCCGCATGCGGCTCTTTGGCCCGTTGAGTGCGGCTCTCCGAACTTGGTTCGGAGCCCCTGCTCTTGCGCCCACTCGCGCCGGCAGCCAGGCTGCGGAGCCAGCGCGCCTGAGAAAGAGAGAGAGCGGGCGAGTGGGCGCTCTGTCTCTCCCCTTCCCCGCCGTGGAGAATGGCTGGGTCCCCCTTTCCCTTTCCCTCAATGGTTGGGAGGCTAAAGCCTCCCCTCCCCTCTAGCCGCGCGATTGCTGGCCGGGCGGCTTGGCGGTTCCTGCCCCCCCCGCCTATCAGCTGATGGGCAGGGCGGGCTTCCTTTGGTAGACCTAGCCTCCAGCTGAGTCCCATTGGGAGGCCATGTCTACCCACTGGCTTTCTTGGTGGTAGACCTGGACTCCAAGGAGGGGAAAAAGTTCCCCTTCAGAGGCCAGGTCTACCAATTGGCTTCTATGGGCCTCTGGAAGCCAGGTCTACTGCCAAGAAAGCCAATGGGTAGATTTGGCCTCCCAATGGGACTCAGCCGGAGGCCAGGTCCACCAATAGGCTTTTATGGCGGTAGACCAGGCCTCCAGACGAGGACTCCGGACGGGGAGGGGGAAATGGTAGGGACTTACAATTTATTTTTTATCAATAAATAAGATCACTATTAAGTATGATATCAAGTTTTATTCAGTGTACCTATAGTTTAATTAAGACTTAAAACATTAATTAAAGTTTATTAAGTTAATAAACAGTGTACCTACCTATATAGTTTAAGTTTAAGAAATTTGGCTCTCAAAAGAAATCTCAATCGTTGTACTGTTGATATTTGGCTCTTTTGACTAATGAGTTTGCCGACCCCTGAACTAGGTGCTTTTTACGTGATTCATTGGCATTGGTATTTCTGCTTTGTAAATAAAAGAATATATGTTGTCATGTGTAATGAATGCAACCAATTCTGCCAGCTCAAAAAGCAAACTGTGACATTAGACTACAAACAATAGGTATATACACACTTTCCTATGTTGAATAATATCTCTGTGGGAAAATCATGTGTGAAGCAGCTCCTAGAAGAACCAAATTCAAAGCTTACTTTGAGGCAAGGCTTTGACCTGTATTTTTGGACCTGACCCTGAAAACAGTATCTTCCATATCTTGTTTTTTCTTCACTGCATATGCATGTTAATTGGGGAGGGGAATCAAGTAAAACATGCACTGATGGTTACTTGTGTGAGTTTCTTAGACTCTTAAGGGGGGATTAGACAGTGTAATGGAGAATAGTGGGTGGTCAAATGTTACCTCCATGTGTAATGTAACTGCCATATGTAAAGGTTGTATACTTCAGAATGCCACTTGACTAAGGTTTATAGTGGGGGCAGCTGTGCCCTTTCTGTGATGCTTGTTGGTTTCTCAAAAACATGTTGGGCACTATAGAAAATGGAAAGTTGGAACAGATGGGTGACAAGGGCATAGTTCACCTAGGGTGCCAGAAATACCTTGGGCCAGCCCTGGATGGGTCAACATATGTAGTATATTTGGGCTTGTGGGTCACCATACCAAAAAGGTTGGAAACCACTGCCGTATGAGATAAGCTTGTCGCTTCAGGGATGAGCAGGAATTGTGGGGCTCTGTAATTGGCCATGAGAGTGGGTTTTTTTGCCTGCTTCATACAGTAACAGAGAATAGACCTGGTTAGTATAATACAGGAGAATTACACAACTTTAAGATTGGCAATGAGGAAACTGAAATTGTTGAAGACTTTCTATTCCTTGGCTCCATCATCAACCAAAAGAGAGACTGCAGCCAAGAAATCAGAAGGAGATTGAGACTGGGAAGGGCAGCCATGAAGGAGCTAGAAAAGATTCTGACGTGAAAGGATGTGTCACTGGCCACCAAGATTAAGTTAATTCATGCCATCGTATTCCCTATTACTATGTATGGGTGTGAAAGCTGGACATTGAAGAAAGCTGATAGGAAGAAAGTAGATTCCTTTGAAATGTGGTGCTGGAGGAGAGTGTTACGGATACAGTGGACTGCCAAAAAAACCAAATCAATGGGTTACAGATCAAATCAAGCCTGAACTGACCCTAGAAGCTAAAATGACTAAACTGAGGCTTTCGTATTTTGGTCACATTATGAGAAGACAAGAGTCACTGGAAAAGACAGTCATGCTAGGAAAAGTTGAGGGCAGCAGGAAAAGAGGAAGACCCAACAAGAGGTGGATTGAATCAATAAAGGAAGCCACCGAACTCAGTTTGCAAGACCTGCGCACAGCTGTCAGAGATAGGACATTTTGGAGGACTTTGATTCATAGGGTCGCCATGAGTCGGAAGCTACTTGACGGCACTTAACACACACAGTATAGACTGGTTGGCAGCAACTAACACCAGGGTTAGGGTTGTTTGTTTAAATTAAAACAGTAAAACCTGTCCTTTGGTTCCCTTGAATTTTTTTTTAATAAATATTTTTGAAAAAATGAGATGGGCAGGAGGTGAACAGAGTCTTGATTGCAGTTTCTGAGCTGTCACTGCAGCCTCTTCTTTTTGCAGGGGAGGAGAGCCCACAGAGCACTTCTCTACCCAGGATAAAAATTGGAGGGTTACTTGAGGAGCACTAAAGAGGGGAAATGACAATACAAAAGCTGGCCTCCTTTTATGTTCAACGTTTCAAGCAGAAGCTCTGTTTAACAGGATGTCTTTTTAAATGGTCATATTATTTAAAAATATTTTCTTGCATATGCACAGTCATGCAGTGAAGATCCTTGTGCTCTGGTGGCAGCTGCTGCCAAATAAATGTGGTGGGGTTTTTTTAATGTACACAGCCAATCAGATCTCCAGTGCCTAATCAGAGGCCCTGCTGGGCAAAAGTCTTGCCCCTTTCCTAAAAATACTTGTCAGCCACCAGGAAAGCTATTGGTAGGTGCCATGGTGCTCATGAGCACCACCTTGGGGATCTGCGATCTAAAACTTAACCAGTTGCACTGGATTGTCTGAATATCAGAAATGAAATGCTCTATGTAAATTTACTTCCTAGGTATTTTTAGGTAACATACAGTTCCTCTTTGGTCTTCTGTGCAGTCCCATGTTGTGACTGCACACGCACAGGCCTGCCGATGGAGAAAAGCGGTTCTGCATTTGCTATTCGACTAAAAGCTCAACACCCTCTACCTGGTTAGTAGCTGGTGATTCTCCCAGTGTGGGACTGCACAGAAGACTGAAGACAAAAACAGTCTTGCGTTTACATGTGACTGTTGTTCATCGAATTGTCTTCTGTGCAGGCACACATTCCCTCCCTTCCCTGCTGTGAGCTCTCTGAGAGACCTTTTGGGTTGTTGGGGTTCTCACTCAGCTGGCTGGAGAAGTACTGAGGTAATGGAGCATCTCCCTCCTTCAGCACGCTCTGTTTCGGTGGGAAAAGTCCACTCATCATGCTGGGGAGAGGCGCTCTCCTTCTACTTCTAAGAAGCTAGAAAATTATCTCTGTCGGCAGGCCTGCGCGTGCACAATCCCAGTGTGTGCCTGCACAGAAGACAACTCAACAAACAACAGCTACAGGTAAGTGCAACAGTGTTTTATCAGGAAAATATGCAATAGCTATGTATCTATAAATGTAGTTATAATGTTTGTGTTTTTGACCGTAGTTGAACTGGTGAATGTTGGTTTTTGTAAATAATGTTGAACCACTGTTGACAGTAGGAAAGGCTGCATATAATTCCCACAATACAAGAGACTCCTCCATTGGTGGGACACATCTTGCACCAACAATATCTTTAGCTGTGTGGAGTGGTAGGATACTATCCAATGCGTCTGATGTGATCTTTTTCCTCTGCTCCCCAAATGTCTGATAAATTAGTAATCAAAGTGTAGTCTTTTCCTAACCAGGTAGCTATGGTTTTTCTATGGCAAGCCACCTTCCAACTTCTCTTGCCTTGTAAACCTTACAGGGTCACCATAAGTCAGCTGCGACTTGATGGCACAACACACAGGCTTGCTTTCAATTTGATTGTGTGTGGTTCTTGATTTTGAACTCTGGTTCACATAGGATACGGCTTCAGGACAAAGAAATTTTTATTCAAATTTTATATTGCTCATTGATTAGCATTAAGAAAGTTGCATTGCTGCTATTCTCAGTGATTCTGCTTATTGAAAGTGAGTAGCTTATTCTCCCATATGCCTTGCAGCAAGTTCCTGTTATTAGTTTCTTTCTCTTCAGTAGCTCCAAATCAGGCAAAAAGTATTTTTCAGTAGTAACACTGCAGGAATCAAGGATCAGAATGTGTGAGATCTTTTTCTGGGTTTGGCACTGTTTCCTTTCTGTACTGTATAAGTATGTGGGGATATATTATGCAATGTTGCCTGCGCTGGCAAACAAATCTTCGGTTTACCTATGTCACTGGTTTTTGACTTGACATGTGTTTGGGAATCTCTACCAGGATCCTGAACAATTTATTTTTCTGTTTGGTAGGCTTTCATGCTTCACAGCAGTCTAATATTAGATTTTTGAATCAACTCGATCCTCATCTTTTGAATTCGGTTAATGAATGACAGCTGTAGGTGAGAAACAGCATTTTTCTATGACCTGCTTACTCACTGAATACAAAATGTCCCTCTGTTGTCACTATTGTGTATTGCTGCTGGAACCATCACCAAAACTAGCTAAGGTCTAGCACTTTACCCACTGAGGTTGTTAGAAATGGTATGAGGCGTCTTTGTTGGAATGAATCTTCCATATGATTCTTCCCATGTCCCTGGAAAGGATACATGTGCCACATCCCAGACTACAATAGCGGACGCATAGTTCTGCCTTTGATCAACTTCTTTAACAAGGATATGTCAACTTCTGTAACAGGGACAAGATATATCCCATTAACAGGGATATAAAATTTCAGATAAGAAAAATCTATTCCCGTGGTTTCATAATGTCTGTCTGTAACCTTTTCTGTGTTATCTTAACTGCTGAAGAACCCTTCTTTGTCTGCTGCAGGTGATGGGATGCTTTCCAGGGCACGAAGTTCATTCATATAGAGCACTAGCCTTCTGCGAGCTGTGCTACCCCTTTACCAAATGAGCACGGGTCTGCAATGCATCCAGTGCACTCCAATTCCTGTGACAAGGAAGGGAAAGATCAGTGGTGGCTCTCCACTATCAATAATAGTGATTTTCATGGAAACATATCTACCATTACTTATCTTCTCTCTGAGAAACCCCAAAATTCTTTGAAATGTAGTTTGAAAGAAACACTACATAGACCAATCACAATATAAATATGGGTTTTGTAGTCATTCTTTAATGGTAGATCTGTCATTTTCATTCAGATGATCTCTGTGCTTTTCTTTGCATAAATCAAGGAAAGGTAGGGCCACCATTCCAGAGGCATTTTCTGTTTCAGCATGTGAGAGTGGAGGGCAAGCTCTGGGCTGTATGCAGTATTACAACAGCTTCCCCAAAACTGAGGCTGTAGGACTGTGCAGTAACCGGTTTTGTTTTCTACTAAGAAAGCAAGTTGCATACCTGTGTTTGACTGAAGATTATGTTCTTAAATTTGATTTGTTTTCACATCAAAGAGCTGTATATCATTCACCTACGTCATGGTAGATCTGATACATAGATTAGAAACATCATTCTTTTCCATTTCCTATTAGGCTTCTTTATATTTTAAAAGTATGGAAATTACGCCCCTTAAACATACCAATTTGATACACCACATGAACTTGGCAGACTTTATCTTTGACTGATATACTTACTTTGAGGTCTGTGGGTGGGAATCTGGTAGTCTTTTTCTGTGCAAGCAATGCGTGTTGTTTATTTTTCCCTTTTTAGCTGTATTTTATATATAACTGGAGGAGTGTGATTGCAGCAGAAAGGCCCAAACTTTTTCCTAGGTCAGTCACAAGCTTCTACTATGAACGTAGACAAACTACTGAAACTCTTTGGCTGCTGCAGGCCGGGAAGAATCAGCTCAGGGCTTGCCCCATTAACCTCAGTGGGACCACGCTGGAATAATTAGTTTGAAAATTGTGTGACTAACAGCACGATCCAATGCAGAATTACTCCAGTCTAAGCCCACTGTAATGACTAGGCTT